>NW_028074503.1:3908098-4267627 GCF_014824575.4 Sturnira hondurensis
GCTGTCGTGGGATCAGAGGGGTCGTGTCAGTGCCTGGCACAGGGCTCGGCCTCACGAATGGGCTCCGTGGATGGGAGTCCTGTTACCACACTGGGGATGGAATCCCTTGCGCGTTCCCCGCTGCCCTTCCTACCAGAATGCCAGTCTGCTGCTGTTTAGATCTGGAAAACACACATCTTTTCTCAGCTCCACGACTGACCTGCCGACTGCTCGCTCTTTACCTCTCACAACAGTCCGAGAATCACTAGGAGTCAGTGATGAGCAAGGGATTTGCTTTAAGCCTCTTTGAGGTGGTTGCTCTGTCTACTCGTGGGCAAGGACCGCTGTGCTTGGGTCCCTCTCACAACTGCAGGCAACACGGTGGCGTGTTTTTATAGAAATCCTATGTCACTTTCCTTTGGACTGCGTAGTTGTGAAATCAGAAATGCCTCATCTTAAAATGGCACATAAGGCTATTTAACAGGTAACATCATTTTTGGGAAGTCCTCGTGGGGTGTGACCAGCACTCACAGGGAATGGTGGCAGGACTGCAGACGTGCAGCCCTGGGCGGCGGGGTCTGAGGCTCGCAGCAGTGCTCGGAGGTTGTGCAGTGACTGACAGTGTTTCTTTCACAGGTTGGTGCAGCATGATAGAGCTGAATTTCAAGGATGCGTTTGATTCCTTCGAGAGGCTAAAAAATGAGTCCCGGTGGTCCCAGTGCTATTACGCCTACTTAACTGCGGGTGAGTAGACCACCGCTGCTGCGAGCCCGCTCACACGCATCCGCAGGCGGGAAATCACGGCAGGAAGAGGCAGAGGCTGTGCTCTCCCCGCTGAGTGGATGTTCCGTGCTGCCCAGCACACAGCGGCCGGTGCAGCGCGCCCTGACCGTCTCAGCAAGGCTCTCTCTGCCCCTGCCCCTCCGTCCCTCTCCGGGCTGGTTTGGTCACGTGCTCTGTCTCGGAAATGCTTATTGCAAGGTTTTCCCCATGGTGGTGCATTTTTTTCCTAAGCAGCCTCAACGTATTCCTCTGCTTTGTTTTCTAAAATATATTTTTAACATGCCTTTTCAATTGTGTTTATATCTCTGTTAATATTGTTAGTGCCTTGGTTACCAAGTCGCCTGGATTTTGAGTGGTCTGCGCCCATCTTGTTTCACCTGTTCGTCCTGTTGTATTTACAGCGTGATTTTGCAGAACACAAGATATTTCAGCACTGCACATCCTTACAGCAGAAACATCTGTAATTTCTGATATGGTTGTGAGGCTCTTGGCTTTTTGCCATTGTATGAGATAAATAAAGATATGCTGCCACCTGGTGGACAAAAGGGTTGTCTGCGCCCTGAGGTGCCTAAGTGCTATGGTTATGTTATAGAATGGTAGAGGTGGGAATTAAAGAGACCCACGTGGTGGTTGTCCATCTTCTGTTTCTGATGACGAATTCTCTGTATACAGCCATATAAGTGATTATTTTACTTAAAATTCAGGGCTGGCCCAAACATTATTTTAAATATCTCTTTATTTCTTTGAATATTTGGGCTTAATCAAACATCTCCTTTCATTCCATCTCAACTGGTTATTTAAAATAAGGTAGAATGGTCAGTGGTCAGTAGATGTGTACTGGGTATCCTGAAGCTGCAGTCCGTCAGCAATCAGGGTGGAACCCGCCCACGCCCACAGCCTTGCTGCAGCCTCAGCAGGGCATGCATTTTCATACAGCCCTGCAGCTTTTGTTTAGACAGGATTGCTTTCAATGTGCTGGTCAGTATACTGCGTCGCCCAGTTAAGGGTCGTCTCATAGAATTCTCAGGCATCTCCCATGAAAGCATCAGCTGTTTATCCAGCGGCCTCTGTGGGCCCAACATGTTGAGATGAGCCAAGCGAGCGAGCGGGGCCTGCACAACAACCCAGTGGTTATCAAGGTGTACCTGGGTCACACAGCCAACTGTGGGCAGCTAATTCTGTGATCTAGTTGTGCACAGAACATGAAAAAATAAATGTGCGTGGTGGCTGTAAGGAGGAGCATTTATCTCCAAAGACGGGAAGTCCCAGGATTGTGCCGGCTGTAGGAGACGATGAACTGTGGAGGACCCTGATGGGAGATGGGTGAATAGCTCCGAGACAGAGGGTGCAGGGAGGGTCAGAGAAGGCGCCTTGCAGGAGCTGCCATTTGAGCTGGTGGTGAAGGACAGGCACAGCTGGAGAGGGTGGCCATTCCGGTACCTGAAACACTGCCACCATGGGTTTTTTGTGTGTGTGGTAAAATAGATGTGAATGTAAAATCTGTCTTAACCATTTTTGCCATTTTAAGGGTAGAGTTCAGTGGCCTTAAGTACATTCATATTTTTTAACACAGCCATCACCCCTGTGCGCCTCCAGAACTGTGTTGTCACCCCAGACTGGAGCTCAGTGCCCGTTAGGTGGTACCTCCAGGGTCCCCTCTCCCCAGCCCCTGGCAGCCACACTCTGTTCTCTGTGAGTGTGACTGTTCTGTGTACCCCATCTAAGTGGAATCACAGAATTTGTGTTTTGTGTCTGGCTTATTTCACTTAGCATGTTGTCAGAGGTCATCTATGTTATAACATGTATCAGAATTTCGTTCATTTTAAAGGCTTTGCCTTGGGCTTGGGGTGGAAGAGGATGGTCTTTCAAAATCTTACCAACCGTAAGGCTCAGCCTGACAGCTAGTTCCTCAAAGCTTCCCTGATCACACCAAATGGAAACGATCCCTGCTCTTACTGAGCTTTCCCGAAAGCACTTTGGTTCTCTGAAGACTCTTACCACCGTGCACATGGTAGCGGTCAGACCGTGTGTGCGTCTCACCTCTGGAACTGCACCCTCATTTCTTCAGGGCACGGCCATGTGTGGTTCTTGCTGGCGGCCTGCGGGTGGTCTGGGCCAATGAACACGTGTGAGGTTCTCATGACTTTCTTTCCAGGCACAGGGATGTTGTTCTCCTGTGAGGCTTTCAAGATCCTCTTGGCCTCTCCTTGCTTTTTCCTAGTTTCCTTTTCAGTCTACTTCCTGAGCATGAGGGCTGCCCCTGAACTGCACACTATGATTTTGTTGCTACCAAGGCTATCTCCCCAGCAGAAAGACTAGGACCATGGCCTTCCCACATGTCCCCCGAAGCTCTGGGCACCTCGCACCTGGAAACAGTTGCTAAATCAGTGGAAGGATGATCGGCAGGATGCTCCCATTTTTTTTCATTGATAACACTTCCAAGTATCACCCACCTAGGGGACCCTTTGTGGCATTTTCCTCCAAATACTTAAGAAATATAATGGTTTCTTTCAGTCTGTCAGGGAGCCACCGGTGATGTGGATGGGGCGCAGATTGTCTTTAAAGAAGTTCAGAAGCTCTTCAAAAGGAAAAACAATCAGATCGAACAGTTCTCAGTGAAAAAGGTACGTTGGGGCCTGCTGATGTGGGGCATGGTTTATAATGGGCGTTGTAACCGGCTCTACCTTGGACAGGTGTAGGTGAGCCTATTTGAAGTTGGCAACTTGCCACACAAACGCAGCTCCCCACCGTGGAGAGGATTTACTCCTTTGGTCGTGCTTCTCCTCTGAGCGGAAAGTGCTTGTGTTGCTGCAGGTGATTAAAGCAGTTGCTTGTTGAGGGAGTAGAGTGATTACAGACCCTGTCGAGCTCACCGCGCAGCTGAGGAAAGCACCCGTGCCCAGGGCGCGGCAGCCCCCATCCAGACTGTTGCTTCTCAGTGTGGTGAACACACCACATTTTGAGCTAATTTAAAAAAGTAGTTTGCATCAAGTTTACCAGTAGAAAGTCCTGGGACTGTGGGGAGAGTGCCCATAATTTATCCTACACTTTTAAGAATAACATCTAGCTGAATTACCATGGGTTACACGACAACTTGTCATATCCTAAACATGCCACAGTTTTAACTTCGTACGTTTGTGTGGACGGAGCAGTTAGCGACTTAGTCTGAGTGTAGACGAGGTTGTACTGTGGAATGCCACCGAGAGAGCTGCACCTTGGGAGATGATTCAAAATTCGGGAAAGCCGTGACTAAAAGTCACCTGGTGTTTCATCCTCCTTTTAAACCCATTGAGTTATTGTCACCCGGCTTTTATAAATCACTCTGATTTAAACTGAAATCTAGTTTCACCCTGGAGTTTTCAGAATAAATCCTGAAACATGGTAACAGACTGAGTTGAATAATGAGCAAAAGGCATATGTACCGATATATTAAAAATTAGAAAGCAGAAATTTTTTATAGAAAATGTTTCACTTTTTGCTCTGTGGCAGGGGCTCGTTCATTTCAAGTAGGAACTGTGCACTGTTAAATGTCTCCAAAGCCCACTAATCATGCCGCCTCTTGCAGGCAGAGAGGTTCCGGAAGCAAACGCCCACCCGGGCGCTCTGTGTGCTGGCGTCCATCGAAGTGCTGTATTTGTGGAAGGCCCTCCCCAACTGCTCCTTCCCCAACCTGCAGAGGATGAGCCAAGGTGAACACACACACACACACACACACACACAACCATACACTCAGCTTGCTTCTTCAGTTTCTCATTAGTATTACCTGATTCAGAGTACAGGCCTGTCGTTCTTGGCGTGATGGCACAGTGATTTAGAGAACTCAGGCACTCAGGTGCGGGGCGTGGGAAGCACTGGAGTGCGCGGACCGGCTCGTGGTGTCTGCAGGGGGGGGTGGGGCACACCCTGATTGTGTTCATCCTACAGCCTTGGGGGTTGCTGGAAGTGTGTTTTTCTCAATGAAGGCCCTTTGTTTCTCACGGGTTTGATTCACATTCATTAAATTGCAGAGATTTTAAGTGTAGGGTTCAATGAGTTTTGACAAACACGCACCTCAGCATCCGCTAGCACAGTCAAGATAGTGAACGTTTCCACCACCCGAGATCTCCTCTGCGGCCCCTCCCAGCCAGTCCCCATCCCCAGGCAAGCGCTGCTCTGAGTTCTCTCCAGAGGTTACTTTTGCCCGTCCTTGAACTTCATATAAGTGGGACTAGGCAGTGTATGCTTTTTAGTACTTGGCTTTGTTTATTATAAGCTGTGAGCTTGACCCACAGTGTAGCCGCTGTCGGTCATTGGCCACTTGCTGAGTGGTGCTCTGTTGGACGGCTCTGCTGACGCTGCAGTACCTTACTGATCTCCTCACGGACTCTCGGTTTGTGTCTGGCTTCTGTTGCTGCAGACATAGCTGTTCCAGCTTTTTATTGGACATCACACACTCGTTTCTCCTGAGTAAATAACCTAAGAGTGTAATTAGAAGCCTACACTTTGGATGCATAGATTGCAAAAGCATAAATCCACAGATGATGGCAATATAACCTTCATAAAGTCATTTTTATTATGGTGGTAGGAAAAGTTCAAAGAAGAAATTAAACCTTTACCTAAAATAATGCACTACTGGTTATTAAAGAAATACTGTGACAGGTCTCTTAAAGGTTCGATGCAGACATTTGAATGATATTACTAGCCTGAGAAATTACAGAGTTTGCTCCACATCATGACGCAGGGCGGCAGGAAAGGCAGACACGGAGGCCCACCCATTTTATCATTAGCCACCCAAAGGCCGGGACAGCTAGGGGAGTGGCCGGCTCCGCAGGTGCAGCGCGCAGTGCGTGGCCGAGCTTCCAGCTCCCTACGCACCGCAGCCCCGCCTCCCGGGAGCGGACAGGTGCATCATGCAGCCAGGAGTGCGATTGCAGGATGAGACTAAAACACAAGCCCTTACATTCCAACGATGGTCTCACAGAATGTAGTTATCTGTGGAAGTGTGTTCTTAGTCACATATGGGCTGCCTTTTTCCCAAAGAGATTTAGTGTTAACATTTTGGACTTATTAAAAAATACGTAGTTGTTAGTGTAAAAAATGTGTCAGCTTTCTCTATACTCATGTTTGTTCTTAACGAAATCTAGCATTTTCCATTGAATCATAACTTTTATCATCAGACTTCCTTGCAGTCACTACCCTCAAGGCCCAAAACTTTCTTCAGTGTTGATATTCTGAAGACCAAAATACCGAAGCTCCAAAAGTTGTTCACGGAGGCCCTGAAATGAGAGTGGGCTTGTAACCCTCCTGAGGAGGCTCTTTGAAAGGAAACGAAATTTTCTTGGGTGCACAAGGTCTGTGTCCATTTTAAAAGATGTGCATAACTTGAAACCCAGCCTAGTTCTTGACGCAAGTCTGGACATCTACTGGTGTAACTCAGAGGAGCAGTAAAGAATGTGAAATTAGTGCAGGTCATGTATTTAATAAACTGCAATTAAAAAATAGGCAGTAATTGACAGGCACAAGGACGATTGTCACTAAATGTGAGTAAATATTCCTTGAGCCCTGTTCTGGATATCCAATAAATAACAAAGATGTAGTTGCGGAGGAGTAAAAATGAGATAACGCTTTCATATCTTTGTTGAAAGCTTGCCCACTTTTAAGATCTATTACTGAGATCACACTGTCGCCCAGTGTTAAGCAGTAATGACGCAAAATTGATTCCTGCACACAGCGCAGGGGAGGTCTTCATAGACAAAGGCTCAGTGTCGGAAAAAAACTGGTAGTGGAAACTGGTGATCACGGCACTTACGAAGCCCCTTTCATCCGGCCCATGTAGGTGCATTCATGTCTTCAGAGTCCCCGTGGTAACCCCCTTCGTAGGCAGGGCTGGCTGGATTCTTACCTCCTTTTCTGTGGTTCCATTTCTAGCCCTTCCCCTACCTACCCTCCCATTCTACTGCATTCTTCCATTTTAAAGATGTGTCTGTCTATTAGCATTCAGAATGATCCTATTAAACTAAATCACACCACATCATTTCTGAGAAATGATGGAGACCCACCGGTTTGAGACCCACCAGTAAAAAAGTTCAGTCAGTGGCCTGCACTCGCGCGCGCGCACACACACACACACACACACATTGCCTCCGATTCCATTGCCCTCGCTGCTCTTCCTCCTTGCTCACCAGGCCCCAGCCGTACTCCCTGTTACTGTTCTTGAACCAGCAGGCCCGTGCTGGCCAGCGGCTTCTGCAGTCTCTTCTTCCTGCCTGCAAACGCGACTTCAGACACCCGCATGTTTCCTCCTCCACTTACTTCCTTCGGGTCCTGACTCAGAGTCCCTGGCCCCTCTTCAGGGAGGCTGGAGCTGTGCCTCTCTGACTTGCGTGCGTGCCCTCATCTCTCTGCCTGCCTTTGTTTTTCACCTGGCACTACACTTCTTTAACTTCGGGTTAAACACTTCTCCGCAGAAGGTTAGTTTCTTAAGGGCAGGCATTTTTCCCATTTTGCTACTGCTGTATTTCAGCAGCTAGACTTTCTAGCACCTGGTTGGTGCTCAGTAAATATCGAACGTGTGAGTGCATGAATCACAGTCCACTTTCTTTAATACTACAGCCTTAAGATCATTTGAGTGCCGCTTGTATGGGGACATTCCCAGCCTAGCCTCTCGAGGCAACTCCTGCTTCTGTAGGGTCAGGCTCTGTTCTTCACACGCACTTCCTGCTCCTCTACCCAACTCTTCCAGTGCCTTCCAGTCAATAGTATGTACAAATATGTGCAAGCACACATACAAGCATACAACTATGTACGTATGTGTATGTATATATATTCATAAAATATTACTAAATCTCAGTATACTTCCTGGGATGTAGAAATGCAATTACTTCCTTTCCTCCTTTATGTTTCCTTTTCTTCACTGTCTTTCCAATTTCAGCTTTTTTCATTTCCTTGGAAAACTTCCCTGTTACCTGCTACATGCATTTCCACCTACCACAGCAGACAGCAAGCTTCCTAAAGTGGAGGGGTCCAGTCCGACCCCTTCCCAGAGACCACGGCAGCACCCATACAGACATGTAAAGGGCCTGTTGCATGGTTTATGAAGTTAATGTGATGCAGTTTGGCAATACATCCATAGACTTTATTTTTAGGGAAGTTTCAGGTTCCCAGCAAAATTGAGCAGATACCCACATGAGCTCCCCTTCTGTCCCCCACACATACTGTCCCCCAACCATCGGTTCCTCCCACCAGAGTTACACCTGATGAGCCAATGCTGGCTCCTCATTGTCACCCAAAGTTCATCGTATTTCCTTAGGTTCACTCTTTGTGTTGTGCATTCTGTGGGGCATGACACCTGTGTTAGGACATGTGTCGCTCGTACAGATGGCTCACACAGAATAGTTTCACTGCCCCCAAAATCCCCTCTGCGCCACCCATTCACCCCACCCTCCCTCCCTCCCCGCCTCTGGCAACCTGGGTCTTGTCACTGCCCCCCAGTTTTGCCTTTTCCAGAGTGCCATAGTTGGAACCATAGAGTATGAAGTCTTTCCAGGTTGTCTCCTTTCACAAGTAACCATGTGATAGAACTCTGAATCTTCCTGGCCCTCTGAAGTTAGTATCTTTGCCTTTCTTTGACTAAGGACAGTCACTAATGGTCGAGGCAAGGGAACCTTTTGATTTCCAGGGGCCGTAATTCTGAACTGAGTTGTGTGAACAATGAAATATACTAACTCTTGGTGGCATTGAGGGCGTTAAGTGAATGCATTTCCTTCCTGCCCTTCTCACGTCTCTCTAAGCTTGCCAAGCAGTGGATGATTCATCGGTCGTCGGATTAAAGTATTTGCTTCTCGGTGCCATACACAAATGTCTGGGAAACTCGGAAGATGCTGTTCAGGTAAACTGTTGCCGTGGTCACGTGAGAAAAGTAAACTGTGAGAACCTGCAGACGTGCTCGTGAGTAAGAGAAACGAGGGTGCACTGAGCAAAGCCAGACCCCCCACAGCAGTGTGGGCTTCCTCTGCTTTACGTTAGAAGTTGGCTACAGTTAACACTGGTTTCTAGTGGAGCTTCAGGCTCCTACAGTACCTCTTCACGTACCACCTCCATTTGTCTGGTACTAGCTTTTTGCCAGAGATGACAGTCTCGTTGCAGGAGGAGGAAACTCAAACACAGTCCTGGGTGAGCGGAGCGAGGCCTCATCCTCAGACAGATACAGCAGCGTGTTTATTGCGTGGGTCGGGGCGTGTTCACGTTCCCGACTCTGTAACTGCTGATCACTGATGTGTGACTGAGGGTGCTGGGTTAGGATGTGCTGGGTACATATTATATGAAAAAGAGCCACTCATTGTTTTCAAAGAGAGTTGGAGGGATTTCTCTGAATGTTTGTTTGTTTGTTTGTTTGTTTTGGTTAGGTTGTTTTTTAAGTATATCCCAGTGTTATGTCGAATACTCTGAGAGTTTATGTACAGTAATAAGGGTCTTTGGCTTTTAAATCCTGGAGTGTTGATGTACTTGCATTATAATTTTAAATTGATATTTCAGTGTGGAGTATAATAGTTATTATATAGCTCTAAATAGCTATATAGTATAGCTGGGTACTCAGTGCTTGGAGCATCGTCCCAATACACCAGGGTTGCAGGTTCGATCCCCATTCAGAGCACGTGCAAGAATCAATCAATGAACGCATAAACAAGTGGAACAACACATTGATGTTTCTCTCTCTCTCAAAATCAATAAATTTTTAAAACAATTTTTAAAAAGAGATGGTTTTAGCTTGTGTGCTTTCTGTTTTAAATATTGAAGTCAGATGTTCTGATTTAGAGACAGATAAAGATGTCCTCAGCAATAAAACCAATAGAAGCTAGTGTGCCAAGTGTAAACTAAGCAGTGCAGAGGGGGCTGGCTGGTGGGTAACATGGTCCTGAGAAAGCTCCCCGGACAAGCTGGCAAAGCGCCTCTCAAACATGGATGAGGATGGGGGGGGAGGAATGAAGGAGCAGGATGAAGAGGAAATCTGACACAGATGCAGAAATGAGATGAGTCCCCCTTCTTGTGTCCTGAAGATGTGATGAGCTAATTAGGGAAATCTGTTCATTCCAATGACATTTGTCTCACTTCCAGTTCTTTCAGCGAGCTGTTAAAGATGAGTTGTGTCGTCAGAATAATTTATACGTTCAGCCATATGCTTGCTATGAACTTGGCTGTCTTCTATTAGACAAACCAGAGGTAAGGTATTATATATTTTCTTAAATAAAGTTCATCACCAAAAATGTGCTAGTGAGTGGTGACAAAGCAACCTTCCTTTAAAAGAAATTGATTAAACAGTGTTGGTTTTTAATTTTTATTTCGCATAGGGTAAGTCCAAGAAGCTACTAATTTTACCTGTGTAGGAGATCATTTCTTCCCTGGAATTAGATTTTTTTGACAAAAATTTGTTTGCGGGCCCTGCCACGTTTAGAATGGAACGATACGGTGCAGGGGGGTTTATGCCGAGGAGCCCAAAACTCATTCCGACTCCAGCTGTGCCTTGACTGCAGTGTGTGGTGCTGGTGAAGTTACTGAGCCACGCTCCTTCTGCCCGACCTGCCCAACAGGAAATAAACGCCCAGCCTGCCAGTTTAGTAAAGACAGTAGTGAGAATAAATGAGGATGATGTCGATGATATCTTAAAAAATTTTAGAACGTCTTACAGCTTTAAGTTGATAATTACTGTAAAGATGTGTCTATAATGGGACAGGCTTTAGAAAAATGGGATTTCAGTAGTGCTGGGTTTGCCTGGTACCTACTTTTGGAAGCTCAATTACATAATCTTATATAATTCTAACTTTTAGGAAATTCACCTCAATTTTCAAATATATGGACCTTCTAAAAGTTAAGTCCAATCAATGGAAATGATTGTAGCATACCCCTTAAATATGTAGCCCTTAAATGTATAAGGAGCTATAACTTACCAACCTCAGGTAAACCTTTTAATTATCACCAATTTTAGGTCATTTAGTAATATCTTAAACTATTATAACTCTTATAAGTTGTTGTCATGTATAGGATTATAGTAGAGATTCTGAAAAATTATTATCAAGTCATTCTTTTATGTAAACTTACTGTATTAAGAAAAATTGAGTCTTTAATGAGTGGTTGATTCACCTCTGTGACTACTCTGAACTGTTTTAATTATCATATCCTATCATAACACTTTCTGTTTCGCTTCTATAAATACAGGTAGTAAGAGGTATTTGTTTTTACATTCACAGACTGCAGCAAGAGGCAGAACGCTACTTCTTCAAGCAAAGGTAAAACCACTGAATCTCCCTCTTCCTAGTGGGCCTGAGTCTGTAGTGCACACTTGAGTCTGAATTCAAGAAATCCTGTGAACTGATTGTTCTGATGGATATTTCTGGAAAGGAAAAGTGGTAATGACTGAGTCAGCAAGCACTTGACTTCTAAGTAAAATTACAACTGCCCTAAGACAGTCCTGTGGAATTGGTCACTGTGCTGTATAAACACTCTTCTCATTTGGGAAATAACTTTTGATATTTCGTAACTACATTCTTGAGTTAAGATTTTCTAAGGGCAGCTGACATTGAGCACAAACCACGACTGCTGTGTCAGGAGTCACATGAGGAGAATTTGACAAAGACAGCATCGGCGACACTCCATGGGCATTTTCACAATGAACACACAGTTCAGCGTTGGGGAAGTAAGAAAATTGAGTGGGTGTGAAGCCTTTGGAGCGTGAGGGACTTCCTTTGGGAAGCACAGAACGTGGTGTGGATGAAACTGCCATCTTCCAGAAGGCTTAGCTGAGAGGGTCCTTAAGTGTCTGTCTTTGGTCTTGCAGGAGGAGTTCTCTGGCTACGACTTTGAGAACAGATTGCACGTCCGCATCCATGCTGCCCTGGCCTCTCTGAGGGAGCTGGTTCCTCAGTGACAGACCCCGAGCTCCGCTCCGCCTCTTCCCACCCGGGTTGCGCACTTCAAAGCAAAAGCAGAGGAACGTGAAGATCGGCATTTCGTTTGAAAACCACCTGTGCCAGGGACACATTTTCCCCGTTAGGCTGACATAGTAAAGATCTAGCTAATAAGTATCAGTAACGATGATAATAGTAAATATGACTAACCCCTTGGGGAGAGGGTTAAGTGCCCTTGTTCAAACATTTTAGTTTTGTGACTTATTATTTTTAAAATAAAATCCAGCTAAATATTCAACCTGTGATCTTGTAGGAACGCCTACTTTAAGCACACATCTGACTGGGGACACTAAGAGGCACCTGTAAAATGATTAACGGAATCATGACATAGCGTTTATATTGTGTTTGGAACAAAATAAAAGTGCTTTCTGGTGTTTTACTTTGCCGTCACACTTCTCCTGTGAATAGCGTGGCTCAGATGTTTGCATCCCCACTGTCCAGACCATGAATCGCAGGCACCAGAGGCCAACTGACTTTACCCCATGAGTGGAGTGGCAAGCAGAACGCAGGTCCCCAGACCATGAAGCGAGTTTTCTTGTAGTGTAAAAATATATGTTAATAACCTAGAAGTTCATGTTTTCCTTATTAAAAAAATTGCCCTTCAGTTGAAGTTGTGTCTTCAAAATATTTATCTCTACAAATGTCTACAAAATGTTTTAAAGTGGTGATTTTTTTCCTTTGAAAGTCAACCAAGTAGAAGCAAGTGGAGGATAGTTTTATAACCAAATGTTTAGTTGTTTTTGCTAATTTATTAGAAAGCCCAGTCTATAACTAGATAAATAAATGCATACATTTTAGGAGTTTTCCTTTCTTTGTGATAAATTGTGCAATTACCAACTTTTGGAAATCTTTTAACATATTACTTGAAAAGGTTATTCTTGAGTGAATATAGGTTTTTGGTTTTGGTTTTGGTTTTAGGGGGTTTTTTGGCCTCAAATATTTGCTGGTGAAGAATTTACTGGGCTATCGTTTGCCAGGATTTCATATTTTTTTCCTTAGCTCAGGTCATTTGATACTGTAAGAGGGGTTCAAAGTTATTTTTATCCTTTGTTGCCAATTTTAATTGTCATTGAATTTACATCTTTGTCCATTTAGTACTGACACCTGTGGTTTTGGAGAATCAAAATACCTCAGTCACATAGGAGTTTCTACGGTAATTGTGTGAGTAACTTGGCTCAATCTTAAGGTCATATTTTTAAAAACTTTATGTTGAGCTGAAGTGTATCCCCTTGGGGTGTCGTTTAGATAGCCTTTTAGCTGAAGCATGATCTTAGGCAATGTTAATACTTTAAGACTTTTAAAAATAAAACATGGGCGGAGCAGTTTAGAGTGTTGGCAGGTTTAATCTACTTAATCTAGTTTTGAGGGGATAATCATTTCTTTGAATGAAATGATTATTCTTCACTGACTTTGGCCAAACTGTCTGTTGGCTCACTTCCAAAGTGTTTATTTGCTTTCTGGTACGAACCACGCATGGACATTTTGTATAAGCCAGAGAGAAAGGACCGTGACCCTGCATTCGGAGAGTGAGGGGACTGAGAAGCCAAGTAGATGGTTTCTGAAGAGAAAAATCAGTGTCTAAAAATTTTGGATGCCTGGTTTTATCTAATCTGGAGGGAAGAACATTGTGAATCATTAAAATAGATGTGCCTTCGGGCATTTGGTCGTCCTCTTGGCTCTAGGACATGAGGTCAGCCTCTCGGGGTTGGGCAGCGTTTCTGAATCAGGAACTTCTCGCTTTCGAGTTCCCACTTGAATTCGGGGTTGGGCAGCGTTTCTGAATCAGGAACTTCTCGCTTTCGAGTTCCCACTTGAATTTTCAGGTCAAATGTTGTGTGAACTATTATTCAGAAAGAGATCACATAAACACCTGTAGTTCATAACTTTTAAAAAAGCTATTCCTGCATTAACTGCTTTTTTTGTTACTTCAAATAAGTTTGTGTTGAGTTCACCTAGCAGAATAGAGACTTTGCAACACCATCCAGGAGGTTCTTCTTCAGCGGTGAAAGAACAAGCCTGTTTATAAATGGTCTCTCCTAGGTCTGGTGCAGGCTAGTGCCTGGGGTGTGTATCTTAACTCGTGGTAGAGCATGAACAGGGAGGGTGTCCATGGTGATTCTAAAGACTCTTACCGAGCCACAGTGCCAGTCCACGGCACCATAGACTACTGAGCACATGTTTGAAGTTGAGTGATTCCAACAGCTATCTGGCCTGCACACCATGACTTACCCACCCTGTGAACTGCCGCGATCTGTCTGCAAACCGAGTTTGGTGTAAACTGCTCTTTACCCCTAGCAGATGAAGAAAGTAACACAGAACTATTTGCGTCGATGTGTGCTTTTTTAGTGTTGGCATCACTCCTTCCTCTTTCCTATTTTGGAGGCTCTCAAATGGATCTTCTAATTTATGAGTGTCAAGTATATTTTTGGAATAGCTTGTGCCTATAATGAGAAATTTGTCATGTATATTTTATGTACTCTGGACACATTTGTAATCTGATACCCCTGGAAGCATGGTCTAATGATGTGCAACTTTTTGGTTAATATATGTAAGCTTTTCCTTTTATTGGGTTAGGTACCTTTTTTATTTTAGCACAGATAAGTATTTGAGTAAAGAATGACTGCTTTCAGATGTCACAGGAAATTAGAATATTTCTTGTTGCACATTGTGTAGGTCAATTACTTACAGAATTTGCACTTCTTCTGCCGACTAAAATGGAAGGACAGTGCATTCCTTATTTTTAACACACACACACACAAACAGGTGTGTTTATTCCTTTGCTATGTAAACTTTCATGGTGGATTACTTCCTTAACCGGATTGTGGTGGCAAGTACTCAGATGCAGCTCCGTAATATGGGGATGCGCATTCACAGGGTGCTGGTGCGTAGTATTTGGTTTTTATCCTGTTGGTGCTATATTGTGTAGGGAGAAAAGTGTCACCAAACCCAGGTTATCCTAAGAAGATAATAGAGGGAGGAGCGTTGGAAGATAGGAAGAAGAGATAGAGAAAAGGATAAGGGGAGCAAGAGAATGGAAAGTTAGTCCATAAAAGAGTAAAGTGCAAAAACGACTCAGTTCACAGTGTAAAATTGGCCTCCTTATGAAAACCAGCAAGGGTCCCGAGCCCCATCTCCTCACTGACAGGTATGAAATAGCAGCGGCACACTTGTCACCAGGGTGAGCTCTGGGTCACACTTCTCCCACAGGCCAGTGGTTCTCAAATTTTACAGTGGTCCTTGCTGAGCTTCTGATTCAGTAGGTCCTGGGTAGGGCTCATGAAGGCGTTTTTAACAAGCTCCTGGGATGATTTTAATGCAAGTGGTCTAAATTAGAGAAAAAAAATCGCCCTATGTTGTCATCTCTTGGTAAATATTTAGTAAATCTGAGAGAAGAGTGGAACACAAACTGAGTCATGTAGCCAGGTTATGCTTAGAGACAATGTATATCGTGGGGCCACTGAGGAGATGCTTCTAACCCACTGGCTTTCTAAATGACGAGATTGCTGAGCTGAGGAAGATGTCTCAGGCTTTGGACCTGGTGAACAAAGGCATAGAGATGATAACGTGTATGTTCGGGACCAATCTCTAGAGAGTCAAGTGGGAAGCAAATGGTAAAGGAGTTAGTACTCAAAGTCAGGACAAAAGCCTTAGACTTTTACAGAGTAAGGATTGGGGGTGGGGTCAGGAGTAATGGAACTGCTTTCATGTATTCACATTTTGGTTAGCTCTCTAGTGCCCGAAAGGGAGAGGGATACAAGGACAAGAAGGTTGGGAAACCACATGAAATCATTAGGAGTTCTAGAAATCAAAGCAGCCTGCAGGGGGTTGAAAAATTTGGGTTAAATGTTTCACTGTAACAATTTGATTTTCAGAGGAACTTGGACCAAACCCACTTGGAAGAAATGTGGGAAGAATAAAGGCTCGCCTTCTGAGTTCCAGGTATTCTGCACAGCGCCTAACAGCTAGTAGGTGTCAAGATGGCTGGCCAAGTTAAGCTACACAAGCATAAAAGTCTCTGATTCCAAAAGACACCATAAATGGAATCTGTACTGTTTGCACCTGGGGGTTTTAGTAGCTCCTTTACACCTTTGATAGCCGTAAACCAGGCCATCAGAAATCATGGCAGCCTCATTCATTTCACTTTTACTTACACTACCAAAGTGTTGGGAAAGTGATGAGGGACCAAAAAAAATTTTTTCAAGTACCCTCTTCAAACCTATCACCACAACAAAGTCTAAAAGAGCGTTTTCCCTTTACTTTCAAAATGTAATCTTCACAAGAGGGAGCTTAGCTGCCAAACAATGGGCACTTGGCAACAATTTTTAAACCAGTGAATTAATATCTCCAGAAAATACTGTGTATAGCATAGGTACAGATTGGGGCTTCAACGTCACCTCTACTGCAAAGTGCTCTGGAGGCCTTAATTTTTCCTGAATTGAAGAAGTTTGGGGTTTTTCTTGTTTGTCAAGTATATGCCCCAGTGATATTTAATGTTTGATTCCTAGTGATTCTTGTTGCTTTTTAAACATTTAACTGTGAATTACCATGATGATTATGGTGGTGTTTGATGCTTGGCACAAATATGTGAGCCCAAAGGGATGAAAGAGTAGAGAGTGGGTATTTTAAACGAGTCCACGTTGCTTCAGTTGGGGGAAACTGAGCTGATGTGGCACAGTACTTGTTGACTTGCAGCCTGTTGCTGGTGAACGTACGGTTTGGGAGAATAGATTGTGGTTGCGCTACTGCAAGAATCGAAGTTACAGAGAAACAGGAAGCTCCAGGATTAATGCTCCTTTTCTTTGCACAGGCTGGCTTCTCAAGAGGAAAAGTGCTGTGTTAAGTAAAATTATTCTTTTTACACTGGTGTTCCTTGTGTACACCGTGTCAGAACTCGTTCTCCCAAAAGGTGAAGAATAACATTATGGGGGGAGGGGTAGTGTGAAGAGGAGAGGAGGTAGCGGAAAGCTAAGGCTGCCATAAGTGTATTTCTCATTTTTCACAAACCAGCACTTATCTTAGGTTGAGTGACAGAAAGCAGAGAGACTGTAACCTTGCTCTACTCCTGGACTCCTGGCAATTCGAAAACTTGGAAGCATGCCTCCCTGGCCCGCAGGATTCTGGCCTTTGTCCCTTTTCGACTCCCTATTGGCTGAGGCCACCGGGACCACACCTTCTTTTAGGCTGTCCCCAGCTGCAGCGTGGGGGCGGGGCTTTGTGACGCACGCGCTGACGGCCCCCAGGGGTATAAAAGGCCGCTGCGGGGCTGACTGTTCCAGGAGCCGCCTGCAAGGAGGCAAAGAGGAAGCAAATTAGAACTCAGCCGGAAAGGAGAAGGTGGGGCGAGTCTTCCTGCGCCCAGAGGCAGTTAGGCGACAGTTAGGACCTCAAGTTGACTCGGTGAACGGTGGATTCTTCAAGTGTCGGGGAAGGCGGAGGGCCACTGGAGGGGCAACCCCTGGGGTGGGGTGGGCACATCTGCCCGGCCTCTCCTGAGCTGGTTGACCATGACTCGAAACCCGCTCTCCCCCATCTCACTGCCTGCTCCGCCAAACTGAAGGGCAAAAACCCGAACCCAGACCCAGCGGGGCCCACAGGCCCCGGAATAGGCCTTTGGGGAGTGAGTGGTGTGTGCCGCTTGTGTTCTCTGTGGCTCCGATTCCGTGCCCTGGCATCCTCAGCCAAAGGCACTCTTGTCCCCGCGCAAGCGTTACCCCTGGGGTAGTGGGGAAAGGAAAGTTAACAGTTTGGCGCGGGGGCCTGGAGGTTGTAACATTTGTTAGGTGTTGACGAATATTATTTAAAGGAGACTTTGGGGGCGGAATTATTAAGCTATCACGTTAAACAACCTTTGATGTCTGTACTGGTGGCTTCACGCATTGATATAGTTACTCTTGGTGTCACAGTATTTCTCAACTTGGGGACAATTCCTTGTATGGGGTTGCAATGTAAAATGCTTGTTCCGGTCCTGGGGCACTAAATGGCCCCACACAAGGAGTGGGGTGAGGGCGCTGCATGCCACCTAGCGTGAGAAATATTAGGATCACTGCATAGCCGATTGGTAGCCGCAACTGCTAAGCCTACAGAAAGGGTCCATCATGGCTCCTGGTAAGACACTTTCAAAACATGACCCATCTGCTCACACTAAGATGCAAAGGGTGTCCTTTAAAAACAATAATTACACACATGTATGTGTCATACATGTAATTACCTGGGTCCCTTAACATTTTGGTATTGCGCCTGCCAAAGCTGCCCTACTAGTTTTTAAAGGTGGTTTCTTTCAGTAAAGCTCCTGTTAGATGATATTCTGATAGTAAATTTTCATTTAGGTATTCAATGCATTTAATTATATTCTCAAAGGGTTTGCTCTAGCTAATCCAGATTTATTTTTTTCCCTGACCTTAGGGAAGATGAAATGTACTTTTTTATTTTAAAAAAAGTACAAAATAAATGTGCTTTCAAAATAATGCTATGTTAACTTAGTTGCTTTTTATTAGAGATTGGCTCCTGTATAATTGCTGTACCAAAACTGCCACTTAACCCCATGGAACTCATTACTCTATTTACTGTGGGGATGTTTTTGAGGACATGGTTCATTATATCACACACTGCTCTCCTCTGTCTGAGGACCCATGGGAGAAATTTCTCCTGGGTCTCAGTGTCCAGAATAGCTCTGATTCTCCTAAGCAACTGATTTTTTTTTTTTAATCTCAGGAAACCTGAATCACTTAACCTAACCGTTGTCTGTTTTGTGATGGCTGCTTGGTAGCTCGGGGACTGATTTGACACCCTGACCTGTACAGCTTGTATGGGAATACTAACCTTACCTGTAGCTTCAACCTGTTTTTCCTACCATAATTTTTTTCTTCATCTGGACTGATTTCTTTTTAATTTTGTTGTTTACGTGCATTTGTAAACCTTCTTAAGTCATTTTTTGGAATGAAACAAGATACACACACAGGGATACAGTTCAGAGTGGCAGCCTCTGGGAACTACAGGTTAGACCGTCCAATACCCTCGCTACCACCAAAATCCAGAAAGTCAGGGGACGGGGCAGAGTGGAGAAAACCAGGGCAAAGGTTAAGGGAGGATAGAGAGAGGTACATGGTGGTAAGTGGTGTAATACTACATGTAACTGACACCTATTCTGGTTGTTTTAAAGAACTTAAAAATGTATCCTTAAATATGATCAATGTGTCCAGGGACATATTTAGAAAAATAGTGGGGGTGGGGCATTTTCTTGAGAAACCCTGCTTTGTAACTCTACTTCGTGCATGCACAGAAAAGCCAGAGCCCCTGTGGTTTGGGAGTATGTTGTTTGGACACAGATACATGAGCTTGATGTATTTTTCTTGAAATTTTCTTGCATAAAATATTTACTGAATTTTACAAAAACAGGTTTCACTTGGCTGCTTTTTTGTTCTATGTTTTTAATATTCTGGGGTTCCTGGCAGGGCTTTTTCCATGGATTTCTGTAAACAGTACTAGACTGCTCACCTGTGCATTGAACGCTATTAGGAGCATGATTTTTTTAAAAAAAACAACCACTAAGAATTAGCCCATTTTGCTAGAAAAAAAACTGACAAAACTAAAGCTAATGATTTTAATAGGTGATAGATTTATTCTTTGAAGCTAGAGTTAACTCATAAGGAATGTTTTAAGAAAAATTAATACACTCTCTTTATAAGACTTTGTTTTTCCTTCATTACAGTTGAGATTACAGACATCCTGCCAAAATGTTTTATTCAAAGCCCAGACTCATCGTACCGTACGGCCTCAAGACACTGCTTGAGGGAGTTAGCAGAGCCGTTCTCAAAACCAATCCGCCAAACATCACGCAGTTTGCAGCAGTTTACTTTGAAGAACTCATTGTGTTTAGAGAAGGTTTGTAATTGCTTTAGATTATATATTTGTTGCTGTGAAAAAGCACTTTAAGTTGGGAAATTTTTGTATCTGATTTCCTGTATTTATCCCTTCAGGGAATGCTTCTCTGGATATAAAAGATCTGGTTAAACAATTTCATCAGGTTAAAGGTAAGTACCACAAGTGGTAGTGGTTTAATAACACTAGTTATAAGTTATTGCATCAGAAATAGCACTTACTCAACCCTAAGAAAAATGCCCACATGTGTTTTGTTTAAATAATCCTACTGTTTAATCAAATGGAAGCTTTATTTTTTATTATTGAAACAGATTTTTAAAAAAATTTGGGACTGACATTTGAGACTCTAAATCTTAAAAAGGCAAAAAAAAAAAAAAGGAAACATCTTTCGGAAACCATTTGGTACAAGGAGACTTAAAACAGTATAATTTTTCCAGTATGGTGGCGTGTCTTTTGGGAAGTACATGCACTTAAAGAGAATTGAAGTTTGTAGTAATAAAGACTCAATTAAAATCAAATACATTACTTTAGGAGAGTTGTATGAGCACTCCTGCCCCACCATGCTGGTTGAACTGCAGTCCAGGCTGGAAGACAAGAAATCCATCAGTGGTCACTGGCCATCTTTTCTGTGTGACCCTCTATGTGATGAAGGGACAGTTGTCACAGAAAGTGGCCTCCTCGGCTTCTCTGGCATAAGGCTGTATATCCACTTTGAAAAAAGTTGTTTCACACATATATATGTAAATGTCTATCGTATGTGAACTTGACACCAAATGGAGAGAGGAGCAATGAAAGTCAGAGGGGTAGAAATGAGAAAGTCCAAGTTTACATGATGAACATTTGGGAAGATCACTATAAGCAAAAGAACATGTATTGGTCAAGTCCTAAGGACAGGCACACATGTCTAAAAGAATGATTCAAAATAAAAGCTTTTAGTAGAATTTTGTGGAGAAAATGGAGACTCGTGGTTAGAGTGGGAAATAACTGGAATAATTCTGGCTCCACCGGCTGACCCACATTTTGGAGTGAGCACAGAGAAGGCAAAGGTAGGAGCGGCGTGTCTCAGCCGCTGTGGTGCCCTGCCATTTTGGTGCTGCTAATAGACAAGATAGTAAGACTTGGAAAAATGTAAAAATCGTGATAGTTTGGACCTGCAGCACAAGAGACATCCAAAACAGAGAGATTGAGAATAACAAGAGCCAGCATTTTGAAGGGTGCTGATGGCATTCTCAGCTTACCGTGGAAACAGGTCTGGGATTTGCTGACCACCAGCAGGGTGGGTTCCCAGACAAGAGCTAGAACGTTGACCCTCCTCATCCCTGGTTTCCCAGGAAGTCAAGGCTGTTACGGCCTTTGTACTGGCGCCCTTCACACCAAAAGCTGTGTTTCAGAGCTATGGGAGTGCTCCCGCTTATTACATTTGAGAATGATGATAAAGTCAGTGAATCTTTATGGGAGAAGCTAAGTAACTGGTAGCTTTAAAATAATTTTTATTTATTTACTTACTTTTTATAGAGAGGGGAAAGGAGGAAGAAGAAAGAGAAACATTGATTAGTCACCTCTTGCATGCTCCTAACCTTCCTAATCAGGAACCTGGCCTGCAACCCAGGCCTGTGCCCTGACCAGAAATCGAACTAGTGATATTTTGGTTTATGGGCTGATGCCCAACCCATTGAGCCACACCAGTCAGGGCAGCAAATGGCAGCCTTTGAGGCTAATTTGTTTACTGAAGAATTCACCCACCATTCAACTTAGCTAGTAGACTAAATCACTGTGGATTTGGGTCCAGCTAGGTTAATGTCTTTGAATCTCAGGGTTCAGAATTAACATACTGAACTAGTGGAGCAGCCCTGCTCTCAGCGGAGGTAAGGGCTTTTCTCCTTTAGTAACTACAGCTGTCAAGGAAATTGACGTCGCGGGCAGAGAAGCTCAGAAGGAAGCTCACGGTGTGGCTGTGGAAACAACTTTCTCTTTAGGCAGTAGAGTAGAAGTGAATATTGCTTGTTCCAGTTTTCCAGGGAGCTGGGAGGTATGACCAGAAACTAGAGTTTAATGTTACGTCTAATATCAGTCTGGCTCATTGCCTTTCATTGTCAAACGGACACCCAGCATCCATGAACTCAGGTCCTGTCACAGAGACAACACAGCTCT
The DNA here is from genome assembly GCF_014824575.4 of Sturnira hondurensis. Lineage (NCBI taxonomy): Eukaryota > Metazoa > Chordata > Mammalia > Chiroptera > Phyllostomidae > Sturnira > Sturnira hondurensis. Next base: position 3,929,830 of record NW_028074503.1, read on the forward strand.
CCAGGATAGCATCAGTCTGGGCCAGAGCCGGACTACCTGGGGATGTATAGGCGCCATCAGATTTCTACATGGCATGGGCATTTCCTCCTGAAGGACATCCTCCTACCTTCTGACTGGTTTAATTTTCCCACTGCTAGTCCTGAGGGAGCTCTGGGTAAATCTGGTGCATGGTCGTTCAGTTCTCTACAATGCAAATGCTAGGTATACATGCCAGGTGGCATCTTAATAGGACTTCCCTTATGTGGATCCCCTTTTTAAATATGGGTGGTAGCACTTGGAATACCCTACATGTTCTACTGATCCCAAGGGCTGAGGCTATCCCAGGCTTTCAGTGCCTTGCAACATGGGGAGGTTAACCATTCTTTGAGCACTGAGTCAAGGGATCTTCTTCTTGGTCTTTCAGTCTCTTCAGCATGAGTGAGGCTAGATTAGCCTAAAGACAAGCCCAGGTATGGGGACTTGGTGGTATGGGCAAGAGGTAACTACCATCCCTCATGTGTTGGTCCCCACTCATCTCCCAGATATCAGATCTAAGCATGACACGTGTATCCAAAGTTATTCCCAAGCTGGCTAGTTCACTGCCTGGCAGCATTACTATCATCAAGCCGCCCATATGCGTGGAGAGCATGGAGATAAGTACATATCATTTGTTTTATTTAAACTCTCCATCCTGGGGTTTTTCCTAGAAGGAGCCCCGTTTGGGGGGTGGCCTTACTATAGGACCAATAGTGTTTATCCATCTTTCCATCGACTTCAAAATTTTATATAGAGTCAGGTGATGGATGAGGGAGGAGAAGGAACAGACATGGGAACAGCCACCTCTCCTCACTTCTCTGTTGTCTCATCTTTCCCCCAGTTTCCAGAGCCCAGGGTCTTTACGACGGCCTGTGACTGTCCAAGCCTGTGTTGCGGCACTTCACCCACACATGCCCATTTGCAAAGCAGCTCGTGCTGTAAAACACTTTCTTGGACCCTCCTCTTGTATTCCTGTAATTTGAGTAAAGAGATCTCACTACCGTGTGAATCAATGAAAGCTCGGCTATTGCTTAGTCTTCTTAGGAGAGTTTCTAATAAAAATAAATCATTAGTTGAGGGGATTTTATAAACTCAGGTAATATGTGAAGTTCCACTACTTAATATATTCCAGGAAAAGAAGGAAGAAGGAAATAGAGTTTATTGAGTGCTTGTTTTATTTTAGGCATTTACAATAATTTTGCCACTTAAGCTTGTAAGGTAGGTGACATGATTGCAATTTTACTCAAGAGAACTCAGATTGAGTAAGTTGTAAGTATTAAATAAGTTGTAAGCATCTCAGTATTAATTGGCAGAGTTTAAACTTAGATCTTCTGAGTAGTGTGGCTCACGTGGATAGAGTAACTTTCTAGGATCCCTCTGGGAAAACCTTACATTCTTGCACTGAGAGAGTGAAGGGAGGGGAATCTCCACTTCCTTTCCCCACATCATCTCCCCCTATTTCACTCCCTCCTCCCACCGCCTTCTTCCCTCAGAACCTAAAGCCCAGACTAGTTCTGACCTTGTCACCACCCAGGGAAGAGGGCACTGGTTTCTCCTCCAGAGTTGCAGGTGAGATGTCAGCCCCACCATCACCCTCCATTCTCCTGAGCCTAACTGAGCCCAGTTTCCAGAGTCAGCCCCCCTTGGCTTCCAACACAGGGAGGAAATAATCACCTCTTTGGAAGAACCTGAATCCCTGAGTGACCTTAGTAACTTTTCAAACTGATGCTGAACATTCCTGGGGCCATACAACAGTCACGGACCACTGCCGATCGCTGGGCCCGGTCTTGACTCCTTTGCAGCACCATGGAGTTATGCGTATCATCGAATAGTGTCTTGAGTATATTGGTATTAAATATTGATAATAATGTTTTTAGTTTCTCATGCCAAAGTCTATTTTTAATACATTCTCTTTAGTTTGTCATGCTTTTTAAACAAACTGAGGAGTATATCCATTTTGGGGCTAACAGTACTAAGTTTTGGGACACTGTGGTGCTACTCGGTACTTACCAGGGCGTCTCCTTCAGGTGAGACTGTACTGATTCCTTAACCAGGGTGGGCATTGTCCCAAAATGACCCTTTTATTTATTGAAGTCTTGCATTTGCCTGTGCAAGGTAGTTGAATTTCATTACCAAGGTAGGAATTCCATTAAGTTTGAAAAAGGTTTGAATGATTATCCGGTTATGTTGTTGGGAGGAGGGCTTAGGTCCTTCATGCTTTCCCATTCTGGTAAGATTAACCAGAATAGTCCATATACTAAAGAAGGCAAGTAAAACATTGAGTAACGGCACAGTCAAGAACTGGGGTCAGACAAGGGACAGAAACACAGATTTAGGATTAAGGGAGGAGGGGGTGGCCCTGAGCTAGGAAGCTCAGCTGGTTGGAGCATCGTCTGTACCAAAAGGCTGCGGTTCCAATTCCCAGTCAGGGCGCAGAGTTGGGTTGCAAGTCAATCTCTCGTCAGGACGCATACAAGAGGCAACTGATAGACGTTTCTCTGTCTATCTATCTTTCTATCTATATATCTATCTATCTCTATCTCTCATCCATAAAGCATGTTCTTGGGTGAGGATTAAAAAAAGAGAGAGGAGGGGGTTTCTGGGTAGGAAGCAGATAAGGCCACCAGGAGGGATGAGGTCAGGAGCAGCGAGATGAGTCAATCCCTGAAGGAAGAGCATCTTGCACCTTATACGTTTTCACTTGCTCTGCTTCCAAGAAACTTTGGTAGCTCCCCATTGTTTACAAAAACCCAAATTCTTCAATGTTCTAAGGATACTTTTGAAAAATATCAAACTACTGTGTATTGCTTTCACATAACCTATGTTTACTCTGTTGATCTCTATCCATTGAAACATTCATTCACTTTAGGGGAAAGGCAAATACAGCCTGGGGCAAGAAAGTCACTGCTCGGTACAGAGTTTCCAAAGTTCATAGTAAGGAAGCTAAAACTTTGGAGTTTTGCAGGAGTCCGTTTTTGTTAAGAGAATATTTTCTTGGAGTTTTAAGAACTGAGTTTTGATTTAAGAGCTAACGGTAGCAGAACCAAGTTTTTCTTTTAGATAAGCCTTAGAGGAGGGGGAAGGGAGCTAGGACATCAGGTCATTTCCTGCGGCAAAGGAAAGGGACATGGAAGGCCCTTCTTGGCTGTGGGACTGTGTGCTGGGCCTGGGCAGTGCATGAAAAGTGCGGCTGAAACTGAAAGTGTGGATGGGGAGGGAGGTGGAGTCTCGGATCGAATAAGTCCTAAGCGAAGCCTGTTCTCTCCTGGGTCTAGAACAATGCACGTGTGTCAGAGAAGCCATGTGGTCAGCATGACACTGCTATGCGACTGCACTATATTCAGCATCTACACTATAATTGTTGTGATCAGATAGTCAGTAAATATTTGTTGAATGAATGAGTTACATGTGAAGCAATGGATAGGAAATAATAGTCTTTCTTAGTAGGACTCAAATGGTATTTCTGGTTTCCTATGGCCTGTGTGTGGCTTTTAGTAAGTCCTGATTCATTGAGATGGTCCCTGAGTGCTGACTAGCAAGGAACCAGGATGGGAGAAAGTGAAGTTCCTCAACTTGCTAGCAGAGGGGTACAGCACATAGTGTTCACACTGGGAATAAAAGTTGGCCTCAGATGCTAAGGAGGACCAAATTAAGGAGAGCTTCCAGTCTTTGAGTAAAATAAGCAAACAGAGCACACATTCTGCAAAGGAGAGAAACTTGAGCAGTAAATACAGCCAAGTCAGAGATCAGTACCCAGAGCCCCAGCAATGCGAGGTGCACCTCTGCCAGAGGTGACTGAGAGCTGGAGCTCACTGTGCCGTCCAGACTCCCTCCTCAGAGCTGGAGGAACCTTTAATAAGAGCAGTTCTGGAAAAGACTAAACAGTTGACCAGAAGAGACTTTTTAAACTTGAAGAGACAGATGTTTTTAAGATGGGCTTTGCCATTGGGAAATGAGCTTTTGAATGCAAGTTGAGATCAGCTAGAGAAGACAAAGTAAAGCTTTCTGACATGTCTGAGTCATGGTATGTAATTTTGATCCCTTTGCAAGACCATGGCATGCAAAGCTTACTATGATCTGAATTTATTCTTCCTCTGCCATCATCTCTCATCTCTTATGCATAAGGCAGATTGATTGATTTTATTTTATTTATTTATTTTTAGAGAGAGGGGAAGGGAAGGAGAAAGAGGAGAGAAATATCAATGTGAGGTTGCCTCTCAAGTGCCCCCTACTGGGGACCTGGCCCACAACCCAGGCATGTGCCCTGACTGGGAATCAAACCAGTGACCTTTTGATTTGCAGACCGGCACTCAGTCCACTGAGCTACACCAGCCAGGGCTGATTTCTTAACAGAAACCATAGAAGCCAAAGACAATAGAATGGCATCTCTAAAGTACTGAAAGCAAAAAACTGCTAACCTATGATGAATATATACCCAGTGAATATGTTCTTTAAAAAATGAAAGCAAAATAAAGACATTCTCGGGCAAACAAAAATGGAGAGAATCAAATGCTGTCAGATCTGCTTTACAAGAAACACTTTTTTAAGAAGTGCATAAGCCAACAAGGGATAAAAGGGAGCTTCCTAAATCTAATCTGTACACATAAACTTACAGCTAATGTACTCAGTGGTGAATATTGAATACTCTCCCCTTGAGAATGAGAGCAGGACAAAGTGTCTAATATCACCATTTCTGTTCAGCATTGGACTGTAGGTTCTATTCAGTGCAATAAGACAAACAGAAATGAAAGGGGGAAACAAGTAAAAGAAAAGGTATATACATTGGAAAGAAAGAAGTGCAACTACATTTTCACAGATGACATGATTGTGATGGAAATTGGCAAGAATCACTGCCCTGGCCAAGTGGCCCAGTCGGCTGGAGCGTCACCCCATACACCCAAACATTGTGGGTTCAGTTCTCCATCAGAGAACGTACCTAGGTTGCGGGTTTGATCCTTGGTTGGGGCATGTACAGGAGGCAGCCAATTGATGTCTGTCTGTCTGTCTGTCTCTCTCTTTCTCTCCCCCACCTTTCCCTCTCCCACTTTTCCTCTTTGTCTAAAAATCAGTGAAAACATATCCTTTGGTAAGGATTTAAAAAAATCATCTTCTTGATAACGAGCCTTATACAACAGAGGAGAGGGTATGGGACATAGCCCAGATGTTTATGGACAGTATGTTTAAAAAGAAGTACTGCTGTATTACCCAGTTGTCCTAAATCTTAAGATAATGAAAGGGTATTACAGAATTAGTCAAATAAACACAGGTGTGGCATAGATGAAGCAGCATATATCACAATCCCCCCTTCATGTTTCTTTACTACTTATAAATTATGCCACATGTCAGTTTTCTGTTGCTTGCGTTCAGCTGCAAGTAACAGAAACCCAATTAACAGTGACTTAACAAAAAAAAAAGAAGATATCTAGAAGTGGTGTTCATTCTTCTGCCAGTATTTTAATAAAGCATCAGTTATCTAGGCTTTCTGCTCTATCATTCTTAGCAAATTTTACTTGCCCCCTCATACCGCTGCTCCAGGCATTATGTCTGCGTTTAAGTCATAAAGGAGAAAGTGGCAGCACCAGTGACACTTGTTCCCTTTACTAAAAAAGGAAAACCCCAGAAGTCTAGCAGACTTCCACTTTTGTCCCATTGCACAGGGGAGTCTGATAAAATTTCTGATGAGTGAAATCCGAATACATAGGACTGGTTTAGACCTGGGTTTTTCCACAGGGGTCTCTTGGCATCTTGGAGGGCAATTGTGTGGGGCCCCTGCCACAGCTACCCCTTCTCATTTTCAAACAAAAGTGACATAAAAGCCATCGTACCCCTTTCATATTTCAGTCATTGTACCCATCACAGTCATATAAGCATCTGTTTATGTGCGTCTGTCCTTAATGACACTGTACTCTTTAGGAGGTTGTCTTCACCTTTGACTCCTCAGTGTCTGTCCAATAATAGAAGCTGTTGATTGGGGAAGGAAGAGAAGACAGGAAGGAGAAGAGAAATGGAGTGCCTACTTTATATAGTCTCTGGTATGCCTCATTTCAGTTGGTTTAACATAACCGTTGGAATCCTCGTTTTAAGCTCTTAAAAATTATACATACCAAACCTACGAGGTCTCTGCAGAAGGTATCCAGACAGGTACTATGAAAAATAGAGACACTTATTGAAGATACAAGAAACACTGTACATAGGACCGTGATGCCTCAGTCCCTTCAAAGTAGGCACCTTGGGACCTCACATAGTTCTAATCGCCATCAGCTGCCCCCTCTTATTTTCCTGAATCTCACTGATGGTCTGAAATCTCTTCCCTTCCAAAGGTGATTTTAGTTTTGGGGAAAAGCCAGAAGTCACAGGGTGCCAAATTGGGGCTGTGGAAGGGCTGAGTCACCTGGGTGACTTGATGTTTCTGCAGGAGGCATGATGCATAAGCAAGCGCGTTGTCGTGGGGAAGCTGCCAATCACCAATTACCCATAGCTGTAGCCTTCTGAGTCATCTGAATAGTTCCTTTGGAACATATCAAGCTTAAGTCAAAATTTGATGCAGATTCATTGCTCTACTCTCAGTCATTTTGAATGTGACAGCCACACAGAACACATGCTTACTCAGTTGTGTTTACCACCCCCACTGACTAGTACAGTGAAGTCATCATTGTTCACACATGCGCATTCCAGTCCACTCTCCTTGGCCGCCAGGTTACACTGATGTTGAGCAAACTGTTCTCATTATATTAACAATGGCTGGACTTTCTCTGGACAGACCTCATACGCCAAATTCTCACCTCGTCTTTGTCTCCTGTCTCCTCTCCTATATCCTCGTATGTCCTGCTCCTCACTCTCTTGTCTTTGACACCTTACAGATTTCCTTAGTCCCAGAATATGCTTTATCCTTATTTTCCCTGACAGTTACTTCCTCAGCACCCCAAGTCTTCGCATGAGTTCTGCCTCCTCCAAGAAATACCACGTGCTTGAGCTTTTGTCATCAGTTCCGCGGACTGTTGGCATCAGGGCTCTGCAGAGACCTGTGACCAGTCACTTCATCGTATCTAAAAAGAATACGTGTGCTTTTTACAGGGAGCAGCACCTTTAGTTATATTCTTAATCCTGAGTGCCTGTGAGGTTTTTCTTGTTCAGTTAAGTGGAACCAGGTCATTGAAGTCATACTGGGTTAATCTTCATAAGGCTGATAAGCAAGCTCAACCTGTAGCAAACCTAGTTGACAAGTTTTAAGAAATAGTTTTCGGCACAAAAATCTTCATGTAACAAGTCAACAATCTTTGGAGTTCTATCTTAAATGATTCGAGAAGAGCTCTTTATCTTTCTTTTCTTCTTTTTAAAATACGGATGTTAATTTTTTTAAGATTGTATTTATTTATCTTTAGAGGGGAAGGGGAGAAGTGAGAAATATCAATGTATGGTTGCCTCTCGTGAGTCCCCTGCTGGGAACTGGCCTGCAACCCAGGCATGTGCCCTGAGTGGGAATCGAACTGTGATCCTCTGGTTCGAAGGCCTGCACTCAACACACTGAGCTACACTAGCCAGGTACCTTTCTTAATAAACAGACAGTGATAGCAACTCCATATCAATTTAAGTTATGTATATGTGCAACTGGTAGTCATATATTTGCTAACATTCTCCCATGTATTCTAAAAGCCATGGCTGATATAGTGCTTTGCATTTTCCAAAACACTGTTTTAAGACTTAAGGCATAATAAGGCATCTGATCTCAACTTAATTTTTTAGAATTATGAAATATATTCAAAATAGTATATGACATGTGTATCTATGTATGTGTGTATTATATATGTATAAACACATATATATTATACATGAGAAAATCCACCCTGCATTTTATCACCCAACTTAGGAAGAAGCCAATTTAATTTTAATCAAAGCTGAATTAAAGATATGAGGTTTATAATTTTCAATTTGAAATCCCATTTCAAAACTTTCTACTTTTTATCTAGATCGAGTCACTCTCCATTTATCTGATTTACAGTTTGTAAGATACTTTGAGATGAATGGTTCCACTTAAGCTGCACAAAAACTCTGAGGTCAGGATTATCATCCCCACTTTCCAGATGAAGACACTGGAGCTCGGGCTGCTGACTTGGCCCGGGACACGCAGCTGGGACAGATACCCCGGGCTTCTCACACTCATTTCACTGTGAAGATGTCTCAGGGAAGGAGGCGGTATCACAGATTCCCCAAAGAGTTGTTAATGATTGATAATTACACAATGCTTTACCTTTCCAGAAAGACTGCTAATAGGGGATTTAGAGAGGCAAAAGCAGAAGCTGGGATTGACCTTGTAGATATAATTATAGCTACCACAGCCCTGCAAGGCAGACACTTTCAAAAGGGCAAGTGCGCCTATCCAGAGTTGCTGAACCCGTGTGATGTCAGTGGTGTATCAGGGAGGTCCCTGCAGGCAATGTGGGAGCTGCAGTAATGCAGTCCCTAGATGGGCTGGGCTCTGGAAGACTCCTGGTGAGTACATCACTGGGGAACTGAAGACCTGGGGAAGCCGGAGTCACAGCAGGAGGCTCTGAGGCCGTCCGGTCAGAAGCTGGGCTTGGTCTGCGGTGGTGATCCTTACCCTCATGGGACCACAGGCCTTGAGTTCCTTAAGGAGTGGGCTGCTGTGACCCTGGGTTGGGTGCCAGGGAGCTTCTCTGGGTCTGGGCCTCCCCCTCTGCTTTCCCTGCCAACCTGCACCACAGAGGGCTCTCCCACACTCTTACCCCTCACCCAGTGGCAGACCCCTCACCCAGGGGCAGCCCGCTGTTTGTGATTTGGTGCTGGGCTGCAGTCAGGGAATGGGGTTCTCTGGTCCAGGCTGGTCCTTGGGGTGGGGCTTGCTCAGTGTTCCTGCTGCTTGTCCTCTGGCAGCCAAACTCTACCTCCTCTCTGAGGTTGGCCTTGAAAAAGTGTTTCCCACCTCTGCCCCCAAGATAGGAGACCTCTGTGTGCATTGGTGGGAGATCCCTGTCTCTTACATGAGGCCCCTGGAAAAGTGCGACTCACAGTCGCGCTCTCCTGGGGTGGAGCCCCAGGCTCTTCCAGACCGACAGCCCACATTTGGCCTTCAACTGCATGTTGAGATTCTAGCTGATGATACCTTACCAGCTGGTATGGTGTGGCCCTTCCTTTCCGGGCCCTGCCACAGACAAGAGTCTTGTGGCCCTTCTTTCCTTGAAGGTGTTCCAGAGGCAGGAGAGAGACCCAAGTCAGGAGGCCCCTGCCCCAACCTTGGTTCGTTTCCTCAGCAAGAGACAAATTCAAAGGAGAGACAATGTGCATAATGGAAATGAGATAGCAAGTTTACTTAGGAAACACGCATGAGCACAAAGCTGCAAGCAGGTACGGCTAGTCTAAATGGCCCACGTATTAGAGGAAATAAAGTTGTTAATAAGTTTATTAGTAAGTTTGTTCTGTACACTTGAGCTGAGGCTACAAGTGAGTTCTTAGCTAATCTCAGTATGCAGACTTTTGGAATTCAGGGGTTACATACCTTAATCAGCTTAGTCAGAAGGAGGAGGTTCCCCTCCTCCTGAATCTTGGGCACATTGTATAGATACAAAAGCTTTCTTTCTCCGTTAGTAAAGGCTCTTTGTCTCAGTGGAATTGTTACAGAGGCCCCCTTCTCAGCACAGGCTCAAGGAGGCTCACAGGCTCCCCTTTGTCCGCTGTTTTTGCTTGTGATGCTCAGCACACCTGGCCAGCTTATGAAACCGAGCTCAGGACTGCCGAGACACTTGGTGAGACATGACTTCCTTTTGCTTCTGGACTCCTGTATTGAGTTCTTTGTTAGCTTGTACTGGCCAGGGCCCTGCCGTCATTTCCCCATTTCCTCTCAGGCTGCACACTCCTAGCTGCTGCCTAACAAAGGGGCCAGTTGCTCTGTATCAAGTGATTGCTTTGTGACTCTGTTGGGCTCAAGAAAAGTTACTGTGAGATTTATCTGGCTTTGCCTTGTTTCTGCAGCTCTCTCTCTATATATATCAAGTGTAAGACTAATTTAAATAAAATTTCTCGCATTCACCCAGCCACAGTTGTTCTTTTCCTCCTCTGAAGGACCACAGATCTTATTAGGACCATCGTTAGATGACCGGTTAGGGAAATGAGGTTCCTTTTCTAAGCAGGGGTAGGTAACAGGAGGTGTAGCTTTTCTTTTTCTGTCCATGAGCACTTGGTGCGGTATCCATGTCCAGAGTTAAGACAGCTGACTTGAGTTTACAAGAGATCAGCAGCTATAGTGGAAGGAGACACGGGAGGACACTGTTCTCCAGGAAGCAGCTGAGCCTATGAAAGTGTCTCCAAAGTTCCAACTCGAAGCAAATACACTCTGTGAAGTAAATTCTACTTTTCCCGCAGATTCATTATAATATTGGGGAAATGCTTTCCCAAGAGAAAATCCTCAGTAAAGTAAGCAGATACAAAAAGAATGAGTTATGACTAAGGTGGTTGCATATTAGTGGTGTGGGTGGTGAGCAGAGCATGATTTTCATTTTCCAGCTCCAGGAATTTCTTTCAGCAGCAGTCTTGACCGTCCATGCACTGTTCCTTATGCCCGAGGATTCACTAAGTGCACACCCGCAGACCTGCAAATCTCCTGTTTTTTGGCTGGGTCGGCAGGACTCTGGCTGCATTACCCCGCCTCACCAGCAGGTGCTACCATCCTTACACTGGAATATTCGACGTTTTGTGATAAAAAAATATCCTATAGTCCTAGTCTTCCAATTCATTACGTTAAACTTCATACACCGGTTTCCTTAAACTGTATGGTTGTGTGTGGAAGTCTCTGGATCAGCAGCTTTTCCCACGGACATCTTCAGCTTCCTTATCTCTAGGCAGAGTTACGGTCTTTCCTTTGAGGTTGGCCAGCTGCAAGTGGTATTGGATTAGTTTTGCCACTGCTACTTGGAGACACTTATTTTTAAGAAGGTGGACTGAGGGAGGCATCTTTTAAGTGGAAAGAAAGTTTCAATTCCCACATTAAATCACAGACGTTGAAGATAAAGCAAAACTTTTTTGTACTTGTGTATACAGTATTGACACTTGAATGTTTAACCGCTTGCTGCTTGCTTTAGAATTCTTTATTTGGGGAATATGTTTATTAATCACCTGGCTGTTATTTTAGTTGAGAAGTGGTGTGAAGGAACGTCACAAGAGAGGAAACCAGAACACGCAAAAGAATCAAGAGGACCGTCTATAGTTTCCCAGGAACCTATACGGATGGAAAAATCTACGAACACAGAGGAGGACAGTGTCACTGGATCATTCTTTAGCAACAAAACCACGCAGTTCCCATCAGTTTATGCCGAACCTGAGGAGACAGCTAAAGCCGTCCGTGGTCCTTCAAAATCATGCAGCCCTGAGATTCCTACCCCACCCTCATCACCATGTCCAGCAGCTGTCTCACCAGAGTTTGCCTATGTCCCAGCCGACCCAGCTCAGTTTGCTGCTCAGATGTTAGGTAAAGTTTCATCTATTCATTCTGATCAGTCTGACGTTTTAATGGTGGACGTGGCAACGAGTATGCCCGTTATTGCCAACGAGGTGCTGAGTTCAGAGGCTGCTGAAGATAACGTGGTGGCTGCTTCTGTTGTGTGTTCTGGAGAGAGGGTGGCGGTGCTGGGGGTGAGCCACTCCCCTGTCCATGTAGGTTTGGGCTCCACACCTAAAGACAGTAAGGCTGAACTACCAACGGCTTCCTCACTCCCCTTGCAGGATGAACAAGAACCTCCTGCTTGTGATGCAGCTCCTAAGGTCCCTTTGCAGGCTGGTCCTGGGGTTACATCAACCATTCACATGTCATCCATCTATAAAGATGAGCCTGTGATTGAAGGAGTTGTTTATATGCAGCCACCACCAGAACAAATAGCTTTCCCTGCTCGCGCAGCCAGTCTCACAGAGACTGAGCTGTCACCGACAGGTAGTCCCACTCTTGTAAACAAGACAGCCTCAGGCATGTCTGAGAAATCTGTAGGTTCTGCAAAATTTGCACAGTTGGAGGATGCAAAATACCCCTCAGTACATATGGAGGCAGAAGCAACCGTTATGATCTCTGAAACCTCTCTGAAAGGTCTGCTTGCGCAATCCCTGGATGTAGAGGGCTCTACTAAAGCAGCAGGCTCTGAACAGTCTCTGCACCTTGAAGTGGAGATCATTGCGCTAGTCCCCGGGCAGGTGGAAAACCCTGAATCCCAGGAGGCGGAGCCCAAAGCTGAGGTCTCTGGGGAAGCTGTACAAGCTGTGCAGTCAGGTGCGTCTGTAAGATCATCTAGTGGCCCCCCCCAGCCTGTGCCAGAAGGGCTTACTGAACCAGAAATCGAACCAGAGTGGGAAGCAGCACCTGAACAAGGTTTGATGGAACCAGGTAAGGAAATTAGATACTTATACCATTAAAAATTACATTTCAGGTAACATCGGCATTTGAGGTAACCATCTAGGTAGGCTCCCTGCAGATTGGTCAGAGTCTTTATTTTTAATAGTTTTTAAAATGCCAGACCTATTTAAAGGCTTTGTTGCATTTGAGATTTTACTCTTACAAGTGACTTTGAAAGGACATCAAAATCTGGCCTCCAAGTGTGGTCATCTAGCATCTAGCCGCTTCCATGGTTTTCTTCTGAACGTGTTACACAGTGAAAAACGTCAAAGCCTGTTAAGTACAAATACGGTCATGTGATCTGAATACTCCTATCGCAAAACTGGAGTTTAGGAGGTGTCAGTTAGAGATGTCTCACCTGTGGATGTAAAAATCAAACTACAGCAATGCATTTACCTAGGCCGTGGCATTTAAAAAGTGAAAGAAATGGTGGTGTGTTTGACCTGCTTTCGCCCAAGTCAGGAGAGCTCTGCAATGGGGTCTGGGGAGCTGGATCAAGCACCGACTTCTTGCCTGGGAGCGTGCCGCAGTGCAGGGAGCAGCTTCCGGGCTGGACGGAGACAGGGCAGGCCGCAGTGCTGTCGCACAGGGGAGCAGGGCGGTAGTGGCAGCAGGAAGGTCAGGCAGGCACTTGAGCAATGTGGGCACAGTGAAAACGACTGGCTTCCTCCCATCGGGTTCCTCGCAAGCGCCCACACGAGGCTGCTTGCCTGACTGCCGTGAACTATCGCCACTGCTCTCCTGTGACACAGACCTGGTTTGACCTCCATCTCTGTCTAATGATGGCGCTTGGTCTGCCACCCTCCTGCCCTCCCCCAGACAAGTGCAGGGCCCCTCTCCCTTCAGGGACAGATGGGACATGCATGGGCCAGCCTCTCCCATCCCTCTTGCAGAAATCTCTCAATTTTGACTCTTAACAGAGCCAGAATGATAAAGAAATGTTTGCAAAGCAGGTGTTCATAGAGATGAAATTCTGTCTGGCAGTGGTGACAGGGACCCTGCACAGCTGAACAGGCAGAGGCCGGTGCTGGGGGTGGCGCGTTGGGACTGGCATCGCACTTGTGGCTGTAGCAGCACTGCCCTGACCAGTTACTGTTCTCAGCTGCTTAACTGTTTCTTGTGTAAGCACTGAGATGAGAGGTTATTCAGCAAAAACACTGAAGGCTTGGCTTACGCGAATTTTTAAAGTAGCTTCAAGAAATATCAAAAGTATCTGAAGCTATTGAGAACACACCAGCTTAAATCATTCGTGTACCGGTGGTATTTTCTTTCCCGGGGAAGAGCAGCTGCCCAGGGTTGCTTGGTGAGCCCCGCACATCTGGGCACAGTGTAGCTCTTCCGTCAGGAGCCTTCCCCCAACCCCATCGTCCAGGGCTCAGTGCTCCAGGGCAGTCCTGTCTTCATTAGGCAAACCAACCTTGACCTTAGAGAGTCCGTGGTGGAAGTAAATGAATGGCATGCCTAGACGTCTCCTTATTAAAGAACTCTAGGGGACCACCCAGACTTTTACTGCCCCCCTAGGACATGGGATTTCTGCTTGAAAGGGGTGCTGCCCGGGATTCTGAGTGTGAATCAGATTGGGTGATGACAAACTAATGGGAGACAATGGTGCCTGTGAAGAGCCAACGATATTTGATCATGTGATCAAAAGATGACACCTAGTGCAGACATTTTTAGTCAAGATGAAAACCGCTATGCAGATGTGGCATAAACCCTTTTTTCAATAGCGTCACACACAGTACAAGTATCTGGAAACAGCAACTTGGAATGAGGTTGCGTCTTCAGCCACAATTCGTGTCCCTGCCACGCACTGTCACAGCACTGTCCTCATCTTCCAGCTGTGGAGAATCTCTCTCATGCTACCAAACAATTCACTCAGCCCTCTCTATAGCATGCTTTATGGCACATATTACTACAGCTCTTTGTTTACATGTAAAAACATTTACAAAGATATTTCTGTGCATAGCGCCTGATACAGAGACCAAACCTTTAACGCCTGCAAATTTTTTTTTTATAGCCATAGCAACAAGCGAAGCAGGACAACCACCACCATATTCTAACATGTGGACCCTTTACTGTCTAACTGATATGAATCAACAGAGTCGCCCATTACCACCACCTGCACCTGGGCCTTTCCCCCAAGCAACCCTCTATTTATCTAATCCCAAGGATCTACAGAATGCACCGAAAGTCACTTCTCCAACGTATGTGATGATGGACGACAGCAAGAAGACCAGTGCCCCACCTTTTATTTTAGTAGGCTCAAATGTTCAGGAAGCACAGGACTGGAAACCTCTTCCTGGACCCGCTGTTCCCCAGTCAGACACCTTGAAGAGATACGCTGCGGTCCAAGTACCCATTGCTGTTCCTGCAGATCAGAAATTCCAGAAACACCTCCCAACCCCCCAGAATGTCAGTCCGCCTACAAGTGGACAAGATGGCCCCCGGCCACAAAGCCCAGTATTTTTCTCTGTTGCTTTCCCAGTAGAAGATGTAGCCAAAAAAGGTTCAGGATCTGGTGACAAACGCACTCCCTTTGGAAGTTACGGTATTGCTGGAGAAATAACCGTGACTTCTGCCAGTATTCGCAGAGCAGAAACTTAGACCTGGCAGGTAAATTTTCCTACCCTATGTGGGCCTTAGCGCACTTGTGTTCCCAATATTTTGATTTGTTGACCTGGAGACTGAGATTTTTAAAAACTTGAATTGCACTGAGACGTGCAGTGAGTTGGAGCACAGTCTAATCTAGAGAGACTGTCTCCAGCTTCCTTCCCACCGGTTACTAACGTGCACACGTGACCACACCACATGACTCACACCACAATGACCTTGGTGCCCGACACGAGGACCCATCAACCCAGCCACCTTTGAATCCCTGCTTCTGTGTGTAGCCCCCCATGGGAGACGATAAAAGGGGGTGGATTTTATTAAGGGACACTCTTCTATGGGAAGTCACGATCTGGTATGTTTAAGGGGTGGGAGGGGCAGAGACAAGCCATAGAGCTGGGAACACCTGGAGAGCAGGGTACGAGATGAGAGATTCTATATGGAGTATCTGGTCAGTGCAGCAAGAGTTCCTTCCCTCTTAAGAGTGAATATTTCCAGCAGAATGGACAGGCTGGAAACACATTAAAGAGCTAAAGAGACAAAGTGCAATTACACATAGATAAGAGAGTTTTCACTGTCATTTAAAAATGTTTTCAACTAGGACTTAAAGCCAATGCTAACCCCTCCTCCCCACGTGTACAGTAAAGTGGCAGACCATGAGGCCTATGCCTTAGTGGAGGAGAGGACCAAACAGTAAATCACGATGCGTCTAGTCTTAGGAAAAAACCACGGTGCAGAAGCAGGCCCCACTTCAGTAGGCTCAGATATAAACTGGTTCCTGAGAATGTGAGGGGCCAGCCTTGCAAAGAGCCTGGGACAGAGTCCGAGGGCAGGAAAGAGCATGGGAGTTGGAGACACAGCAAGCAGGACGAGATGGGGGGGAGGTGGAGTGTCCATAAGAGGACGCTGGAGACCTGAAGAGGGAGATTAGGATTGAATTGGAAACCAGAAGGAGGATAGATCCTACTCACTGCTTTGGGGAAAAAGGTTACAAACCAGGAGGTCATTAGAGGCAGGGAGATAAGTTCAGAGTATATAGTACAGGAGTTACAACTACACACCAGTCAGTTCAGTCACTTAAAACAATCTGGGACTGAACATCTGAGAAGAGCTAGATTTCATTCACAGGTTAAGTAGTTACATTTAAGTTGCTAGCTCTCAACTAGCAACTTAAGTTATCAAATTTTGTAAGTTATCAAAATATGTTGAGGCTATTCGTTATCCCCTTTTTAGACTTTTAGGGGAATTGTCAAAATGGCTGTTTTCAGCATGAACTGCTAGGATATTTTCATGCAAATAACAGCGGGAGGGTAGACCTTGCATTTCCGATCTACTCATTTCACATGCTCAGTTTCATGATTAAATAATTCACCACTTACATTATTTCTAACAGATGCTGGAAATGAGGCTGTCTGAGTCAACTTTTAAGATCGAGTCTGCCACCAAGCATAATGGATCAATAAACTGCATGCAAGCAAAGAACCTTGTATTCTTGCTTGTTTTGTAATTTGGAAGGAATACAAACAACACAACCCTTAATTTTTTCAGACTTGTAACATCATCGTATTTTCCAACTTATGTACACATTGTTTAAAAAACACAATTCTCTAGCTTTTCTAACCAGGCAATCCCATTTTATAAGTTTGTATTCACACCACATAAAGAGTAGCCCCTTGCTATGACACTGTATTTCCCCAGAGAGTGCCTACTAGGTAAGCGCCAACTGCCTGCTCACCATTTCGCATGCTGGCCAGCAGATTCTGGCCCCAGGGGCTGCAGCGCCTCACTTCTTTGTGAGGACATTATCGATAACAGGATGGTATGAAGTGGCAACGTTAGCACATTTGAAAGTTTAGTAGAAATCACACTTGTAACATTCTAAAGCCTTTATTTAGCATCAGATAGATTATTTCATTATAACACTTGTTAACTTCAGGACAGCAATGAAAATAATTTACTGGCAGCTACCTAAGGCCCCTTGGAGCAGTATCTGTCTAGGGTTGGGTGGATAAATACATTAGATTAATAATGCCCCAATTAAAGGGGCAACACTACTGTACAGTAGGTCTCCATACATAGTTTAAGTACACAGGGGCCTTGCCAACTTGAAATGCGCAAGCCCTCCTGCTACACAGTTTGACAGTTATAATACATGAGTGCAACTGAATTTCTCTGGTGGCGCTGGCCACTGGAAGGTGAAGCATGTAAAAAGGTTTGTCATTATGTAATGGTACTGGTGATTAGAGTCTATTTCTAGGGGATTTTTGTGAATTGGTAGATTTTATACATATTTTCAATTCGAACATGAACAATTAAACACCTCTTAATTCTAGTGACGGATTACAGAATTGTAAAAGCAAATTCAGAGCACTAAAGAAAGTGAAATACTTCTTCAGTTTAATTCTTTAGAATTTTCAAATCAGGAACACCTATTCTGACTACTCAGGCATTTTTTTTTCTGTTTGGAGGGGGACGGGAAAAATTGAGAGAGTTAGAAGAAAAGCCATCTTATCAACAGAGTCTTCACAAAATGACATAACCTCTGCATTGGAGCACATGAACACTGTACAAGAGAATCCTAAACATCTCAGAGTTGCATCTAAAACATTCAAGCATGACAGCATAAAATACTCAAAATAACTTGATTTGGGATTACTGCATAATTTCATAAAGCTACAGTTATATCTAGGTATAAACCTTCAGTAATTCTGGCAACAGCAACCATAAAAAAGCATATTCTCCAGCGGCTCTATTACCTCTATATAAAATAGTATTCCAAATAAGTATGTTTGGATAGCAAAATTACCCATTTTCTGTAAGACTTTCACCAACAATATCACCTTATGCCCTACTTTTGTTGGGTGAAATACAAGTTATGAGCAGGGTTTTTCTTTTTCTCTTTTTAAAGATGAGTAGAAACCAAAGGAAAAAAATTAAAAACATAGGTTTACGACTTATTTGTAGATTAGCCAGACATCCTGACTTGTCCGCATTTTAATAAATGTCAGGCAAATTCAAGTAGTTTCTGTCCCAGTAGCTGCCCGAGTAAAGCCAGTCCTGTGCTCCGTTGTGGGGGTTGGGACCTTGATGGAACCACCTGTTTGAAGAGAAAAGACAAGACTGACAGGGGAACCAGAATCACGGGGCACCTGCCGCTGTGCTGGCTGGCAGTGCGTCCCTGCTGCAGCGGTCCAGTCTGTGAGTCTGGGGTTTCCGAAGTGTGAAGTTACACTTTTCCCTTTGGGGAGCACGCAGGTAAAATGTTCCAAAACATGCGAAGATACCATGCAAAAGGGTATAGGTTTTCCACAGCATTCAGAAATGTCCCTTAAGAATTAGGGTCTTCTGTCTAGCAGGGCTCTTAGAACCAGTATGTGTGTTTAACTGTCCATCCTCTAGTCCCATTCCTTCCACTAGAAGTCATCCTTTTAAAGGCGGTTAAAAATAAGGAACTGGGGTAAAATTAACTTGGGCAACACACCTACAGGAATGTGTAAGGTACCTAGTTCAGAGTAAATTCCCCCACGCCCCTAAAGCTCCGTTTTACAAAACAGCTGAGTGTTAGGTTGAAAGACTTGCTCAAGCTAGTACCTGATAATGCACTGAAATTCATCTAGTCCAAATTTTCTGGGTCTCAATTTTCTCCATGCTAATACAGATTCTTAGGTTACAGCCTCGCTTTTTAACATCTTGTCTTATTTAATTCTAGAAGGAGCTGCACTAATCATTTTCCTGCCTTTTAAAAAACATGTGACCCATCTCCCAGAGTCCCAGCTTTCTGAGGTAATGAAAATGTAAAACTACTTGCCCGAAAGGTTCACAATTAAATTTGTGCCACGCTTTCTAAATATGGTCTTGTTTTCGGAGTAGCATTTATAGAAGTAGTCTTAAATTTCTTTGCCATTCTTTCCAAATAAATTGCTTCTCAAAATATTTACAATTAAGTGTGAGGTCAAATTCATTTGGTAAGTCTCAGGCATTACTATTATCACTACAGAAGCTCTAAAAACCCTGAGAGAAAAAAAAAAATGCTTCAGACTAGGTTAATTCCTCAAAGTATCACAGAGTAAATGCCATTAGACCAAATTTTCAGGAATATTATTACACAAATAATTTAGCTTTTGGGACTTGTCCCTAATTAGAAAAAGTATAGATGATCATGCTATATATTGTTCAGACATTGGTAACCAGACTAGAAATATATTAAGGAACCAGTATTTGGTCAAAGCCACAGACTTTGTGTCCAGTATGAAGTGGAGGGTTATAGACTCTCCTGGGTCTCAAAACTCTCAGCAGTAGAAGCAGCCCTTTGTCATCAAACCTAGGAAAGGCAAGCACTTCAGAAGAGCTGGCCAATCGAAATCAGGGTGACCAAAAATAATTTTAAAGTTTAACCAGGCTTGAGGCCCCGAGCCACAGGATTTCCTCTATACAAAACGGAGAGGAAGAAAAAGTCTCAACGGGACATTTCACAGATTGGCAGACTTGACAGCAAAGGCTGTTTTCTTGCTCACACGTGAGCATGGTTCTACAAGACCGCATCTGCAAGCCCCCTTCGGGGCTCGCTCGTCTCGGGCAGAGTGCGAACACCAGGCTAGAGGTGAGCACCCTGGACTCGATGGTCCTTCGCAGGATTAGGGTTTCTTTCCACTTCTGGTTCTCCTACTTCTGAGCACTCACGCCTGGAAACCTCTGCCACTATCATCACACGCCCTCCACGCACAAAACAGTGCGTGGTATATGCCTAAGCAGACAGCCTTGCAATTTCCTCACATACACACAAACAAATGGCTCTGAGCCTATTTTCATGCCCGAGCCTGCAGTTCTGGATTTCACGTCTCCTCCGACACAGGGAAAGGGTAGGGCTTTGCTGGACAAGGAAGCAAGATCGTTTTCTTGGTTGGCATTTGCCTGTGATAATTGTGAGGGAATATTTTAGCCTTAATTTCCAAATACTCCCTTTCTTTGTCATGCATACAACTTTCTCAGCCCGAATACTCAGTGGAAAGAACTTTCCCCTCGGGCCCGGGAATCACGTGGCAGGGCTCAGTGAGGCCTCGCTGGCAGTTCACCCTCGGATCCGGCGGCCCTGCCCACCCCACACCGCCGCGCCTGAGGGCTCAGCTGCGGGGTCCGAAAAAGCACGCACCTCGTCTTCCAGTCCTCTTCCGACTTGGACCTGTTTTTGCGAGCTGCTCTTTGTTTTTCCTCAAGTCGTTTTTTTTCTTCACTGGCTTGATCTAAAATAAGACCATCATTGGAAAGCAGTTACAGTTATTGTCCAAGAAGAGGACGTGGGCACAGTACTAAGCCTGACTTTGCGGAGAAGTGCCACCCCTATGGGTCACTATGACCTCCACGGCACCAGAAGGCAGACGCCGAGGCCGAACACCAAGGCAGAATTCTCACACACACCTTAGTGGGAGGCAGAGCCGGAGTTCAGGACCCGTCGTCTCTCCACAGCCTATGGCCTTATATAATAACACCTGCATTTACCGACGGGAACCTCCTTATTCTTAGAGACAAAAATGATGTCATTAAAATGTTTCAATGAAAATCTGGGCGGAGAAACTGAATAAATGTGAGTTTTTCCAAATTCTTACTGAGACCTCACAGAGCCTCACATTCCCTTCACAAGATATTCATACAACTTTCCAAAATACTGTCGCACTGTCTCAACTGACAATTCAAAGAGAGCCTCAGAGGGTTTAGTTAGAACAAGGCTTCTCGGCATTGGCCCTGCTGACACACTGGACCAGACGACTCTGTGGGGGGCTGTCCTGGGCACCCCCGGACATTTAGCTGCGACCCAAGCCTCCACTCCACCCCACTACGCCAGTAGTAGTTCCCAGATGTGACAACCGAAGTCTCTAGACGTGGCCACATATCCCTGGGGGAGAACTGCCCCTCTTTTGAGGACTCCTGAACTAAAAAAAAGTTAACACTACGAGATTAAGAAAGTGCCAGTTGACCAAGGGGAGGCACAGCTGTTTGATATTTCATTCTCAACTATATAGTCAATTAGAATTGATCTCCAAGTCGATAAAGATTTTTTTTCGACTTCCTCTCTGACAGTGAAGAGATGCTTTGGTTAGAACAGACTGACAGTTGCCGGTGTGTGTAGGGGGGGCAGTGTTGGGAGGCGGGTGTAAAAGGGGAAGGGATGGAGAGGGACAGAGTGGTGCTTACAGAACAGTCACGGAGTGTAAAGTGCAGCACAGGGAACAGTAACACTGTAATAACTGTGGTGTCAGAGGGTACTAGGCTTATCAGGGGATCACTCGGCAAGTTACGTAAATGTCTAATCGCTGTGCTGTACACCTGAAACTAACATAATATTGAATGTTAACTGTAATTAAAAATTTTGAGAAAATAAAAGACACAAAATATATACCTCTGGTTACATACAGTACATTCGAATATCAGGGAGGATCACTGAAGTAATGAACAGGAGCTAAGAAAGCCTCTCTCAGATTTCCAAATTTAAAACACAAGTTACCAAACTGAAATCGAATTTTAATGAAAAATCTCTAAGGGGGCGTGACCCCAAGGGTTGTGGCCGGGTGCAGCCACGGGACCTCCAGCTGCGGCACGTGAGCGCGAGCTGGGGAGACGGACCGCGCAGGGCAGCTGATTCCTGCAGCTGCCACTCGCCTTTCTCATAACAAAAAAAACCAAAATGATTCTGGGAGAGACTAACATGCTTGTACGGCAATGATGCTAACAAGCACCAGGAATAAAACACACCATCCTCCCCGCAAAGTGACCCTTCCCCAGCAGCGCCGTCAGATGCTAGTTACCAATTTCTCCATTTTCCATGGCTCGGATGTCAGGCCGCAACCTGCAGTCTGTTTTAGGAATCACGCTCTCCATTTCCTTGTCTATCTCATTCAACACCATTGCAAAGCTAGTGAAATTGTACATCTGAAAAGGAAGCGAAATGTTCAAATTAAGATATTCCGAGGCATAATGCAAAATGGAAACCCAGAAGGTAGAACAGGTCTGATCTGACAACAAACCCTTCCCTTTTATGGCAATAACTGTAGCCTTTCGCAGACCTTGTATCTAAATGTTTTCACCACCTATGGTATCGGTCTCAAAGAAATCTTGAAGCAGGCCTCACAGAATGAATATACTTGCTCTATCCAGGAGGCTTACACTGAAGAGGCTGCATCATCTTGCATTTAATGAGAGCCAGTATTCTCCTAAGTGACTGCTAAATAAGCCCCGGACGTCCCATCCCAGCACGTCTCCCTGGCCAGGCACCAGAGGAACAGCACATTGGGACTCAGGGTGAGAAGGGAAACTGCACCCAGGAGTGAGCAGAGGGACAGCGGGGGGCATTTCAATGACACCCTAACCTCCTACACCCTGCCAGGACTTTCCTGCCCTCGCAGGGAAAGAGCACCATCAGAGCTGAACGGAAGAGCGAGACGGCCTCCCGCAGCCCAGCCGCACCTGAGCAGAGTTGGGAGGCCGCGGGGCTATCCGCCACAGGAGTGCACTTCCGGGGATAACAAACACACTTTCGGAATCTGGCATCGGCATTTCATCCGACTCCTCAGACGTGCTCACCTGGAAGAACCAACCGAGGAACATCATCAAAATGTTTTAGAAAGAATGTACTTCAAATTGGAAGATCGCCATGTATTTACTGCCCAGCACCAGAATGTCAACTGCCTGGGGGCAGGAGTGTGGGGACTTCCTCACCCCGGGCTCCCACCCTTGGAACACGGTGTAGGGGTCCAAGGAGCCAGAACGACTTAAGTGCTTGAGAGCTTGACGTGTTGTAACATTTAGTGGTATTTGCATTCAAGGTGTTATCATCGTCAGCAATTTCACTAGTGTTTTAATGTTTTAAAAGTGTGTTTAAAAGAATAACTCATCTGAGTATGTATGGAAACATTGTGAGAATTCAAGAAAAAGTTAAATTCTTGGGGCAGTTAACAAAATGATCAATTACCAAAACTAGCAGGGATACTGAAAGCATTTGATAAAAAAAATTAAAAGTGTTAGGCTAAAAAGGAAGCCAACACTGTTTCTGGCAACCACCTTCGCTCCAGAGGCCAGAGCTATACTAGGAGCCCTCTCTGTATTCTTAGTCTTTACATAATAAACCTACGAGGAGATATTATTACCACAGTTTTATAAGACTTTATACAGAACTCAAGCCTTTGGAAGGTTAATACTCCTGATGTCACACAGTTGCCAAGTCTAGAACATTCAATGAATATCCAGTTGAAAACAGCAGCAAGGAGGTGACAACATTGATGCTGATGACCTTCCCAGGCACCTGCCTGGGGCCAGGAACATCGGCAATCTAGGGTAGCTAGATGTGCCCAGGAAGGAGAGAGACGGAGCAAGGGGAGGATGTGGGAGAAGAACTCTCCTCTCCAGGGGGTAAGGCCACTCTTCCACAAAGACTGAGCCGGCGCTTAGGGGGCGTGGGGGAAATTTTGTGGAATTTTTCCCATGTCCTTCGCTGCCCCCACTTCACCTTTACAGAGGGAGGGTGGACAGCACGTGTGTCCGTAAGGGTGCATTTGCCAAGCTGCCTTGTGCTGGCTGGGGCTGCTGCCAGGGACTGTGTCAGGGCTCCCGGGACCCTGGAACATGTTCTTCTATGGCACCACGGGCTCTAACAGCTGCGGGAAGTGTCAGCGCCCCTCCCAGGAAGGAAAAGAGGAAGGGGGACTTGGAGGCGAGGCGGAAAGCAGCCCTGTGCACAGGAGATGACTGGGGTGGGAGGAGCAAGCCAAAGGCCGGAGCAACAGGAAAGCAGCATGCTCTGGTCATGTCGTAAAACTCCTTTCACCTCAGGACCATGGTTACCTCGATTTACAAGGAAGTTGCTCATAAATACGCCTTCTGTTTTCAAGGAATGTTAGGGTTTCTTAAACTTTCACACGCAGAATTGCCAGCAGAGACCCTGGGACTGAGATTCAGGTGGTCTGAAGTGAGGCTAGAAGCCTGCGTGCTCTCAGGTGAGGCTCGGGTCGCCAGTGCACAGACATGCTTTGAGCGGAAAGGACTTTAGTCATTTTTACTAACCAGATACTGTTCAGAACCTTCTACATTTATCAACTCATTTGCCAAGCAGGTCCTATTACTGTTCCCATTTTACACACGGAGGCACAGGAGCAAGAGGAGGTACTGCTCATAAATGCGGACAGTGCTCGGACCCGAGCTTGTGCCCTGAAGCACGGCGCTGGCCCCAGGAAGCAATCGGTCCTTGAACATCTCCTGTCCCAACAGGCGCAGTCTTGCTGGGGCTCTCAGCTCTCTTGCCTGGGGGGAAGGGCAGGAGTCTGCGGAAACTCAGAGCCTTCTCAGGCCCTGCGACAGGAAGCTCCGGGCC
Source organism: Sturnira hondurensis (assembly GCF_014824575.4). Taxonomy (NCBI): domain Eukaryota; kingdom Metazoa; phylum Chordata; class Mammalia; order Chiroptera; family Phyllostomidae; genus Sturnira; species Sturnira hondurensis. Next base: position 3,954,201 of record NW_028074503.1, read on the forward strand.
TCGCCCGTGGGAAATCCTGTTGGACGTTACCTGTCCTACAGAAACAAAGTTTATAACAGGACAGCCGTCCTGGGGTGATGCCCTTAATGTTTCAACTCCAGTGATTTAGAGGCATGGGAGAGGGCAACCAAAATGCTAATTAGCATGGAAATGTAGGAGGTAATATTTAATGTTTTAAAATATTCAATGGATCTCAATTTCTAACACCCATAGACAGAAAGAAAAAGAAGAAAACGTCTCACTGAGATGGACTCCAACTTCCCGATGCGAATGCGATCCAAGCCCTGCGGCGCCTGCAGACAGTTACAGAAGGCCCACCTCTGTGCGGACCATCAGAAATTCACTGCTAAGGCAGATGAATTGTTCATGAAAAAGACTTAAAGATGTATGCCAATTATACCTCAATAAAAAAAAACTCATGGAGAAAAATTACATGGATTAGCAAAAAAGAAAAAAAGGTCAACTTGTGACCCAGGAACAGGCCACCTGCAAAGGGATGAGCACAGGATAGAGACCTCAGGGGCCCCTCTGATGCCACCTGACGGACGTTCACCTGTTTGCTGTTCTTCTTCTCTTCAGGAGTTTTCTTGTCGTTTTTTCTGAAAGTGTCGAAAGTGGCGGGGTCAACACTGTATAAACACTCAGTCCACTTCCCGTACAGGGCACAGAGCTTCTTTTTGCTGTTAAGAGAAACTGATGCTTAGCCAACAAGTAAACCCGTATTTTGCTATAATGAATATTATTATAAAGAGGCTTATGAGTCAGAGTCTTTAGAGAAATGGGTATTTCCTTGGAGAAGATTTTCCAACTTATTGAAATGCCTGTTTCCTAGGTTATAGCGGATTTTAATACTGACATTTTACTTATAAATAAATGAATGTTAACTTATACTAATCACCATTTAAAATAAACACTTTACCTTTTATCTTGAATGTAGCCTTCAACTTTGTGTAATTCCTTACCAAAAAGGCCACATGGCTTGAAATTCAACACACATTTGTCCCCAGTCCTAAGAAGGAGATACGAAGCTCAGATTACCATCCACTACGGAAGCAGCAGTCAAGAATGATGATTATGACAACCTTTCTAGCAGCATTTAGCTACTGGGCCCACAATAAAAAAAGTAAGCAAAGTTCATGAACAGTAAGTGACTTGTTGCTATGGAACGAGGTCTCCCCACAGGCATATGTTGAAGCCCTAACCCCCAATGTGATGGTGTCTGGGGGGTTAGTAGGTCATGAGGTGGAGCCCTTAGGAGTAAGATCAGTGCCCTTAAAGGAAGAGACGCAAAAGGTGACCTCCCCCACTCTCTGCCATGTGACGATACAAGGAAGGCAGCCATCTGCACATCAGATGCCAAATCTGCTGCCCCAGTGACCTAGGACTTCCCGGCCTCCACGACTGTGAGAGATCAACGCCCACTGTTTAATTCCGCTGTGATATTCTGTTGTTGCAGCCCAGGCTGACCAAGACATGTGCCTGAAGTCACAAAGTAGGTTTTAAACCCAACTCTGTTTAACTTTTATGTTCCTCCTACCCCACTCCTGCTCTGGGGATAATACAAACTAAACAATATCAGCAAAATGAGCTGAGGTTGGAATTAAGATTCACAGAGGTTAGGGAAGCTCAGCATTCACCTAGTCTTCACTACTCAGAAACTTTAATAAACTCTGTTCATGAAATGAATGGGCTTCTATTCATTTAATAGTTATACGGCCTGTTCTGAATTTATCTAGAGGAGCTTTTTTTTTCAATGAAGTCCACTGATATTGGATGATGACAATCAAAACGAGAGATGACTACCCAGAAGTGTCTTACTTGTGGTTTGTGATTTCCACATTGCCGTACTGCTCAATCCAGAGTTTGCCCACAATGATGTTATGTACGCAGCAAGTAGGGTTGGTCCATGTGTATGCTTCACTGTGTCTACAAAACAAAAATAAAACCAACACCCAGGAAAATAAGCAAAAAGTGTTATTTGTTTAAAAGAGCAGTTTGTCTCAAATGCCACGGACCGACGATAACGAATCAGAGCACGAGAGACAGCTCGGGTCTGCTGGGGTTACTCACAGTAAAACAGGTGCCGTTTGACTACTTTCACTGCTCCTTAACAGGATGCAAAAGCTTAAGGAAAGACACTAGACTTCCACCAAACTCCAAATGAACTATGTGTACAGTCATCTAAGGCATTCAACAGTCAGGCGAAAATGTATTTAAAAAATAAAACTAGAGGTAGGAAATAAAAATGAAAGCCTATGACCATACATTGATGTTTCTCTCCCTCTCTCCTTCCCCTCTAAAGATAAATAAATAAAATCTTAAAACAAAAAATGAAAGCCTATGATTTAGCGCTTTCCAGAGACAGCGCCCTCCAGCTCATCAAAGGGAAAAACTGGTACATATGAATAAGCTCCGATTTCACACATGTCCAGGATGTCATGTAAGTAGGATGACACAGTAACCTTCTGAGATTGGCTATTTCCATTTGTACGATGCATTTTAAACTCTATGTATCAGTAACTTCATCTTTCTTATTTCTGTGTAGTATTCCACTGTTTGGCTTAACCATTCACTCATCAAAGGACATGTGGGTTGATTTCAGTTTTTGGTGACTACAAATAACAATACTATAAACATCTGTGTACAGGTTCTTATGAGAATATAAGTTTTCATATCTCTAGAGTAAACACCTATGAGTGGAACTGGTGAGCCTGTGGTAGACACAAGGCTAACTTTGTAATACCTGCTCTCCAGTGGGGCTCAATCGTTTTGTATCCCACCCACCAACAATGTATGAACTGTTCAGTTGCTCTGCATCCTTGCCAACATTTTATATTGTCGTTTTTTAAAAATTGCTTTGATTTTAGCCATTCTATCAAGTGTATCTCCTTGTGAGCTCTTGTGTTTCTCTAACGATCCATTCTGTTGAGTACCCTGTCATACACTTATCTGTCATCTATGCATCTTTTTTGGTGAACTATCTGCTCACATCTTTCTCTCGAGTTTTCTTCTTGACTTTGAGAGTTCTTTATTCTGTTTAAAAGTCTTTTGTTAGATACACGATACACAAATAATTTTTGCCCATCTGTCGTTTGTCTCTTCATTCTTTGAACAGTGTCTTTTACAGAGCAAGTTTTTCATTCTGATAAAATCTAATTTACCAATTTTGTCTTTTCTGGACTGTGTTTGGTATCATATCTGTAAGACGTTTTTGCCAAATGTAAGGTCATAAAAATTTTCTTCTATGTTTTCTCCCAAAGCTTTACAGTTGTGCATTTTATTTCAACTTATGCTCTATTTTGAGTTGCTTTTTATAGAAGGTATGGAATATACGTTGAGATTCATTTTCTAACATATGGATGCCCAACTGTTCCCAACCCATTTATGGAAAGGACTTGAATTGCTTTTGAATTGCTTCCCTGAATTGCTTTTGCGCCGTTGTTAAGAATCAACTGGCCATATTTCTGTGGCTAATTTCTAGACTCTCTTCACTGTTCCAGGGATATACGAGTTTCTCCATTTTGCCAGTGTCTCACTGTCTTTATCGCAATGGCTTTAAGTCAAGTCCCAAAATCGGGAAGTAGGAATCTGTCAGTTCTATTCTTTTTAGAACTGTTTCAACTTCTTTTTCATTTGCCTTTCCATATAAATTTTAAAATCAACATTTCCATATCTAAAAAAAAATCATCCCAGGACTTTTATTTGGATTGTGTTAATAAAGACTGCTTATAAATCAATTATGGGAGAACTAACATTTTAACTATGTACACTGAGGCTTCCCAATATATTGAGACACAGTATGTCTCTCCATTACTCAGATTCTGCTACTGTGCCTGTTCTAGGTAGTGCATTTGTCACTCCATTTTTCAATACTAAAATTTCCAGAAATATTTTGTTTTAATGTATTTTATTGATTATACCATTACAGCTGTTCTATTCCCCCCCTTCATTCCCCTCCACCCTGCACACCCCTCTCCCACCCTTCCCCCCCTTTAGTTTATGTCCACGTGTCTCAAGTTCTTTAGATTCTGTATTACCCCTACTATTCTTGCCCTCCCCCATCTATTTTCTACCTACCGTCTATGCTATTTTCTGTACCTTCTCCCCCCTTCTCCTCCTCCCACTCCCCTGTTGCTAACCCTCCATGTGTTCATTCATTTCTATGGTTCCACTCCTGATCTAGCTGTCCTCTTGGTTTGCTTTTGTTTTAGGTGTGGTTGTTAATAACTAAGAGTTTGCTGTCCTTTCACTGTTCATATTTTTTATCTTCTTTTTCTTATAAAAGTCCCTTTAGCATTTCATATAATAAGGGCTTGGTGATGATGAACTCCTTGAACTTGACCTTATCTGAGAAGCACTTTATCTGCCCTTCCATTCTAAATGAAAGTTTTGCTGGATAAAGCAATCTTGGCTGTAGGTCTTTGGATTTCATGACTTGGAATACTTCTTTCCAGCCCCTTCTTGTCTGTAAGGTCTCTTTTGAGAAATCAGCTGACAGTCTGATGGAAACTCCTTTGTAGGTGACTGTCCCCTTATCTCTTGCTGCTTCTAGGGTTCTCTCCTTCATTTTAATCTTGGCTAATGTAATTATGATGTGCCTTGGTGTGTTCCTTCTTGGGTCCAACTTCTTTGGGACTCTCTGAGCTTCCTGGATTTCCTGGAAGTCTATTTCCTTTGCCAGACTGGGGAAGTTCTCCTTTATTATTTGTTCAAATAAGTTTTCCACTCGTGGCTGTTTCTTTCCCCCTTCTGGTACCCCTATAATCCGGATGTTGGAACGTTTAAAGATGTCCTGGAGGTTCCTAAGCCTCTCCTCATTTTTTTGAATTCTCATTTCTTCATTCCTTTCTGGTGGGATGTTTCGTTCTTCCTTCTGGTCCACTCCATTGATTTGAGTCCCAGTTTCCTTTCCATCACTATTGGTTTCCTGTGCATTTCCCTTCATTTCACTTAGTTTAGCCTTCATATGTTCCTCTAATTTGTGACTATAATCAACCAGTTCTGTGAGCATCCTGATCACCAATGTTTTGAACTGTGCATCTGAGAGGTTTGCTATTTCCTGGTCACTTAGAGTTATTGGCTCTGGGGCTTTGAGTTCTTCTTGAGCCATATTTTGGACTGTTCGTGCCTGTTACGTATGAGGAGCAGAGCCCTAGGTGTTCACCAGGGCAGGGCAACTCAGTCCCTGGCTTGTGACGCTGTATGTGGGGGCGGGGTCAAAGGAAATCAATGGCGGTCTCCTCTGCCTCCTCCTGCCACGAGGGCCCCGCGGTCTGTCTCACTGCTTTGCTGGTTGATCAGCGCGCGAGAATGTGCAACCGCCATCAGCCTGCCCTGCACCCTCACTGGGTTCGCCTCTGGGGTCTGCGAGGTTCGCCGCTGGGGCCTGCGGGGTTCCGTCTCACTGTTCACACCTCTGCTGGTTTATCCGCGCGAATGTGTGACCACGCTCAGCCTGCCCTGCACCTTCACTGGGTCCGTGATTCTTCCCCAGCTGCCTGTGCAACTGGGTCGCCTGGGTCACCTGGGTCGCCTGGGTGGGGGGATCCTTCCTGCCCGACCCTGCTCCGCTGCTGGCTCTGCCCCTCTTACTGGTCCCGGTTGAACGGTTCGTTGTAGTCGGACTTCCGTATAATTCAATTTTCTGTTCTTTGGCTCTGTCTTTGTTCTCCAAACCTTTGTTGTATTCAAACTTGGTTGTGGGAGAAGGCACAGTGTTTCCACCTACGCCTCCATCTTGGTGGAAGTTCCAGAAATATGTCCACTCTCCTATTCATTTGAGGAGTCTTCATCTTTATTTCCTGAGACACAATTATAGTAGCTGCTTTAAAGTCTTTGATACAAATTTCAGTATCTGAGTACCGTGGGGTGAGAGTCTGTTGACTGTTTTCCCACTGTGAGTTGTTGACATTTGCTGGCTCCCTTGCATGATGAGTAATTTTGGACAGCACTCCGAACGTGCGAATATTATGATACTCTGGGTCCTCCTAAAATCTCTGGGAGAACATTGAGTTATGTTTTAGTAGGCAACTGCTATAGTTTCAGAGCGTAAGTCCCGACCCACTTTCTGTGGCCTCTGAGTCTAGTGTTGGCTGACGTTTCCAAGACTTTTAGTGCTCTTCAGCTCCGCCCCTCAACGGTCGTTTGGGGACCCAACCTTGGTCCGCACAGTAGCTCAGATTGCAAGGCCATGGTGTCCCACTTCAGATCGTTCCAGTGCCTGGGCACGAGGATGATCTCACGAACCCCAACACAGCTTCGTGGGATCCCTTTCTTGAGCTCGCTACGCTCTGTAACCTTCCCCACACTCTCGGGTACCCGAGGGTCCAGCCTCGGGCCTCGGGCTACAAAATGGGGTTTTAGCCCCTCTGCACTGTCCTGCACTTTCCACAGCTGGGTCTTCCTCTGGGGCAGAGGTGAGAAAAAAGAGAGAGGATTCTCCTCTCACTCCCTGAACCGCAAAGTCCCTTCACCCAGTTCCTCCCACCAAGGAGAAAGACTTTTCCCAGCGTCAGGCCCTTGTGTGTGGGCTGCCGCTGCTGCCGCTGCAGGAACATGCCCGGGGCCCTGGAGTGTGCTTCGGGGCCAGGCAGGGAGGGAAGAAGAAGAAGGATTTCCCCATTCTCTACACTCTAGGCCTTCGAACCAGAAAGAGAGAGGGTTTCTCTTAGAACTTTTTCTGCCTGCCTCTACTGCCCACCCGAGGGGTTTGGGCTCCTCTGACTCCAAGCCAGGAGATGTGGGGTGGGGTGGGGATGCAACCTAGACACTCACTGCCACACTGGCCTGGGGTTTTTATTTCTCTCCCCAATGGAACTGCTGTCATTTACTTGTCAGAGTCCTCAGACGGCTGCTTTATGTCTTCTGCCCAGGTCTTCAGTAACGAGCAGGAGAGACAGGCTAAAGTGGGCTCAGTGTAGCTTACCGAGAACTGAAACTACCTTTGAAATTCAAAGCTAATCTCCTTTCCCTGTTGGAAAGAAGAGAACTTCCAACTCACCTAACGTCTAAGACATGCTATACAATTGTTATTTCAGTAATTCACAAAGTGAATTCCCTTTGAAAGACGGTTACACAAAACGTTATTGCCATTGATACACAGAAAGTTTGTTTCGTAACAGCTTCCATGAAGTGATCAACTCCATCCATCTTAAAAGAGATCCAAACATCACAGGCAAACGTCAAGTTAAACCTAAAACGTACTCAGAATGATTAACAAGGGCTGTCTCCATGTTCCCTAAATTCTTTCACATGCAGGTAGGTAACTGATGCTTCCTAAGAGCTATTTCTTTATCTTTAAGCTTTTGAACAAGATCAGCTCTGGGTGTAAATACATTTACTCACGTGTACGTGTGTATATAAAAGGCTCGATTCCAACTTACTCGAGCAGCTCCAAGGTGATGGTGCCTTTGGGTTCTGCTTCTACACTCTTCCCCCAGAATTTCAGTTTGGGATAGATGGAGCCATGAAAGATGAAGTCATTGTTTAATCCTTCGGCATGAAACGCACTAATGGGTGGGTGATGGCTGACCTGCTCTGAGATGAGTCTGAAACCAAGGTCTTCTCTAAAGATTTAAAAACAAAACCAAAAAACAACGTTGTAACTAATTCCTGCCACGGAATGTGTACCTTATTGTTATTTCAGTTGAACAGTATTAAACAGGTTTGACAAAGTAAACAACTTAATGTATTAGAAACTACATATGCAACCCAACCTACTAAATCCAATGTTATTATAATGCTGTTTAAACATATTAAAACAAAGAACACTCACATGAATTTGGGTGGGTTGCACAAATTAATAATATCAGCCATGTAAACTTAAAACATCATTTCCATTTTTATTAAGAGAGAGGAATCTAGCATGCCCACTTCCAAATATCCAGGGGATACACGAGATCAAAATTGCACAAAGAAGGGCAATATTCAGAAAAATGAATTCCCTAATTGTGTGTAAAGGAGAAACAGGCTACAGCTGGCAGACAGAACTACAGATATGGATGCATTCATGGCCTTTATGCCAACAGAATAAATTTATACTAATATATTTTACATAATTATAAAAAAATCATGGCTTATGATATACATAAGGACAGGACGACAATCCTACATAATCAGGAATAATGATATTTTCATAATTACTTTTTATACTGGTACATTTTACAATTACTTTAATATTTTTGACATAGTCTCTAAAATAATAAGTAGTGTAGAAACAAACATTAAAATTGTTAATTTGCTCCAGTCACACAAAACTGTTGTTGACGATGCTCAAAATACATTATTTTTCTCTTTCATTTTAAAAGGTATATAAAGCATACAAATTCAACTACTCATCTGCAATAGTGTGAAAGATCTCACCGGACTAACTCGTACGTCTCGCCCAGAAGCGGGTTGAAAGGCTTCCCCGTGCGTTCCCACTGGGAAGCGACCGCGGACACGGCAAACGCAGCCACACACTGTGGGGCAGAGCAGGAGCAGAAGTGAGAAGGAGCCTCGCTCCCCCCCTTTCAGGAACTGACATTCCTCATAAGATGGTACTTTATAAAATCATTCTGAGGGGTTTCATGACTGAATTTTTCTGTGGCTCCAGCAATGTGGATGTTCAGAATGAAGGGTTACTCGGAGCTCCCTCCTGGAGAGTCACTTCCAACTGTGCTTTCAGAACACCCTGAAGGTGGACTCCCTCAAGGCTGTTTAAAGAAGTTTCAAACCCCAAATTACTTTTAATTCCTTCAAAATTTCTAAACAGTACAATACTTTTGGGATAGGAGAGAAAAGATAAAAGTTGGAAAAAGCTGACTTGTATCAAATGAAGAACAGAAATCCCATTTAGAACGCTCTTGCTCTGTGTGAAGCAGAACAATGTATCTGCTATCCTCTCCTGTATCTAGTCCACCCCCACACACCGCATAAACATCTTCTGTTCAAAAGGAAATTAAAAAGTGCAATTCTGTGCTGCCTTGTGTCTTAACCTACAACAGTGCATGCATGTTTATATACACATAAGCGCACGTGTGCCTATTTGTGTGTGCGTGTATGTGCATTCATTTGTTCTTGGGAACACTGAGAAAGTCTGACAGGAGAAAGGATGGATTTTTTCACAACGCAATGCTACTTTCTAAAATGAAGACTCAGAAATAGCTTACCAACACCCAGGCTTGGCTACGGACCACCTCTGCTTTGCCTGCAGTTCTCTCCAACCTTCCACTTCAGTGGGATTCTGACTCCAGGACGGTGAGTGGAGGAACACAGAGGACACTCCAGATGTGCCAACTATGTTTTAATAATGTTCCCCAACCTCATGTATTGGACTTAACACCAATTCTGTCAGTGTGTTTGAGGCGGAACACTAGGAGGGCGGGAGTGGTAGAGAAGTCTCTAAGACTTAAGCCTTTTCTGGTGCTTGCCTTACACGTACCTGCATCCTTTCCACAGGATCAGAAAGTGAACTGGCCTTGTGGATGAGGTACGTATGCTCCATGTATTCAGTGAGACGCTGTAGGAAGCTCAAAGGCTCATTAAATATGACGGGCATCGTAATCTTGGATAGTTCCTATTTGACAAAAAGAAAATACTTATGTCCTATGTACACAGCAAATTTAACTGCTGCTATTTTTACATAACACACTCCTGGAAAGAAAGTAATGGCAAATAGCAACTTGTTAAATTTAACAGACACGAAATTTTACAAATCTTTTCAGAGCACCTAACAGTATGGAACATAATGTTCTAGGCCTTGAAGGAACCACAAAGATGACCAAGGGGCTCACAGCCTAATCATGAACACGAGATGATGACCATTAATAAGACTGCTTTAGCTCAGAATTAGGAAATGGGCTATAAAAGTGAAACACACACACACAAAACAAAGATCCCTGATCAACACAGAAGCAAAAAAACCCTCAACAAAATGTCAGCAAACTGGATCCATCAGTGCATTGAAAGGCTCATGTGCCGGGATCAAGTGGGGTTTACCCCAGGGACGCAGGGATAGCTCGACACCTGCAAATCAATCCGTGTGGCACACCACATGGACATAATGCAGAATTAAAATAGTGTGATTGCCTAAGCAGACACGAAAAAGCATCTGACAAAATTCAACATAATTTCCTAATAAAAACTTTTAAAAATCAAGCATAGAATGAATGCACCTTAACATAATAAAAGCCATATACAACAAGCCCACAGTTAGCATTATACTCAATGATGACAAGCTGAAAGTCCTTCCCCTAAGATCAGAAACAAAACAAAGTTGTCCACTCCCACCACTTTTAGTCACAGTAATACTGAAAGTGCTAGTCAGAATAACTAGGTATGAAAAGAAATCAAATATATCCAAATTGGAAAGGAAAAAATAAAACTCACTGTTTGCAGATGATATGACATATATAAACAGGGAAATCTATAGACTCCATAAAAAACACTCAGAATAAACAAATTTAGTAAAGTTGCAAAGTATAAAAATCAATATGCAAAGATCTGTTGCATCTCTACACATAAATAACAAACTACCAAAAGTGAAATAAAGAAAACAATCTGGATGACAATAGTGTCAAAAGTGAAATACTCATGAATAAATTTACCCAAGGAGGTGAAAGATCTAAGCACTGAAAACTGTAAGACAATAATAAAAGAAATTGCAGAAAACACACATATGTTTGTGGAAATATTTGGAAGATATTCTGTGCTCATGGATTGGAAAAGTTAATATTGTTAAAATGTCCACACTAGGCAAAGTGATTTACAGATACAATGCAACCCCTATTTAAATTTTAATTTATCACATAAAGGGGAAAAACAACACTAAAATTTCGTATGGAACCACAAAAGATCCCAAATGGCCAAAGCAATTGAGGAGAAGGAACAAAGCTGAAGGTTTTCACATTTCCTAATTTCAGACTGTATTACAAAGCAACAGTAATCAAAGCAGTGTGATATTGGCATAAAAAGAGATACATGGATGAGTGGGATAGAATAGAGAGCACAGAAATAAATCCGTGGATATATGGACAGTTCGTTTTGGACAAAAAAGCCAAGGACACGCAATGGGGAAAGAACAGTCTCTTTGACAAATGGCACTGAAAAAACTGGATGGACACATGCAGAAGAATGAGACTGTACCCCTATTTTATACCACACACAAAAATCAATTCAAAATGGATTTAAAGACTTCAACATATAACTGAAACTATAAAACTCCAAGAAGAAAACATATCAGTCTTACTGATAACGATTTCAGCTTCAGACCAAAAATGAAGGGACTTCCGCCAAGATGGAGGCATAGGTAGAAACACTGTGCCTTCTCCCACAACCAAGTTTGAATACAACAAAGGTTTGGAGAACAAAGACACAGCCAAAGGACAGAAAATTGAATTATACGGAAGTCCGACTACATCTAACCGTTCAACGGGGACGGTAAGAGGGGCGGAGCCAGCAGTGAGCAGGGTCGGGCAGGACAGGGCCCCCGACCCAGGCGCGCAGGCAGACGGGAACCAGTTGGGGTGCGGGGCAGACTGACCGTGGGCGCACATTCGTGCACAGTGAGACGGACCACGCAGGCCCCAGGGTGCGAGGGCTGACGGCGGTGGCACACTCGCGTGCAGTGGGATGAAACGTGTGGGCCCGGTGACGGCAGCAGCTGCGGCACCGGTGAGGGCCTCGGCGGCAGGTGGCAGACGGCAGACAGAACACCATAGTCCCTCTTTGACCCCGCCCCCACATACAGCGTCACAACCCAGCAACTTAGTTGCCCTGCGCTAGTGAACACCTTAGGGCTCCGATCCTGCTACGGAACAGGCACAAACAGCCCAAAAGATGGTGCAAGAAGAACTCAAAGCCCAGAGCCCATAACTCTCAGCGACCGAGAAATTGCCAGCCTCTCAGAAGCACAATTCGAGACACTGTTTATCAGGATGCTCACAGAACTGGTTGATTATAGTCACAAATTAGAGGAACATATGAAAGCTAAACTAATTGAAATGAAGGGAGATGTCCAGGAAACCAATAGTGATGGAAAGGAAACTGGGACTCAAATCAATGGAGTGGACCAGAAGGAAGAACGAAACATCCAACCAGAAAGGAATGAAGAAATGAGAATTCAAAAAAATGAGGAGAGGCTTAGGAACCTCCAAGACATCTTTAAATGTTCCAACATCTGGATTATAGGGGTACCAGAAGGGGGAAAGAAACAGCCACGAGTGGAAAACCTATTTGAACAAATAATAAAGGAGAACTTCCCCAGTCTGGCAAAGGAAATAGACTTCCAGGAAGCTCAGAGAGTCCCAAAGAAGTTGGACCCAAGAAGGAACACACCAAGGCACATCATCATTACATTAGCCAAGATTAAATGAAGGAGAGAACCCTAGAAGCAGCAAGAGATAAGGGGACAGTCACCTACAAAGGAGTTTCCATCAGACTGTCAGCTGATTTCTCAAAAGAGACCTTACAGACAAGAAGGGGCTGGAAAGAAGTATTCCAAGTCATGAAATCCAAAGACCTACAGCCAAGATTGCTTTATCCAGCAAAACTTTCATTTAGAATGGAAGGGCAGATAAAGTGCTTCTCAGATAAGGTCAAGTTCAAGGAGTTCATCATCACCAAGCCCTTATTATATGAAATGCTAAAGGGACTTATATAGGAAAAAGAAGATGAAAAATATGAACAGTGAAAGGACAGCAAACTCTTAGTTATCAACAACCACACCTAAAACAAAAGCAAACCAAGAGGACAGCTAGATCAGGAGTGGAACCATAGAAATGAATGATTACATGGAGGGTTAGCAACAGGGGAGTGGGAGCAGGAGAAGGGGGGAGAAGGTACAGAAAATAGCATAGACAGTAGGTAGAAAATAGATAGGGGGGAGGGGGAGAATAGTGGGGGAAATATAGAATCTAAAGAACTTGAGATACGTGGTTATAAACTAAGGGGGGGAGAATGGTGGGGGAGGGAGTGTGCGGGTGGAGGGGAATGAAGGGGGGGAATAGAACAACCGTAATGGTATAATCAATAAAATATATAAAAACAAAACAAAAACAAAAATGAAGGCAACAAACTAAAAATAAACCAGCGGGACTCTATCAGACAAGAAGCTTGTGCACGGCAAAGGAAATCATCAATGAAGTGAAATGGCAACCGACTGAATGGGAGAAATATTTGTAAATTATGTATCTGATGAAGGATTAATAAAAAAAATACAAAGAACTCACACAACTCAACAGAAGAAATACAAAACAACCCAATGAAAAACTGGCAGAGAAACTGAACAGACAATTTTCCAAAGGCATACAGAGGTACGTAAAAAGCTCCTCAGCACCACTAACCATCAGGCAAATGCACACCACAGCGAGATATCACCCACACTTGTCAGGATATCTAGTATCAAAACGAAAAGAGGTAAAAGCTGGCAAGGAGGTGGAGAACCCCTGTGCACTGTTGGTGGGGATGTGAACTGATCCAGCTACTATGGAGGACAATTTGGAGCTTCCTCAAAAATTAAAAATAAAAGCACCATGTGATCCGGCAATCCCACTTTGGGGTATATACCCAAAGGAGATTCAACCATTATCTCAAAGAAACAGTACTTCTGTGTTCACGGGAGCATTACTCCACTGGCATGTTGCCTCTTCCAGCTCCTGGAGTACCAAAGTCTGCGGCTCGGAACTCAGCATTTGACCGCCCAACAGATTATGTTACCTGTTGTTGTGTCTTGGCCAGCTTATCTCGCTAGCTACACAGTAATACAGTTCCTGAAGGGAGGGACAGAATCCCTGCCTTATCTGTGTGCGTCCTCATCCCCCAGGGAGAGAGGAGTGCATGGCAAGTGCCCCCTGCCCCACATACCCCTATATATTCCCAATACGCAGAGGGTTTATTCCTTATTCAATCATCTACTACAATGCACCGCACTTACCTACCCCCTTCACTGGAGCGCAAACTCCTGGAAGGCAAAACCCTCTTGTTTAATGATTCACAATAGTTCACATAGCGAAATGAGGAAAAGTATTATTTATAGACAGAAAAACAAGTATTAGGAGTTTACAGCGCCAAAAAATTCAGTCGTTGTCTGTAGCAGTTAGCAGTACAGATAATCTTCCCTACCTTCTTTATGCTTTTCTGTATTCTCCAAATTTCCTAAAGTGAACATTAATTGATTTTCCAACCAGGGGTAAAACAAGATATTTCAAAACCTAATACTTTCAGCCTCGTAAAAGGAAAAGACAGGAAAACTAATCCTGCACCACGGAAATGGGATAACAACGCACACATTTACTTGTTCGTCATAAAACACACAAGAGAAGAGCCAAGTGTGAGTGGAATGATAGAAAAAGTGGATCAGCAAAATGCGCTCAGGCTGGTCCAGTCCTACGTTCCAAGGACAGTGAAGCATTTGGGTTAAAAGGGTAGGTTGTGCACAGCAAGTGTGGGGGGGGGGGGTAATGGAGAGTTAGTAGCTAATGGTACAGACCCTCAGTTCTGCAAGATGAAAAGACTTCTGTGGGGGGAGGGTGGGGTGGTAGCAGCACAATGTTAATGTATTAGATGCCACTGAGCCGTCTATTAAAAAATAGGTAAGGGAACCAACTTAATGCCTTATGGAATTTTCCACAAATTTTTTTGGAAACAAAAAGGAATGGGCTCTGAAATCAAATGCCCCTCACTCTGACTGCTTGTGTGGTCATGAATAAGCCCCTCACCTTTCCCCCAAAGGGGGATTTCATTACGTACCTTCACAGGGCTTGTAAGTATGAGATTAATTTATATAAAAACATTTAGGCTAGTGCCAGGCATACGTTAAGCGAGCAGTAAAAGTTAGGTGTTCTCCTCACTACTAACAATACAGTGCCACATTCTCCAAGACTGCATGGAGGGAAGCGGCTTCAAAGGTTGGGGTGCTTCGCCCTGTCGCCTGAGCAGCCGAGCTATAAAGAAACTACTTGGAGCAGTCTGGCCTTTGAGTTCTGACTTTACTAAGGGAGTGATGGGAAGGATGTCTGCTCCTGCAGCAGCCCAGCCAGGAGGGGTCGCTGCAGTTCCCGCTGGCAAGTCCTCACTGCTGGCTGGCTGGCTGTCCAATCACCCAGACCACAGCAGGGGTGACCCAAGCCCATCCCTGGGAGACACAAACTGCTGCTTCTGGCTTATTCGGCATTTCACCTTGTTGAGCACGATAACAGGTAGAGACTGTTTTAAAGAAATTTAAGAAATTTATTCTTAAAGAAATGAAGAATTTTACCTATAAAATTGATTCTGGACATTTTTCCCTAAAAAATATTACAAGGACCATAAAATGCTCACTGAGGGAATGAGAAACATGTTGGGGGTGATGTGGCATTTGTCCTTCCCTAATTACGGAGGACTGGACAGGAATCCTGGCCTAGGGACTGTCTTTCAACTCTAAAGCACCTCTTGCATGTTGCTATTCTTCACATGTTTTGCTGGGAAAATATATGACACAAGCAGAATGGGACAGGGAAGTGTCTACTAGCCATCTGGCTAGATGTTACATGAGTCAGCAAGGCAATGGAGAATGTGGTCTGAACTCTGGAGACCCAGACATGAAGGACATGGTTTGACCATCACTTCAGTGGGTAGATTAGTTTTTAATCATTTGGAAAACTCCAAAAATTCTAAAGGGCTTTTAAAATCCAATTCTGAAATCTAGAATAATTTAAACACCTTCCAGTCTTTTTGGTAACTCGGAATGTAAGCCTTCAGGGAAAAGTAAGGGTACACACCTGGGCAAAATAACAAAGGAGGGAAAGAGAAAGACCCGAGAGATCTATGCACATAGATCCAGACTGTCACAAAAACCACTTCAACCTCGAGAAGAGTGTAACGTGCTATTTTAAAAAATAGCAATGGACTGGCAATCTTATTTCTTCTATTAGTCTGTAATTATTTTAAAATAATCTTACAATTAGTTTAATTAAAAAAATCTACAGTTCCCTGGATATGTAGTGAAAAACTGAGTGATACCAACTATATTTTGTTCCCTCTTGGAAATTCATGGATCCTTTTTTTTTTTTACTTCCTATACAATCAACTTTAGTATTGCATTTACTAGATGTTGTACACAACTAATTAGTATTGTGTATCAATAGGAAAAGCAACAATGCACATTATGAAGGTCAAGTTTCAGGAAGAAACATTAGCTGGAATACTTTCACCACTGAGAGATTCAGGCAGCTGGAAGATTAAATATTGATGCCAGGCAATTCTACCTTGTGACCCAGCTAAAAGCAAAGTTTAAATTTATCCATGTAAATTAATGGCGACCAATGATGAAACTGAGGAAATTCTTATTTGTGACTGCTCATCAGCTGATAAACTGAGAAGACAAAAAAAAGAGAGAGAGAGAGAAGGCTGCTTGATCGCTTGAGGACTATATAAACAATTCAAAAGCAAGGCCAAGTTTGATGTCAAGAGAAATGGAAAATATTTTATATGTATGAAGTCTAGTATTGTAATGCCCAAATGTGCACATATTTTAAGATCTGGGTTATAGAAAGAAACTCAACTTATGTCTTAGGCGACATCTGTCTCCTGCAGCCAGCCTGCAGGCAGGGTCCTCACCCAGGTGTGTGAACCGAGTGCTAAGTAGGCTTCTAGGCTCTTCCCTGATGGTCAAGCATTGGCCTTGTTCCTTGAGTGTGCCTTCCGGAGGATGAAGCTGGCAAGGAATCCTTTCTCCACAATTCCCCTACATGCCACAGCTAGCAAGGATGTGAAGTCATCCTTCCATTTGTGGACCGCAGAAGGCCAAAGGTCTCTTTCCTACCTTGTGCTACTCAGTCTGCTCCCTTTTCATAAGATGTCAATGATCGACTAGTTTATCATGGCATGAGGTTCCTGTCATCGGAATACCACTGATCTGTCTAAAGCAGTCACACTAAGGCATCACAAGACAGTCCTCCTGGGACCATTCTGCAAGAGCAGTCTGAAGAGGCCTCATGCCTTCTGCTGCCAGTCGCACCAGTTCCACAGCTCTCCCAGACTGGCCCCGGGGAACGTGCCAAGGGTAAGAGGGGAAGATACAGACCCCAAAATGAAGAAACTATGGAGCAGGAAAGGGCTGTGCATTTGTGTGTGAAATGACCCACACCTTGGTACAGCCAGTGACAAAAACAGGGAGGAAAAGAAAAAGAGACTATGAGGAAGAAGGCAAACAAAAAGGTATTCCTTTCAGGCGCTGGAAGGCAGTGCCAGCCCTCTAGCTGGAGGCATTTAGCTCAAGCCCGCCATTGGCCAGCTGGGAATGTGGAAGGACAACAGCAGCGGCACCGGCTGGAAGCTTGCTGGATGGAAGTCATCAAAGTACCCAAAGACTGTCTGGAAGAGTCCTGGGCTGAGATGCTGCAGGGATGAGGCCTCCAGATGCTCATCCTCCACACTGCCCTCTAGACAGAGATGGGATCAGATCACTGGGGAGAAGTAGGGAGGGGGCTGTAGGAGGAGTTTGCCCAAGGCAATGATAAACAGCCTAGAACGGGATTGGCTGAGAAGCTGATGCCTCCAGAGCCCAGGGAAAGATTTGAGCAGCACTTGAGCTAGGGCTCTTTTCCTCAAGGATGCCTCAAGGATGACCTTGGGGCAGCTAGATGCCTGCATTTCTCAACAGATGATATTTTGGATGGAAGGAACTCCCGGCACAGCCTAGGATGGGCTGGCCTAGCAGAGGGCGGCGGGATTATTCCTCTTTGGGTGTTCTAGCGGGAGGGGCTCTGAGGCAGAAGCCTGGCATTCTTCCAAAATTGTGTAGCTTTTGCACCTTATGTTGTTTTTAGTTTGTAAACTAACCCTATAGAAATTAGATAATTAAAACTAATGAGGAATGACAGGAGAACTCAGGTTTTAAAGAGTCTAGCCTTAATTGATAGGCTTAAGTGAGAAATGCTTGTGGAAAGCTGTTATTCCAAAATTGTGAAGCTTTTGAATAAAGACGCCTTTCCTTTATCACCAAACCTCTGCCTCTGGAATTTTGCCTGGAGGGTGTTGGCTGGCAGTGTGGTCCCAACCCCCAACTGCTCTTCTGCAACACCCTCACCTAGAAGCTGACAAGCCCAAGAATGCACCTGTGCTAAAAGTGTCATGATGTACCTTTTCCCCACTTTTCTTTTTACAAATGCCCATCTACCACTTAAAAAAAATGCCTTGCACCATTCTGAATCATAGCATAGTATTCATGCCCTGAAGTGTAAAATTCTCCAGGGCACCAAATAAAGGGAGGTTTAGAAATATAGTACCAGAGTCCCAGCTGGTATAGCTCAGGGATTGAGCACAGGCCTGTGAAACATATGATTGTCAGTTCGAGTCCCTGTCAGGGCACATGCCTGGGTTGTGGGCCAGGTCCCCAGTGGGGGCGTGCATGAAGTGCAACCACACATTGATGTTTCTTTCTCTCTATTTCTCCTTCCCTTCCCCCCTCTCTAAAAATAAATAAATAAAATCTAATTTAAAAAGAAATACAGTGCTGGTATGGCTGAATGGGAGTGCTGGCCTGCGGCCCTGGTTCGATTCCCCGTTGGAGCACATGCCTGGGTTGCGGGCCAGGTCCCCAGTAGGGGGTGCACAAAGGGCAACCACAGGTTGATGTTTCCCTCCTTCTCTTTCTCCCTCTCTTCCCCTCCCTCTAAAAATAAATAAAATGCCACTTAAAAAGAAAAAGAACGAACAGTACCAGCATCTGTGAAACCTCTTTTAACCAAGGCACTATTAACAATCTCTGAGGGCTCGTGGCCTTCCCTGGTCCAGTGAGGGAAAGATCTGACTTTAAAACCAGGGTCTCCCAGCCATCTCTCCCACGTGGCGTACTCTGATTTCAGACCACTGCTGAGTGAGGTAGTACAGATGCTACATTTTGTTTAACCACTTTCTGCTTCTGCTGCCTCCCATCGCTCAAGTCAGTACATAATGCACCAGAATTGACAAAGCTCCAAAATTATCTAGATCTCTACTATCTTACATTTAAAATTCAAGAATCAGGCAGTTGTCACAGTGACACAACACGCTTATCTGAATCCCAAAATACCATCACACTCCTGACAGTTGACCTGGGTTACATCTGGGTGAGGTCTGGCCCTGCAGTTATGTGGCAGGGATTCTGTACCAAGTGAAGGAGCTAAATCTGAAATTTTTAGGGGAAAATTTTAAATCCCCTGCTAAAATAAAAGCATCTCATTAAAAATATTATATTGGCAAGGGTGTTTTGCATTTGATACTTCAGTTTTGTCAGCCCCTTGTCAGCACTGCAGGTGCATCTGAGTGAGAGGGAGCAGTGAATGGGTCGAGGTGGGAGCCCTGGTGACGCTTCTTCTGCCCCGAGACTGAGCTGCCGCCATTTCCCAGTGGATGGGATTTGGGACGGGAAGGAACTTGGGGCACAGCTTAGGATCCGGGAAGGGTTTTCCAAATTTTTGTTTTCAGTAACGCTAAGGGAGTCCTGGTAAAGTTGTCAGCTTCTGGATTGTTAGGGTGGGCGGGGATAGGAGGAAGCTCCTCCTGTCAAGACGGACATCCTCACAGTAACCTGAGTCCCAGGAAGAGACCACCAATGCCGTATTGCTTCTTCGTTCAGAGGGCACCAATCCCCAGCTCCCACGGGGAGTCAACGAAAATAAAACCCCACTACATTCCCTGCTTGGGCGTGACTTCTCCCAGCCTCATCCTGCAGACTGGGAGAATCTCACCTGGGTGCGCAAAACCCCAATAAAGCTCTTTATTGCCTATTTTAAGGCTGATTGGCATTTCTTTCTCGGCGGAGCCTAAGAAAACCTTTCATGGATCATAGAAATTTATCTTTGACAATATACTGATTTGGGGCATATAGATGGAACAGAGTCAAAGAACTGAATATTTCTACATAAAAACATAGAACTCCTACTCCCATCTGTCTATTAATATGAGCAAGCTTTTTCAATCCCTCAATCTATTAAATAAGAACATAACAGTTACTGAAAATCCTGTCTCTTTTTATCAATTGGTGACATTCATTCTCAGACATCTAAACCCAAAAGAAAAAAATCCATTTTTTAAAATCATCACCTGAGGACATTTTTTTCATTACCTTTAAAGAAAAAGGAAGGGGGAGGGAGAGAGGGAGGCGGGGCAGGGAACGTCCACATGAGAAACACCTATTGGTTGCCTCCCGAATACACTCTGCTCCCAACTGGGGATCAAACCTGCAACCTAGGTATGTGCCCTGACTGGGAATCAAACCTGCAACCTTTTGCTGTACTGCATGTTGCTTGAACTAACCAAGTCACACCGATCAGAGCCATTTTACCTTTTATGTAGGTATTTTCATAAATTCTGTAATGTTTGTTATTTTGATCACTCATATATTAATATTTATAAAAATAACTTGATGCAAAGAAACTTTACTACTAAATTCTTATGGTCACAGGATATAAATTTAAAATTTTTTAAGTTTTATGTGTACTTTTGTGATAGTAAAGTATAATAGAGTAATTAATTAATAAGACCTTCAAAGAAAAAAATTACTGTATTTTGCCATGCAATATACACACCCATGTTTTTGATCCAAACTTTCAATTAAAAAATCTTTCATTTCAATTTATTTTTATTTATTTTTAACTTTTTAAAAATACACATATTTTATTTATTTTTAGAGAGAAGGAAAGAGGGAGAATAGGAGGAGAGAAACATCGATGTGTGGTCGCCTCCTGAGTGCCCCCTACTGGGGATGCCCACACCCAGGCACGTGCCCTGACTCGGAATTGAACCAGTGACCCTTTGTTTCCAAGGCCGGTGCTCCATCCACTGAGCCACTCCAGCCAGGGCTCATTTCAATTTTTTTAAAAATATTTTATTTATTTTTCTTAGAGGGGAAGGGAAGGAGAGAAGGAGAGAAATATCAATGTATGGTTGCCTCCTGTGCGTCCCCTGCTGGGAACTGGCCTGCAACCCAGGCATGTGCCCTGACTGGGAATCGAACCGCGATCATGTGGTTTGCAGGCCCGCGCTCAGTCCACTGAGCTACACCAGCCAGGGCTCATTTCAATTTTTTAATTCAATTTATTTATTTATATTTAGAAGCAAAACCGATGATCATATTCCAGGGTATTCTTTTGTATACAGATATCGTTATTGCTTTCTAGTTATAACCCATACGCATAACTAAAATAATTAAAAACATTTACATAGATACAGATTTACTTCTAGCCATGTATACAATGCCCATCCTTATTTCTCCCTTAAAAATTTGGGCAAAAATGTGTGCATTATACATGGCAAAAGGCATGGTAAGTTAGGATAACATTCTATGGCCAACACAGAATGGACATATCTGCTAAAGAAGCAAATGAAACTTAAACTTTTCAACTCTTAGAGAAAGGTTTGCACTTGTATACAAACTTCATTGGTATTTGATTCCACTGGAAATCTTTACAAGAGTGGTAACATTTTGACTTTAATTTCATTTCTTATAATGATTCAGCACTACATTCTGTGACTCTAAGGAACTTAGCAAGCACAGGTCGGAACTTGCATGGCCCAGGGTGCAACTGTTTTCTCCAATTTTGCACCTAGGTGCCTCTCTTGTCTCACCTGGTGCTGGCTCAGTTTCCAAAGTGGCCTAACCCCTGGGCGAGTCTTGCTAAGAAATCCTAAAGGAAGGAGAGTGGCGAGGAGGAAGAAAACAGGGGAAACACAGGACAGTGGGATTATGAGATTAGAGTCCATCAAGAAAAAAGAGTGAGGAAATAAGAAATAAAGGTTTCGAACTACTAACCAGTATCAATATAGTATTAGTTCTGAGCTGGGAATCTGTTTAGTAAAAGCTTCAATCATAGACAGATTAGCATTGAATTCCAGTTATGTAAAGCATTCATTTCATGTAATATAATCCAAGATCTAGTAACATAATCCTGCCCTAAACAGACTGGGAGAAAACAGGCCAGCTGTCCTTAGTTTAGAAATCTAAGTTTCTATAGTCTTCTCAGAAAAAAGCAAAGCAAAGTGCATGTATGTGGGCGTGGAGGATGGGGGCCAGGTGAGCCTGGCTGGGAAGGTGCTGCAGGGAAATGAGGTCCAGGATGACAAGTGCCTGGAAAAATGCTCTGATTAAGACGAAATTAGCCCTGGCTGGTGTGGCTCACTGGATTGAGCACCGGCTTGGGAACCAAAGTGTTGCCAGTTTTATTCCCAGTCAGGACACATGCCTGGGTTGCTCCCCAGGTCCCTAGTAGGGGGTGCATGACAGGCACCACACATTGATGTTTCTCTTTCTCCCTCCCTTCCCCTCTGTCTAAAAATGAATAAAATCTTTAAAATATATATATAAAATTATACCTAAAACATACCTGGCAAGATAAGCATCTATCATGTGTTCTTAAAAGCCATGTATTTTGAATAATGATACTATGTCATCAAACTATGTCATCATAAAGGAGAAGCACTAATTTTAGAAAAAGGTGGGACCGGATTCCAGTTCAATATAGAATCGTGAGGTTTCTACCTGCAAGACTGCTCCCTGTCCACTCTGATCTGATATGCTCCTCCTATCCACAGAGGTATCATGAAAAGCTATGGGTCAATATATCCAGTGTCTTCCACTACATTTAAGACATATTATGAAATTAAGACACCAGAAATCTGAAGTTAGAGAAAGAGCTAGCTGAAAGGTGTACTGCACTCTCGTAACTAAGATTTACCCACACACCAAGTACCTAAGTGGAGTGTTTGGACTGTTGATTCTAATAGGAAGGGCAACAAGGGATTTTTCAAAGCGCCCTCAGTTCGAATTTAAGGGCAACTAAAACTGAGTACTGGCTTCGCCTCCAGGCACATCTATAGCAAAAATTACAACTAGATTACAAAACATTTCACCCAGATTCACCAGAAAATCGAGCCGTATGGAAGTCCAGTAAACCAAGGATTTAAAGAAGCCACATTCATCCAGACTGGCAGGAGGGGTGGTAGAAGGGGCAGTCCCATATTCACGTGCGTAGATAAAAATCAGGAGGGATACCTTGCGAGTGAAGGATCCCAGCCCCAGACCGGACCACCCAGCCCAGGGTCCAGTGCCAGGAAGATAAATCCCCATAACTTCTGGCTTCAAAAACCAGTGGGAGTTTGGGTGGCAGAAGAAACTGTGGGTTTCTCAAGAGACTTCTCCAAAAGGGCCCACAATGGAGCTAGGACTCACTCAGGCACGCCTGCTCTGGGATTCAGGACCAGGGCAATACCTGGAAGGGTCCCAGTGGCGTACAGGGAGAAGAGGAGAAAGTGAAGTGACTAGCAAGGGGGCACTGGCTGGGAAGACAGCTTCCTCTCTGGCAATCTCCAGAGGCCAGGCAGCAGCACTGTCCCCTCCTCGAACCCGCTCCTACACAAGTGGTCCCACCCTGCCAACTACTTAAGGTTCCACCCCACGCAGTTTACAGGGGCCTTTTCTACAACAGGCCACACTACTAAGACAGGGAGTCAAAGCAACTCCACCTAATACACAGAAACAAACCCAGGGAGGCTGCCAGATTGAAGAGAGATTGAAGAGAGAATATGGTCCAGATGAAAAAAACAGAACAAAACTCCAGAAAAGGAACTAAATGAAATGCAGATAAGCAACCTATCAGATGTAGAGTTCAAAACATTGGTTATCAGGCTGCTCAAAGAACTCACCGGGCACTGCAACAGCGAAAAAAGAGCTAGGCAGAAATGAAGGTTGCATTAAGTGAAATAAAGAAAAATCCACAGGGAACTAGCAGTGCAGGGAATGAAGCCAAGAATCAAATCAACGATTTGGAACATAAGAAAGAAATGATGAAAGCATTCAAGCAGAAAAACAAGAAGAAAAAATAATTTTTAAAAAAGAGGATAGACTAAGGAGCCTGTGGGACATCTCCAAATGTACCAACATCTGAATCATAGCAGTGCCAGAAGGTGAAGAGGAAGAGCAAGAAATTGAAAACTTATTTTAAACAATAATAAAGGAGAATTTCCCTAATTTGGTGAAGTAAATAGACATACAAGTCCAGAAAGCACAGAGAATCCCAAACAAGTTGGACCTCAAGAAGACCACAACAAGACACATCATAATTAAAATGCCAAAGGTTAATAATAAAGAATCTTAAAAGCAGCAAGAGAAAAGCAGAGAATTACCTACAGAGGAGTTCCCATAAGGTTATCAGCTGATTTCTCAAAAGAAATTTTGCAGGCCTGAAGGTATTGGCAAGAAGTATTGAAAGTGATAAAAAGCAAGGATTTACAACCTACTTTACCCACCAAAGCTATCATTTAGAATGGAAGGGCAGATAAAGTGCTTCCCAGACAAGGTAAAACTAAAGGAATTCATCATCACCAAGCCATTATTATGTGAAATATTAAAGGGACTATGTAAGAAAAAAGAAGATGATCAAAACTATGAACATTAAAATGGCAACAAATGCGCAATCATCAACAAGTGCACCTAAAAAACAAACTAAGTAACCAAGCAGAACAGGTACAGAATCATAGGAATGGAGATCACCTGCAGGACTATCAGCTGGGAGGAGGAAGCAGGAGAATGGGGGAAAAAGTGCAGGGTTAATAAATACAAATTGGTAGGTACAAAATAGGGGATATAAAGTACAGTATAAGAAATGGAGAAGCCAAAGAACTTAATATGCATGACCCATGACCATGAACTAAAGGGGGGACTGCTGGAAGGAATGGGGATACCAGGCGGAGGGGGCAGAGGAGAAAAAATTGGGACAAGTGTAATAGCATAATCAATAAAATATGTTTAAAAAACTATGATTGCTATTATTTTCCAAGTTTGACCTATTTTCTTTTCGGGGATGGAGGGAGACAGATATTAGAAGAGTCAATATTAAAAATTAGTTTTAAAAGTTTACTTTAATTTGAATTCATTTTCAAGAGACTCTGTACTTGAAATCTCAGTTGCTAACACTTACACCTGAGTGTTGCCGCTGCCTGTGAGAAGGTATCGTGTGACGGAGTGTCCAGAGAATGATCCTCCCAAAAGACAGGCAACTTCCTTTCAATCCACAAGAATAAGTATTCCTCTAGAACATTAGTCTTTGATAAAACCTCAGCAGAGAGTACTTTCCAAAAACATAATTTCCCCTGTAGCTCTTTCTCTGTGATTTTATTCAGTCAGTTCTGTACGTAGATGGGTTTCAAAATAGTCTGTGGTAACCTTTCAATCCAAATAGCTTTGCTTTTATTGGCTTTATTTTATGACTCAGCATATACATTTATTTGCATAAATATACCTGCACCTACAAATAAAAGTAAAACCATTCTTCTAGAAAAAAGAGTACCTTTCAAAGCATAGCAGCAGGAATGAACCAGCATAACAATTTCCCAACCATTAAAAGAATGGTCTCCATTTAGACAGATGCTGGTTACTAGTCTGAACAAACTCATGTTCCCCCCATTAAACCGGACACTCAGTGAAATGAGAGATGGCAGGAGACAGACTCACGCAAGTGCTTCCCACAATGGCCAGCATGACTAAACCACACCTGAGGTTTTCACACCAACCCTGCTGACCAAGTGACCTTTGACAGATGTGGTACCAACTCTATGGGAACTGTGGGTTTCATCCCTCAGCAGGTTGCCAAATCAATTTCATGAACTGGAATCCATTAACTTAATACAATAGGAAATATCATGTGTTATAATAATAAGTATTCTTTATTATACTATTATTCTAAATTAAAACCAGTGAAACTGGTTTTAATTTAAGTGCACACATGCATTTGGATCCTGGATCGCAACAGTGAATGTTTACTAAGGTTTTGAAAATACTGACTTAGGAATATAAATAAATATTAATTTTTGTCCTGAAAATTTCAGTTCCAAAGAGACTACCATGTATACTTAATATGTTATTTAAGAGCATGGGCATTTGGTTTGTCGGGATCAATCTTCACACAGTGAAACAGGATTGGAGCCCTAGGTCTTCTCATTCTCAGGTGAGACTAACTGTCAATAATAATATGTAGCACTCCGTTAAACCAGGGCTATCCTAGACATTTTACATCAATGACTTTTTCAATCGCTCAATAGACCAATAAGGTGCAGATTAGTCTCCTAATTACACACAGGAGGGCATGCCACTCTGGGAGGTGTGGCAGCTCACTCAGGGCCTCACAGACACGAGGGGCCGCATCACCCTGCTACAGGGTTTTTAGGTGAATCACTCTTCATGCAGTAGGATCGAAAAATACTTGCTCAGAGTGAATGTTTCTGGGATTAACTCCTTGGAAATTACATCTAGGAAGTCTCATGACATTACCGCAAGAGGAGAGCAAGGACATTAGAAAAATGCCCACGTGGGCACATCACCAGTTGGAAGGACTTCTAGTATCAGAGCGGAAGTGTTTGGAGCGTTGTCCTTCTCCGTGCAGGAGAGCTCCTTGAGCGACTCGGGTTGCACACTAAACTGTAAATTTCAGAAGGTAACGTGCAGGCAGGCAGATTCTTTAACAGCTCAGGACTATGTTTAAATTTTCATCATTCTGGTTAATTAAGGGTCATGATAGAAGAATTATGAGAACTCGACTCAGAACTCTAGCCTGACTGACTGAAAGTTGATGACTATTTCAAAGGGAATCCAGGGATTTACATAATAGTAAATCTTGCCATCTGCTGCCCTGCCCCCTGGATCAGCTCCACCTGCACAGGTTGCTAAGTAGAAATGTATTCCAGGGACCTATTGGGTAATATACCACAGTACAAACTCAAAGTGCAAAAACTTGCTCTGTGCACAGAAATCTAAGTGAACGTATACTCTACATGGTGGGGAGTCCATTCTCTGAGCAAAATCCTGGGTCACTGGATGGGGAAATACAAGTGTGATCGTTTTCTTTTCCTGCTACCTTACAATGAGAAGTCCAATTAAAGTCACACTAAATGGCATAAAGATCGGTTCATAGTCTGGCAGGAAAACCTGATAAGACTCTTCTCAATTTTTGATTCTCAAAAGTTCCCCTAATCATTGCTGGGCATCATTTTTATGCCAACACTAAGATTCTCTTCCAGAGGACATACAATGAAGCGTGTATCTGCTTAACGTTACATATAAAATTGACAGTTAATTTACCATTCCAATACATTTTCTGAGGATACTCCAGATACTGAAGTCATTTCTGGAAAACATAGGTGAGGGCAAGCTCGTTCTGAAAAAAAAAAAAGAGAAAGAAGAAGAGAAAAATAAATATTTAATTTAAGCTATTGACATTAAGAAGAAAAGGGTAGCGTCATTAATATGAGAGCCACAGGCACGAAAGCACATACCTTAAAAACGTGCATCACAGACAGGGCCAGACAGGTCAGTCTGGGGCTGTATGCCTGTTCACTGCTACTGTGGCCCCTGCGCAGTTTCAGGGCAGACCGTTCGGCCCCACGCGTTTCCTGAGGCTATGACCTGAACCCACCCCGGTCTCTCCAGCTGGTGTCCAGCTGCCTGGACCACCTTGGAGGGACGCTGTCCTTTCACGTGCTGGCCCATCGGACCGTTGTCTGCTTCAAAACACACCTACCATATTCTGATACTTAAAGAACTGTTTTACTAAGTGAAAAAAAAAGGCCATCACAAAGCCTCGTTTACTGTCTTAAAGAAATTAAACAGGAAAATACAAACAAACTATACAAGTCAAAATAAAATTTAGGTCCCGCATCACGTATCACATTAGGACTTTCCGAAAGACACTGACATTGAACAAAATTTAGCAACTCTATAAACAGTGGAACGCCCCTTTACAAATTAACCTCTACAGCAGGAGCCTTTTCAAAGCCTTTGCGGGAGTTTGGAGGCAGACAGAGGATGGTGGCCATTGAGGCACAGACCCTGTGGCTTCAATGAGCAACATGTCTGGGCTCGGGCACCCGGAGGCCGGTATGACCAGCAGGAAGCCACCAACTTCCACAGACCCCAGGGGCAGCACACCCGAGGGGAGCGGGGAGAGGTACCAAGGCAGTTTTCTAAAACTCCGTTAAGGTGATGCACTCTCCACTGCACCTTAGGTTACTGCAGGGAGGCCGGTTCCAGCTGTCATTTGACGGACATCCGCCTAACTAAAATGACAGGAAATGCTAAACAAATCTCTCTTCTAAGAAAACCTCTACAAGCTAAACTGATGAATTTGAGTTATAGGAGATAATACAATTTTAAGGTTTGAAATAAATAATATTTTAAAATCCTCCACAGTAAAATTCTTCTGATGACTTTTTCTTTTTTAGGAACACACACTGCTCATTTGGCAGGTCTGTCATCTAAGCAATCTGCTCGGTAAGTGGCCGCAGATGGTATTTAAGTCACATTTCCCCAATCCAGGGCTATCAATCTCTGTGGCACGGACAATGGCACCCAGGGATGGCATCCTGGCCATTATCTCCCATTCGCACATGTAATGCAGTTTTGGAGATGCATATAAGCTGGGGTTTTCATCTCCTGTTTATGAAAGTCAGAAATGTAACATATACCTGGGAAGTTGTGAGCTCAAGAATATTTGCAAGACTAAATGAGGAGCTTTAATTCCCCCCAACAAATACATACATTAAATGTCTTCTGATTAAAGGCAAGAACAGTAGAAGGTCAAGAAAAGCAAGAAATATTATGAAAGCAGGAAAGCAGAAGGGACATTCAATCTTTATTCTTATTCTCAATTTAGAAATCATCACAGAACTGCCAGCCAAGAATACCCTATACTCACTTTTATGCCCACAACTCTCTGTGGTGTTTTATGAAAATGCAGTAATTGCTAGTTTGCAAGGAGGCCAGATTACACGCAACATTAATCACACATTTTAGCACGCAACCAGAAAGCAGAAGTATGAGGGACTATGAAAGGTGAAGGCTGTCACACAGCCTACACTGTTTCCTCGTGCAGGACACGCAGAGCCAAGCTCAAACCCTAGTTGTGTGCAATACACTGACCAGAAGTAGCCAGAGAAATGCCAGCAGAGGGGACAAGTACAAAATGCAGAAGTCGCGGCACGGTGAATGACCTCAGGGCTGCTGACCGCAGTCCGAGTCAACAGCATGACGAGGCTGCCAAGAAAGCAGGTGCAACCTCAGGGAGAGGAGCAGCCAGCACATCGCTGAGGGCAGCCCTGCAGTGGCCAGAGCAGAGACGGAATGCAGACCCACACGCCACTTTAAAAAGGAATCTTAACATCTCCACTCAGCAGGGCTTACAGAGGCTAGGCAAAGATGTCTGGGAAACAGGTCAAGTAATGGCTGAAAGAAATGTGTAGTCAGGAATAAACTAAAGAAATGAAAGGTGTGGGGGACAGTGGGCATGAGAGAGGTCTTGGGGTATTAGAGGATGGAGCCAGGGGTGTTGGAGTAACGGCATCCTCATAGCTGACCCCCATCGCCGCCACCACCACCAAGCACAGCAGCATTCACTGTGTGTCTTTGCCTGTCTCCTCTTTCTGCACAGCACTGATAACCATGTGACACGGGATGAGGACTCTTGAGTTGAGGATGCCCCCAAAACAGTGTGCAAGCCCCGAGAGCTCGTGTCTCATTTACTGTATCCCTGTTGCCTAGAACAATGCCTAACACAAAGGGGGAGTTTAAGTATCTGTTAAATGAACTTTGGAATTCTTATGAAAGAACTGTGCCGTTAAGCACACACAATTCTTTCATAAAGATTTTGCTTTATTCTGTGCTACTCAAGAGATTAAGACTAGGACCACTGGTGGAAGTCACAGGACAAGTAACATAAAGATCTATCCTATAACTAATTCCAAAAATGAGAGACAAGAAATTCTTATCAAGGAAGGGTTTCAAACAGAGGCTGGAGGGTTCCTTTTAGGCACGACCCAGAAGGGCACCCGCACTGGGTGGGACGTTGGTCTAGATCTCCGAGGGTCAGGGGTCTTGCTGAACATCCTACAGGGAACAGACAGTCCCCCCCAACAAAGACTGATCCAGCCCCCAAAGTTGGCAGTGCCAAAGTTGAGAAACCTGCCATAAAAATACAATGAGAGCTTCATAGATAATCTTAAATTATGTACTGGCTGAATTTTAAAAAAAAAGGAAAAAGGAAGAGGTAAATTTTAATAATATACTGTATTTAATCTAATACATCCAAGATATTAGCACATCCACGTGTAATCAGCACACAGGTACCCAGATACCGTCCCACACTGTCTTCAAAACCATGTGTGATTCTACTTGGAACCTGTCTGAATTTAGCTACGTTTTCAAGAGTCAAAGTGAATTCATGGTGTATGTTTAGTGAAAAATTCTGTTATACTAGCTCATGTTTATAATTTGAACTTACATTAGTTAAAATTCAGACTAATATTCAGTTTCTCAGTCACACTAACCACATTTCAAGTGTTCAAAAAACCGCAGTGGCTAGTGACTAGTATCAGATATTAATTTCTGTTATTGGTTCTGACAACAAAAGAATAGAACTGCTTTAAGACTGTGGGGGAAGAGCAAAAAAATTGCTCAAATACAGGAGTCTGAAGCCAGTAAGAATTAGAGAGATGCAAATGCAAACCACAACGAGACACTACTTCACACCCGTCAGAAGGGCCATCACTGACAAATCAACAGACGAGGCGCCTGGAGAGGACGCCGAGGAAGGGAGCCCTCCGGCACCACTGGTGGTGGTGACGCAGACCCACGCAGCCACCGCGGGAAGCAGCATGGAGCTGCCTCAGAAGAAGCTAAAAACGGAATTGCCTTGTGACCCAGTAAGTCCACTGCTGGGTACATAAAAAAAGCCCAAAATATTCATTAGAAAGAATATATTCCCTTCTATATTCACTGCAGTGTTATTTACAATAGCCAGGATATGGAAGTAACCCAAATGCCCACCAATGGACGAGTGGATATGAAAGTACAGTACTTATATTCAATGGAATATTACTCAGCCATAAAACAATAAAATCTTACCACTGGCAACAGCGTGGATGGATCTAGAGGGTGCTATGCTAAGTAAAGTAAGTTAGAGAAAGAAAAATATCCTGTGATTTTACTTACATGTGGATGGAATCTAAAAAACAAAATAAATGAACAAACAAAACTGAAACAGACTCATTGACACAGAGAACAGACCGATAGTTGCCAGAGGATAGTGGGGTAGGACTGGGTGAAGAAGGTGAAGAAATTAAGAAACACTAACTGGTTAGTTACAAAATGGTCATGGGAATGTAAAGTACAGCATAGGGAATATAGCCAATAATATTGCAATAACCATGTATGGTGCCGGGAGGGTACTGGAAATACTGGAAGGATCACTTTGCAAAGGATATGACTGTCTCACCACTGTGCTGTATACCTGAACCTAGCATAACACTGAGTGTAAACTGTTGTTAAAAATCAAAAGAATAAGAATTTTTAAAAAATGCCCTGCCAAAATAAAGTTACAGACAAAATAGTCCATAATCTAATCATCAAGCAAATGCTAAATCTTCTGCAGTATTATTTTAAAAAGACAAAGAGAATACATTCTTAAAAATTTAGGAAGCAGCCCTAGCTGGTGTGGCTCAGTGGATTGAGCACAGGCCTGTGAAGCAAAAAGGTAACTGGTTCGGTTCCCAGTCAGGGCACATGCCTGGGTTGCAGACCAGGTCCCCAGTAGGGACACATGAGAGACAACCACACACTGATGTTTCTCTCCCACTCTTCTTCCCTTCCCCCCTCTCTAAAAATAAATAAATATTTTTAAAAATTTAGGAAGCAGATTAAAACCTTTAAAAATTATGTATACTGAAAAGGATATGTTTCTATCTTGTATAACTTTACTCCCCTCAGCAGGAGGAAGAAAATCCCCATGGAACCCCTCGGAGGGAAGTGTTATTCCCAGCAGAAATAAGGACAGGGGAGAGCAGCGGTCAGACTTTTCAAGGCTGAAACTAAAGATAAATTATTCCCTTCCCTTGGAGTTTATCTGAGAGTCATTATCCTCAATTCTATGCTTCCTTTTTCCCCCCAAACAGAGAAAAAAACACCCTGTACCAGGGACTGAGAGTGATATGCCCCAGTTCTATTTTCAACCATACAGATGACACTATGACCATCCACACAACAACACAATAACTGGTTTTTTAACGAAAAGCCCTGTCGCTGTTGTTTTCTCCATGTGATGAAGGCTCCATGCACTATCCCACCTTCACCCCCTGCCCTGCAGAGCTGCAGACAGACCCCAAACTGAACCAAATTAACTTATGAAGTGTGCTGAAGAAACGCTATACTAGAATCCCCTTATTCTGAACAAGGTTGTGCAAGTTCAGGACATCACTACTGCCCACATCTTAAGATGGTTTTGGATGGCAGAAACCACAGGTGAGGCTGACCTTGACAGAGCCTGTCAAATTCCCGTGAACTGTGCTGATCCCCTCAATCCTGGACCCTGCCGCAGCCTCCCTGTTCCTGCCCAAGCATTAGTAGGATACACACAGGACACTGTCTGCTCATGAGATGCTTTGACAGAGAGCTGGAAAAGTTTATCCAACAAAGGCAGGCAAAATTAACCCCCAGCTGGAATTAGTTACCAGATGGTTCACGCTTTTCAGGTTTGCTTCTTAATTTCCATGAGGCCACATGGACTGTTCTGGGTCTTGGGTACATAGAGGCATGTGTTTACTCCACTGAAAGACCATTACACTCAGGTCGGGGGTCTTTCTCACAGAGAATATCAAAGAACCGTGGGGCAGGAACCAGGGCATCAGCCCACGCTCTTTGGAACAGCCTATCTGCACAACCTGGGCAGACCGTGAGGGTGAAACAAACAAACAAACAAAAAATGGCAAAAGCACTAAAAGGCATCAAAATCGTTGAGTTCAAAAACTGTATTGAGAAGTGGAAAAAATGTCTCGATAGGTGTATTGCATCAAATGGAGAGTACTTTGCAGGTGACTGAAGTTTAAGCATGTAAGAATAAGTACATGATTTTTTATAAATAAATGCTGTTTTTTTTGAGTCCCCCCCTTATAGATGGATTGTTTCACTTGTTGTATAATGAATGTATTATTTTGTAATTTGAAAAATGAATCCCATCTTTTTTTCTCATTTAATTGCTTACTTCCATATGGTAAATGCTTGAGAAGATTACAGCTACTCAGCTATACAATCACCTTGTTTGGCAGCTCGATATGTACTAAGAAGAGGAATGCCTGGGACAGCTATCGTTTCTCAGAAATGAGGTCTATGTTTCCTACCTGTACATCAGTTCTAGAGAATTTTTAAAGCGCCTTGTTATTTTTATAAAGCACAAACTATTAAGATAAAAACATTCATAGTCACTGGTGATACACCATCTGCCCACTGGCTTCGCTTTCCAATTTGTAAGAGCTCTTTGTATATGATAAATATTTTATTCACCACCTACACTGCAGGTAACTTTTCTCAAGTCTAACATTGGTCTTCTGATTTGGTTTGTAGTATCATCTGCCAAACCAAATCTATCTACCTGGGAAGACAATACAGAATATAAAGCAAAGTCTGTATGTGAAACTTTAGAGTTACCTTTCAGTATTTTCTCTATGGACAAAACACTTCACCATTCTATTAATAGTCACTCCAGAAATAAAAGGTGAATCTTTTAAGTCATAAAGGTTTATAATCTCTCATTCCTAAGTTTCCAGAAATTCAAGTTTCATATCAAAATGAGGACAAATACAACAATGAAAATGATCTTCTCAAGCATTTACCATATGGAAGTAAACAATGAGAAAAAAAGATGAAATTCACTTTTCAAATTATAAAATAATACATTCATTATACAACAAGTGAAACAATCCATTTATAAGAGGGGACTCAAAAAACCCCTCTTATTAGAAGTTTGTTTCACTTCTTCCACATCAGCAGAATGTTTGCCTTTGAGGACTGTTTTCATCCAGCAAACAAAAAAAGGTGACTTGGGGTGAGATCTAGTAAATGGCGGGGTGGGGCACAGAGGTCATGTTGTTTTTTGGTAAAAAACTGCTCAACACTCAGCTTGTATGTCACCCAACATGAAATGGGCAAATGCATTGAAAGAGTCTTCAAAAAAATTTCACTGAAGCTAAACGTAGCTTCTCATGACAACGGCAGCTGGTACACCGTACAGATGGGTTCCTAGAACACTCATCTAGCAGGGGAAGCCTGTACTACAGGGGGCCTGCCCTCTGGAAAATAATTCCACTTTTTGGGGTCCCCTTGTCCACACTTCTCAATGGGGTTTGCTTCTTTCCCTTTCAATACTGCTTGAAAGTTGTTCACATCAAATGGTAAACTAATTCTCTTAAGTGAGTAATATTCCACGACAAGAATGCTACCTATCAAAATATACTTTGCCATTATCCATGAAAGGAACGGAATGACTGTATTCATTCTTTTGCCAAACCAATTGAGCGACACATGTTAATACATTATATTCCTACTTAAATCTGATGCTTTCATTTTTATGGACTAGAGTACCGGGGTGAGACTGCTGCATCAACAAGTGTCCATACTCTACACGCCCACGGATGTTGCCAGTCTGCTTTCTGAAAAGGTTTGAACAGTTTCACATTTCACCCATAATCAATGACAGTACTTTCTGCCACATCCCCACAGCAGCAAGTGGTGTCAGTGGGTTATCTTACTCACGTTTTGCCAGCGTAACTACTGGAAAGTGATACCACATTGCTATTTTGTTTTTCCTTGACTACTGGGTTAGAATACCTTTCCATATGTTTAATGACCATTTGGGTTTACACATCTGTAAATTGTCTATTTATATCATTTATAACCACTAGATGATTTTTGGTCAAATTCGTAAGAATTTGTTGTATATAATAGATATTGATCTTTTATCTATCTTTTATTTAGGTTCCAATGTAATTCTTTAAGTGATCAAAATACATACGTATATCTCAAGGTGCTTTCTCTCCATGAAAACAGCTAGAACTCTTACAGGCGTTTCTCCCTGCCTGTGCACGGGGGACCGTGTGTGACTGCAGTGTGAGATCCCTGTGCCCTCTTGCCTCTACGCCTTTCACAACGGGGCCCGTGAAGCCGCCCAGTTCCCTCTTACAAGGCAGAGAGAAGAACTCTCCCTCCAACATTTCTCTTTCCCACGCTTCCAGGAATCTCAATGGTCCACATTTTCATTTAGCTTCACTCCAGCTTCTACCTCCTTTAAAAAGACCCTTGATCATTAATCTGTATGCTTCAGGAAGGACAGGAAAAGTTCAGTTGTTTTAAAAGCAACATTTTCCACAAATGCCTGACATCACACTATCACTGAACTAACTTTAAATGAGTTCTACCAACATGAAGTGTTTGAATGCTAATAGCTACTAGTTAGTGTTTACTTCACTTTAGAACCTGTGTTTATCACTTAAAATGCAGCCCTTCACTTAATTCTCAAAATAATCCTGTAATTAAGCACTCATTAAATAACTACTTTGTGGTCACAAACTGAATGAGGGGTGGACCGGGATTCTCCCATCCAGACCGGGAGCTTCTGGGTTTCGAAGCTCTGACTGCCACGTCATGTGAGCTTCCGAGGCTCAGTGTCCCTACTTAGAAAATGATGACACTGTCTCACATGGTCATGGTGAGGCTCCAGTGAGGCAATGTGTGCAGCGTAGTGCTTTTAAAGCTTTGGGTCCAATTCTTTGGTGGTCTGTAAACTCAATTTAATGTTTCATATAACCAGTGTTTTAAAAAATGAAATAAAGTACAACTAGCAAGAATAGGTCTCATAAATGAAAACTTTGGTTCAGTAACACATACATACTCGCATATGTGTATGCTACCTGGTAAAATATAAAAACAGACATTTTTGTTGGGTTGGCCAAAAAGTCCATTTAGTTTTTCCATAAAATAAAAGATACATTTCTCATTTTCACCAATAACTTAATTGATTTGGACATTTTGAGTATGTTGGCTACATCCCACATGGTAAAACATTGATGGTTCTCAGTTAATGTCTAGATTTGATTGCTATCAACTTCGAATGGTCTACCTGAACGTGGAGCACAAACCAGCAAGAAATCTCCAGCTAAAAACTTCGCAAAAGTGTTTGACCAGTCACAGCACCTTCTCCATGCACCACACAGATCCTTTTTAGCATTTCAGTCGTGTTTTCACCTTTCTTGCAATAACAAAAGCATAAAGTGCCAAAAATGTTGCTTATTGTCTTCTGTCTTCAATATTAAAATGGCTAACCCCAAATTCACCAACTTTGGTAAGTTTTTTTAAACGCATGTGGATGTGACAGTTGTCACCATACAACCTAACAAAATGGCTGCAAATGAAGCTCAAGACTACTAAGCGCCACTAGAGCCACTGTATGGAAAAAAACAAAGTTTTTGGCCAACCCAACGGTATCCAAGACTTTGTCACCGACATAAGAACATTTAGCTTCGTGCCTGACAGGTGGAAACTCTCAACATAAAGTGGATACTGATGTTGTTATTAATTACTTTAGGGAAAACCATCTCATTTTTATGAGTTTTTAATGATTTAAAAACAGTACTACTTTCTACAGGAATAATTACTGTACCATACTAACTATATTTTCAGAAGATGATCCAGAAAAATAGCCATTTACTGAAGAATACGCATACCTATATAAAGGTGTGCAGAGAAATAGGTAAGAATTACTTCTACTGCCCTAGAGAAAGTCAGACAATAAAATGTTTCGACACGTGTGCGACTTCACCTGGTAAGGCTTTGCGTAGGCTGATGAGCAGTGAAGCCAGAGGTCTCACTTGAGATCGATACCAGCAATACCTGAGGTTATTTTTCCAACTTGAGACTCTGGCCCCAGAACCTCTGGTTAGGAGACCAGGGAATCTTTTAAACAAAGAATCTTCAAATACATTGTGGTCAAGACACAATGAGGCAACTCGGTAGAGGCTCCAACTTAGTAAAGTCCCTTTCTTTCCTGTGATTTAATAGTTCTTATTATTCTTTGTTTTAATGTCATATGACCTTGGTGAAGTGCTAGAATAATTCTGTCCAAATAACATTTTTCATTTAATTGAAATGATGACAGAGAATAGTAGTAAACCCCAAATTTAATTTTACTGTGCTTTAAACATTCCACTGACATTATTAAATAGTACTTAAACTGGCTTGAGGGTACCTCCTTTCAGCAAAGACATTCTGAACGGCACCTACTAGGAGAACAATCTCAAACTCAAAGATGCTGTCTGTTTGCAATGGAATTTTAAACGCAACTCCAGTGTTCAGATTTAAAACACTGATGTGGGCTGGTAATTCTTTACTGTGCCCGTCCGTCTTCATTCCCTCTGCTATTTCTGTGCATAACCGCCACTCACTGGGCTGTAACCCCAAGGTTAGGATCCTGTCTCCTCCCCGGCACACTCCACAGAGCGCAGTATGTTGCATACAGCACACGCTCAATGTTTTATGATATATGGTTTTACCTAACTTCTCTTTAAGTTAGAATAAGCCAAAGGAAGAAAAAGAGCGAAAAAACGACACATGAATAAGCAATTGTGATATGAAGAACACAAAGAATCAAATTTTCTGTAAGTCACTTCTTAGAAAGAAAATATTTTCAAAACCAAATTCTTTAACACACACTTGCACTTTACAATTGAATATTTGTTCATGTTATTAAATATTCTGAAGATACCATAACTTTAAGTACTAAGATATTCATTTGCACACTTGAAAAATTAAAAAACAACCTAATTTTAACGTCTCAAGATTCAAGATTTTTAAAAATGATCTAAAAATCTAAGAAAATTTCACAGGGAAGCAGACTTCAATCCATCTATAACTGTAATACTGAAATTTATAAGTGTACATGCGTATTTACATTATGATCTGTACTAACATGTGTATATCTATTTGCAGTTATTAGATACTCATCACCTCTCTTCTCAACTGTCAGAAAGAATCCTTCTTCCCCTCGCTACCATTCTTTCCTTCAAAAAGCTCCAGTTTAAACACAATCCTGATGAACATACCTAGCATTTGAGTCTAATCGCCTTTAATTTTTATTGCACTATTGATGTTAATTAAACACCCAAAAGGAACTAGTCTTCCAGGTTAGAAAGCCATTAGAAGTAACTATAAAATTATATTTACAAAATTAAAAGAATCATTGTAGTAATGAGAAGTCTTATTTCATTCTCACAAATTATGCATAATCTTACTTGAAACAATCTTTATTTACATAGTTCATCAGGAACGGAGTTTGTAAATCTACTCTTTAAAGGGCTGAAAAGGAAGTGATATGCAGAGAAGCCTAGTAATCTCACCACTGATGGATAAACATATTTTTAGTCATGTGAAAAGTATCAAGTTCCATTTTTGGGTATCCACCACTCCTCTCCATCCCTTCTTCCCCTGGTTAGGACAAAGAACCAAGAAGAATGCAACTCCCCTATTCACCTTCCTCTCGTTTCTTAAGAACAGATGAGGCTGCTGCTGTAGATTCACTGAAATCAGTTCACCAAGAGATTCTAAGCTCTCTCTCTTGAGCCTGCAGCTGGGATGCTGCAGGTCCTCAGTGAGTGTTGCTGAGATAAGCTCTATGCCAGTTGGTTTTCTATCAATTAGGGATTTAGGGTGAGTAAATGGGATGCCACAATGCATTTACAATGTAAAATAATTTGTCTATAACAGCCAAAAAAGGCTATTTCCTTGCTTTGAAAAATTAAAATATCAGGTCACTGTCATCAAAAGATCCTGCTGAAGTTAACACTTCATCAGTGATAGGAGAGAGAGAGAAAGGTTAACTTTGGGTAGGCAAAGATTTCTTAGGACACAAAAACACCCTAACATAAATGAGAAAAATTATAAAGCGGACTTCACCAAAATTAAAAACCTCTGTTCAAAGAAGATATTTAAGACATCTATTCACTATTAAGGAAATGGAGAAACAAGACCGAAACTAAGAAAAAATATACATGATATATATATTTGATAAAAGACTATATCCAGAATGTACAAAGAATGCCTACTAATCAATAATACACACAGCCCAATTTAAAATGTGCAAAGCTCTCAGACACTTCACGAAGAAAGATACAACAATGGCTAGTGAACACCTGAACAAGGGCTTAAAATCGTTTGGCAAATATAATATTAAAACCACAGTGGGAGACCATGTGATACCCACGTGATACCTACGTGATACCCACGTGATACCCACGCGATACCCACGCGATTCCCACGCGATTCCCACGAAACACGAAATGTTGATTAGGATGTGGAGCAACTGGAATTCTCACACATTGCTGAGAAATGGTGCAGTGAGTCTAGAGAACAGCACAGTGACATCTTATAAAGCGCTCTAGGACCCCAAATTCTACTCCTACATGACGAAGAGAATAAACACATGTCAATAAAAGGACTAGAATCAATCCAAATGTCCACTAACAGGGTTACAGAGAAAGTGTGGCATATTCACACAATGGCATACGACTCGACAATAAAAAAGCATTGAATGCTGATATATACAATAAGAATGAATCTCAAAAAATGTTTAGTGATTCAACCCATACTCAAAAAGTGTACGTACTGTATGATTGCATCTATAATGCAGTTCAAGACCAGATATGAGTAATCTACAGCGACAGTAACCAGAATAGTGGCTTTCTCTAAAGGGTTGACTGGAATACAGTCAGGGGGAACTTTCTGGAGCAACGGAAAGGTTCTACATCGTAACTGGGGTGGTAGTTACATGGGTATATGTGTTTGTCAAAACTCACCAATCTGCACATTCAAGAGCTATGAATTTCATTGTATATAAATTTTACTATAATAAAGAAAAAAACGATTACATCAATTGTCAGCTGAAATCAGCATTTCTCACACTTCTTAATGTTGAGATCAATTTTTTACAATTTTTAAAATAGATTTTAATTACTTAATTTTAGAGAGCAGGGAAGGGAGGAAGAGAGAGAGAGAGAAACATCAATGTGTGGTTGCCTCTCACACCCCAGCCACTGGGGAGCTGGCCCGAAACCCAGGCATGTGCCCTGACTGGGAATTGAACCGGTGACCCTTCAGTTTGAAGGCCAGAGGCACTCAATCCACTGAACCACACCAGTCAGGGCTGATGTTAAGATCAATTTAACTCTTAAAAACAATCCTTTAGGACCTCAAAGAGTTACACAACAAAAGAAAATTTTACTGTGGGTTATATCTATCACCATTTATTATATTAGAAAAAATAATATTTTACTTATTAATTAAATAATAGTAAACCCAATGTTAACAAGTAACATTTTTATGAAAAAACAACTATTTTCCAAAACAAAAATAACTTAAGAAGGGTGGCACTATGCTACATTTTTGCAATCTCTTTAATATCTGGATCACAGAAGATAGCTGGTTTCTCTTCACTGCTTCCGCACTGGATCTGTATTCTCACACATTGCGAAGTCTCCGGAAAACCCCACTGCACACTTACTAGTGAATGCTAGGAAAAGACAACTGTCTTAGTAACGTATGAAAATTGTTTTAACCTGTGGTTCCCCCAACAAGGTCCTAGGGATCCCCAACCAACACAAAGGGACAACAGACTCCACTTCGCAGAAGCACGGGCACAGTCAGTCAGCGAAAGGGTGCTCCCCTCCTCTGAGTGTGCCTTTAGGGAACTTCGCAACAAGGCGACTAAAAAAACAAAACCCAAACATTCATTCAACAAATATCGACTGAATTTCAACTGCTGCTGTGATTGATTTTAAGGATCACAAGAGACTGAACCAACAAACTAGTCAAAAATGTTCACAGTTAACATACCTCCGTTTCAGAAAAGTTATTTCACTTCTGGATTCTGCTTCCACACTTGAAAAACCTGGCACTTCTTTAGCTAAATGAGTTTTGAGCTATTTGGAATTAGTGAGATTTTTCATATTGTCTTAACATTGAAATCTGCGAGTAAAACCAGTTTCTTTGGCCATGAAACTCAAAGAATTTCAAGTTAAGCTGATTCAATCTGATTTTACCATTATGAAAATGATGCTCTCCTGCAACTGAGGAAAATAAGGCTTGCCCTACAAGTTGGTAAGATCTATGTCCACAGTCTTAAAATTGCTATTTTACCTCAGTCATGTAATACTAACAATCGAAATTGTAGTTGTAATACATGTGAAGCATTAAGATCTTCAAAAGTATCTTGCACATAAAATATTCTGTTTAACACATTAACATCAACACAATTAAAATAACTAAATATACCCATGCAATTAAATTCCTAAAATCTACCTTTCCCCATTTCAACAGAAGCACTCCTGGGCAGTGATATAACAGTATATATCACTTACCACTCTTTTCCTGCATGTACCTTGCAGTGCACCTTCTACCAACTTCCAAGTTTGAATTCAGACATATCTAGGAATCTCAAGTTCTTGCTGCATTACCTAGAATAGCATCCCGAAGCCTAGTATAAACCAGCACTGTAACTTAGGCTGAGCTATACATGAGGGTGATGGGGTTGGCAGAACAGCAGAGTGTTTAATCTGCTCCTAGATGTCTTCAACTAAAGTAAGTCTAGAGACTTGGAGGCAGGTAGTCTAAGATCGCTAAGACTAGTCATGCTTTTTTTAGTTACTATCCATCTTATAAAAATCCAATAACCTGGTTTCCTATTTGAAGCTTTCTGTGATAATTTTATGTAATTATTTCATATTACTATTTGATTTCGCTATGTACTTTTTATAATTTATTTTTCATTTTTGATCTTTGAAATTATAAAAAGTCTAATTAACCACTTAATATATTTGGCTCTACATAGGTGATCATACTTGTTATACAACAGGTTTTATTTGTTTTGATTTTAGTAAATTAAAATTGCATATTCAAAATCTGAAATTCATTATCATACGGACTTTCTAAAATTTGTGATTCACTGTCCATCTTCAGTAACATCATACATTAACTTGCTGCTCCTGTTAGTTCATCACTACCATTAGAGTGACAGGAACACCTAGAGAGCCATCGCACTGCCAAGCCGAAATGGACTGAGGAGAGCACACTATGAACCAATCCTTCAGTCTGTAGAGAAGCTACCCTCTGGGCAGCCGGAGCCCCTCACCGCAGACCTACTTCATGGTGCTCAGCACAGCTGGGAGAAAGGCAGGACACAGAAAGACAGACCTTAACCTGGGGGCAAGGTGCATATTCTTTGCTTACTCTTCTTTCTGGAAGAATTACTAAGATTTCATGCAAATGGGGCACTGGAACAGATGTGAAGTAACTGACATGAAGTGATGAGAGTAGATCATAGTAAGGACTTAATGACAGAGAATGCTGATAAAATGCACGGTATATGAGGAACAGATCAGGGAGGCATCGAGACGGTGAACTCAAATGTTCACGAATACCTCCCCAGGTTCCAGAAGGGGTCTGAGACTGTTTTATTGCTAGTGATTTTGTTGGAGTGGGAGAGGAAAGAAGACTTTCCTGACTATGATAGAGCTTTTTTGGACTCTGTACTAAGAAATGTCCCATCCTGGAACCTGAATGTGCTCAGCTGAATCAGTCATCTGACAGTAGACAGCACAAGATGTTGGCATGAGGGGATGTGAGTGCTTGATGTCAACTCTGGAGCAAAAGTGAATTCAACAGGCTGTATGTTTCCTGGAAAACCATAGACAAGGACTTCAGATCTCTGAAACAAGAGTTGGGGAGCTATGCATGAAATAGTTTGCAATAAGAGAAGACACAAATAGAAGCAGTGATGGACCGAATAAAAGTAGTGTCCTTCTGCAAATACTCTGCCTCGTTCACTGCTTGTTTCTGTGGCTCTAAACTTTTTAGACTTACTTCCTTTTAAACCACACCTACTTTTTCAGAATGAATATAACTATTTGTTTGTGATCTGCTTTAGTCAGTTAAAATGCCTGATTTCACTTCCTTTTTAAAAGATCTGAGGTGTTTTTGACAGCTTACCATCAGAGGGATAGAATTTCTAGACAGAGTTGAATTTCTGGTTCCTTCCTGCTCAGTGGCACATAATACCTCTTGGGGTGTTATCTGCGTATATGTTAGTTTCCCTTCTGTTTCCTTTCTGATTGCCTGCTGAGCACAGTGAAATATCTGCACTGCAAAGAACAGCATTCTCCCTCTTTCCTCTTAGAAAGGTTTCTTCTGCTACGAAAGATTATAGAGTGTCCCTAAAACACAATCATGTCCAAGCAGTGTACCTGATCTTCTGAGATATTACGCTTGTTCTTTCTGATAAAATAGATTATATCAATCATATCCTGAAGGAAACTAGCCACAAACCTTGGTTTTCACTAATAAGAGAATGCATAACTACTGAGGAGAATCAATTTCCATGAAAACCTTACACCTTTATTATTCCTGCTTTCTTTGGAGTATTCTGCTTTGGTAGAATGTTGGTGGATAATGGAGAGCATAGGAAGAGAAAATTCATACTTCTAGAATTATTTAAGTTGAACAGTTTTTCAATCCCAGATCTGTTTAAAACTGGCAGAACCCGCAAAGTGTTCATGCATTCTTGCGTGAGCTCTTGTCAATGAAGTAAAAGTCTATCAAGGCCCAGAGAACAGGTTCCACGCCCATGTGAGTTTGTACCAGTGCCCAGCACTGAACTGATGGCAGACGGGTGCCTAACAAATGCTATGGGACCATGATGTTAATTCTCTAAATTTTCATGTAAAATAAACAACCAACTGCATTAATTAAAGGCTGTGACAAGCTGTCTTAAATTTCAGCATGAGAAAACTTTTGTCTAGGTATGAAAATCTTTGTTATTTTTATTAAATATTTTATTTTGTCTTATTACCACTGTCCCGATTTTCACCCCTTTGCCTGCCCAGCTGTCCATGTCCGTGGGTCATTCACACACGTTCCTTGACTAGGCCCTTCCCCTTCTTTCCACAATCTTTGTTATTCTAAACATCTATTAAAGATGATAAATTTTAAAAAATAGAGGCTCTGGAGTCAAAAAACTTGGTTTGAATGCAGGTTCTAACACTCGTTGGCTAAGTGATTTTGGGGCAGTCAGACTTTCTGCACTTCAGTTTCTTCAACTGTAAAACTGAGGATATAACGGCACCTGCCATACCTATAAGACAGATATTTTCAGAACAAAAGCTATGGAGTTTGTGAAAGTACTTTATATACACCAATTTATAATCCAAAGTTGTAGCCATTATACTATGCACAAATTGTAAATGGCTCTGGATCTAACATTGACAAGTATAACAGAAGATTAGAAACCAGACGGACCTAGGTTCCAGCCATCTTGCTACTTAGATTGTGTTTTTGTGGGGTATTGTCCATTCTAGAGATGC
Source organism: Sturnira hondurensis (assembly GCF_014824575.4). Taxonomy (NCBI): domain Eukaryota; kingdom Metazoa; phylum Chordata; class Mammalia; order Chiroptera; family Phyllostomidae; genus Sturnira; species Sturnira hondurensis. The sequence continues at coordinate 3,998,412 of NW_028074503.1, forward strand.
AGCAGTTGAAGCATGAATAGATTATATGCTGACCAAAGCTTTAGAGCTGCTATACTAAGTCACTGGACTGAAACCAAACCCAGAAGAGAAAGCGCATTAAGCTGATGGTTCTCAGTCATCTTATGATTATGGTACACTTTCACCTACTAGAATTTTTGACAATATATTTAAGGTATTAAAAAACTCAAACACCATTGTAAAAAAGTAAAATAATATTGTGAAGAATCTATGTTTTAAACTATCTATTTAGTTCACCCACAGAAGCCTGTCATGCTGAGGACTGTCAAGGGCTCCAAATGTCTCTCTTTAATATTCAAGAAAACATACTATTATACTTTAGCACCCGTATGCAACTATGCGACTATCCTCACCCAAACACCGGCCAAACCCTGCTCTCCCACAAATCACATTATCTGCTCAGATCAATGTCTCAGCACCCGGCACAACAGTACGCAGTGCTGCTTAGAGCCACTTATGTTTTCCACACTTGTCAGGTGCAGTGACATGCTTCTGGCTGAAAACCAGGCTGTGTAATTCATGTGAGTCACTGCCACGTTGACAAGGAGCTGGCACTGGGAATACTCACTGAGGAAAAATGGAAGCTGACAGGTCCCACACCCTTACTCAACACAGTGCTCTATCAGCCCGACTCAAAAGCAGGCTCCTCGACCTATGGTTAGGGTCTGTCGCATTTTATGTGATGAGTGTGTTTTGAAGAGTTATTTAAAAATAAACACTTTTTTCCTGAAGATTTTCAAGGCACGAGACAAACAAATCTTTAAAGGACTTCTATGTTTTTAAAAGAATCACTTCCCTATTTTTCCCTTATAAATCCTTATTATATATGATGTTGTAAAGTCCTCCTGAGCAAACCAGCAAAGCAAACAATACCTAAGAACTCTGTGTCCCCTGAGACACTGTTCTCCTTTAAACGAAATTTAGATGGGTCCAGCTCCAATGGAAAAGAAACACTTTGATGCATTTGTAAAGAACAAATCCCAGCCATCAGAAGTCAAGGCAACCAATCCATGAATTATTATGATTAAGAAGTGGGCGAGGTAAACAGAACAAAACAGACCATTAAAAGACTAAGTTATGTGGAAGACATTTCCAAGGCACTCAAAACCCTGTGTTCAAATGTGTGGAGGGGGGAGAGGCCTCTTCAAATACAGCAAGACGCCAAACAGGAATATACATTTTATTTGGTATTGAACTTTTTTCTTTTGACATTCTGAGGGTTGTATGTGGATATAAAGCAAACTTGAAATAGAAATTGGATATTTACCTAAGAGATTAATAAAGCCTAGGGATCTGAGGGAGAAGTAATGAGACCTCGGTACGAGCAGAGCGCTCTCAAGGGCCCACGGACGAGTAACAGAGCTTCCAGCCTCTAGTTGCCTCTTGTTTACACACTTCTGACAAGGAACGTTCATAGCCAGCTTTGTGTGGGCCAACCACACCTTTGTATTTTCAATAGAAAAAAAGAAAACATGTTTCAGTCTAATAAAAAACTGTAATAAAAATCAAGCACAGGAGGCATTAAATTTCACATTTACCAAACAAAAGCAATGTTATTCAAAGATCAGTGCTTTCACTTCAGCTACCTCTTTCTCAGACTCTGGTTTCAGAGGACAATGTAAACCTCAAACCCATCCAAAGACATTTCCTTATGAATGAAAGGATGGGCAATAATTCCGCTGGCCCACTTTTGCTTAGGGTTTATCAATTTTTTACTTATAACAGCACCCAACATTAGCTAAAATAACTGTGAGTGCTTTGCATAGATTTTCTCACTTAATTATCACAAAAAGCCAACAAGGCTTTTTTATACCCATTTTAGAGATGATGAAATTATGTTTCAAGGAAACTATAACCTAAGGTGTGGAAAGTGGAGACACAGTATTCAAACCCAGGTAGTCGTAATAACTACACTATATTTTTTCTCAATGAGCACATACAAAGGTGTGCAAAAATCAAGAAACAGAAACAGGGTTTTCTATTTAATAGTGTTGTTTATTAAAGCCTTTTTAGTAACTATATTTCTCAGTTTGTGGTAAGAAATAAAAATTCTAAGAATTATCCTTCCTCTGGACAAACCTAGAAGAAAATATTTCCTACCCATGTCACATACAAAAGGCTGTTTCCCTAGTGATATTATAGGACACCTGAAAATTGGGGAGTTCAAAATTCTCGCAGAAAACTGGGCACGGAATGCGAGCAATTCACAGAAAAAGGAACGTGAATAGATCTGAAATGCACAAGCAGATGCTCAACCTCCCTCCCTTCAGAAGTGGACACTCCACAACAAGAGGGGCTTTGTTCAGAAGCACCTTGAACAGAATCTGGCATAACAGGGGCTCACAATACAGGGTGAGAAAAGGGGGGTTTACCGTTGTAAGTACTCGAAACAGAGTTCATAATTATTATTTATTAATTATTGTATTATTTTCCATACATACAACTGTAAACCTACTTTTGCCCCACCCTGCATATTGGTTAAATACATAATCTGATATACAGACACATACTTTTTAAAAGTAAGGATGAGGTAGGAAAGAGCATAGGAAGAACTCTGAGACTGGGTTGCTGTTACTGGCCAGCATCTAGCATCCTGGTTGCCAGGAAACGCCTTTTATTACTTAGGTAGAATGAATAGCAAACCAAGGCAGGGAGGAGGAGGGAGACACGTCTCACCTACTAACTCAGCAGTCCCGAGCCTGGCCCACTAACATTGCCAGGTGTTCCAACACCACAGGAAACACTATGTTAACAAGGAAGGAGGGAAGTCCACGAAATTCTATGTAGCATTTCCACTATTTGGGAAAGAAAGCCTTGAAACTGTGCTTTCATCCCAGAACCTGGAATGTGGGAGAGGGTCCACAGTACCCAAAGAAGTCCATAAATAACTTTGGGGAACTGCCCCAACTTTAATTAACTGCCTCTCACGTGTCTGTTTTACAAGATGAACAAGTAGAGTCAAGCAAGATAAGGATTAGGGCTAATAGACACCCACACACACCTACGTCTGGGTAGTCACTTCCCCCCGGGAAAGCTGGCACCACATTTACCTGTCAATCAATATGTAACTTTTTAACTCCCATCCCACCAACTATATCAGTCAGTCCTCAGAACAAAGAACTCTCTCTCTGCTCTCTTGGCTCTCTGGCTGCCCCGCCTCAGGTCACCTGGGGGCCTATCACCCTGGGGGCTTGCCACCTGGCCTCCAGCGGCCCTTATTTTGCCCTGAACTTCTATCTATGCCTTTCACGCCTCCCACCCTAGCTAGGCCCATTCTCTTCCAGGGGAAGGGGTCACTAACAAACTCTGAATGCACGCTAATAGATTTTCTGACCTGTAATTCTTTACATGAGTCAGTAAGAAGAATCAGGTCCCTTCCGTCAACAAGGCTAAGAAGTGTACGAACACATTTTCTATCATTTGTGTGAAAAAAAAAAACAGTGTTATACGTAATAATGATGGTTGCCATTTGGGGAAAGGACGGAGAGTGGCTAGCTTAAAAGCTGAGAGTTAAAGTTTGCAAAATAGATATTATTACACTTCTGAATTATCACCAACTAAAAAGTTTAGCATCATCTCTATACTAAACATACATTTTTTATGAGTTGCAAAAAGATAACCAAATCGACTAATATGAAAGAACATGAGATGAGAGGAATTAGAATTAGCATATATTAAGTGAAAAAAAAACCCTCAAAGTTGTGCAGTGCCTTTTATAAGGAAAAAATGGGGACTTTTATTTCTGCATTGCTTATATTAAAAATGAAATAATTTTAAAATTATAAAAATGCTTACCTTTAGGGGTTGGAGGCAAACAATGTTGACAGAACAAGAATAAGGGAAAGTAGATTTTTCAACATATACCTTGTGTTTTGTATTTTTGTCTTTGAAATCACGTATTTTACAAAACTATACAATATGAAGTTGAAAGGCAATTCCTCAGACTTGAGTGCAAATGAAACAGATGAACCTACTGTGTGTAACGTTAACAGTTTAACCACATGGAGAGGAACCACCCCAAGTGCCCTAAAAACCCAACACTGGCTGTGTGTCCCAGGCGGAATGTAAGGGTTAAAGGAACTAGAGAAATCTAAAATCCCTTTCAACAATTGCATTGTTGATAACATTACTTGTATATTTCTGTGAGTATGTATGATCTGAAGATATATTAGAATAAAGCAAATAGGGAAAACCATTTTAAGCTGAAAATATATTGGTACAAACTCATGACAGCATTTTCCTTTTAGAAAAGGTGGGGAGGGGGTTGCATCTGTCTCCTCTGAGTAGAACTGAACACCGCGGCCAGCCCAGCAGCACTGAGCATTAACACGACTCAGACTGTGACATGTAAATATTATTTCCCACTGAAATGAAATGCAGCTCTTCAGAGAAATAAGCTGACTCTCTGTCGGGGGCAGGTAAGGCTGAAGCATCTCTTTGGATGAGAAGGCAGCTGTCAAAGACAACTTGATTCCTGTACGCATACTATACCTAAAATTGACAACAAAAACTGGGGTCCTATCTAAAGAACCCTGAACGCAACACAGACGGCCAGGCTGGACCTCCCTCCGACTGGAGATGGGAAAAAGTTAACTACAACAGACGAACAACCCACTCGTATGTTCAGGCACTGCTTTTGGAAGATGTAAGCAAACAAACATAGCCTGAAAAGACGTAATGGGAAGTTTTCTTTATTGAAGAATTGTAGCTAATAAGGACTGACAGAAATGTAACACAACCAGCATCCCCTAATAAAGAGAGGACAGAGACACCGATCAACAACAGCTGCTGGAATCATTAGGTTCAAGGCTGTTGGGCAGCTTTATCCGTGGCTGTGTCAGACGGACAGTGCCCAGACCCAGGAATCCACCTCAGCATCACAAAACAGAGAAAAACCAGACAGCGTGTGCTTTCAAGGGACGTACCGGGATGGCACATGTGCCTGTGCAGTATTTCATGCCAAGTAATTCAAACCTAAATCTTGTTGGAAAAAAACATATATATACACACATATACACACATATATACAGAGAGAGAGAGAGAGCGCCATCAGTTGAGTGTATGCGCGTGAGCGCGCGCGCACACACACACGGAGCCATCAGTTTACAAGAATTCAGGAGTGAAAAAAAAAGTTACAACGTTACATGATGCAATGGGAACTCAACAAGCAATATCCAGGCTGAATCATTCTACAGGACAAAGGACCAGGTTTCTTCCACAAACAAATGCAAGAACGAAACGGGGAAGAGGGGAGGAAATCTGGAGAGTAAAGCATATTTAAGAGACACGTAAACCAAATGCAGTATGTAGACCCTCTAGATTTTGTTTATTAAATGACATTTTATATCCAATTACTAAGTGACATTTATGAGACAACCAGAGGACTCTGAATACTAACTAAATATGAGATGACAATTAGGACACTCTATTTTAGGTGTCTTAATGACAATAATGATATTGTAGTTTTAGAAAATAAGAGTCCCAATGTTCTCCAGATGCATCCTGAAGTAATCACAGATGAAAAGCATACCCGAGATTTGACACACTACCACTTTATAGGGGGCAGGAGAGCAACGAAGTCTGCAGACAAAACGAAGTTGGGTGAGTGATGGTGCTGAAGACCAACAGTGGGTGTGAAGGGCTCACTGTATTATTCTTCCTATTTGTATGGCTGAAAATTTCCATAGTAGTTTTTAAAATGGAATTATATGGCTAAAATATATATTCCTCATTTTTCTGCATTCTCTAGGCAAACAACATAAATTCATTAGCTATTTGTTCCTCTGTTCTCTCAAGTATAGCTTTACAGATTTCTGATACCCTAGATAATCGCTCTCACTTGCCCACAAAAATCAGTGACTGAGGGAGAATTGATTAGAATGAGCCCTCAGGGTCAGGTGAAAGTGTTATCTCGCCATCATTTGTACAGAATGCACTAACGCTAGAGTAATTCTGTGTTTTGTCCAGAGCCCCAAGCCCAAAGAGGTGTCTTACGGGTCAAGGGCAGGATCAGGAGCGGGGACTGTGGGCCCTTAGCTCCTGCTTTGGAAAGAGCAGCTCCTCTTCTATCTGCTTTTCAAACTAGGACAGAAAGAGGTGAATTTTCTGGAAAAGGTGGAAAGGTGTTTAACAGTTTTTCTTAACTCTTGCCAATAAGTTTGGCAAGTCAACCTGGTTTTGTGGAGCTAATGATCATGAACTTAGACTCATACTGTCTTCTTTTATTCTTCCTAACATAGCCCCAAGTAACCCCACAGCCTACCAGCTTGTGAGTTCTAGATGAGGTTTTTGCATTGAACCCTTTTTTGCTGATGTCTTCCCCGCCTGCCAGGTTGGTGCTCCCTCCTATTGGTCGAGATATCTCCAAATGTGCTTTTTGCAGGAGAGGTGGATGTCTCATGCAATCAGAGACATCCTGCTGGCATTTCCTCCTCGGCTTTAGCTACTGCCATCCAACGCGACAATCTGTCCCAGGTGCCAATCTCCGCTGCCCTTGGAGATAGAAGTCTACAGCTTCCCGACCGCCCTCAGTCTGCCTACTCCATAGTCGGTGTCGCCCTCGCCCAACCTCTGCTTCCTTTAATGTGCCCAGCACCTTCTTTCTCTACTGCTCCTCCTCAGGCTTCTCACTGCTACTCTCTCTCTACTGCTGTTCTGTCTCGGGCTCCTGAGACAGACTGTGTCCAGCCTGTTAAAGAAGTGGGCCTCACAACAGAGCGGTGTGATCTTCTAGTAATTAACTGTTTTAGTGACAGCCCTCTACTCTGCAGAGCAAATGAGTACTCCAGGGCAGGGACTAGGTGGAGACCGCAGACTCCCCATGTCCTTGGAACCGCCGTTCCCTCCAGCCCACACACCCCACCATCTGTCTGGGCAATTCTGGGCAGGGATCTTGCTTTCTCCCATGACTCCTGGGTCTTTTCAAAATCAGAGATATGTGTCTGGACTCCTGCTTAAGTGATTCTGGTCACAATATGACAATGACAACCTATCCCATAGATTTCCTGACAGACAAGGGTGTTTTTCTGCCCAGGGCACCAGAGGACCTCTGGGTGGGGTGACTTCTTACTAACACTATGCCCTGACCAAATTATGTCTACAACCAGAAAATGTGTCCCCTATCTGTATGGAGATTGGATGATTAATTGATATTTACCACTGACAACATTTTCTCAACATAACCTTAGAAAGCTATTGCCTTAGCGTATATTTCTCATCTCTTTGTTTGACTTCCACTTGTCAGTATGTTCCTTGTCCGAATCCCTCACACACTGAAGACAGCTGTTATTTGGCTACCTGGTAATCCAATTCTAAAGCAGTCGTGCAGAATAAATAAAGGATAAACTAAGCAATTGTCTGAAGTCCAAATCCATCATTCTACCATTTCAGCAAAATAAACCTTTGAGACTCTTAGCCACATTTACTAAAGAATAGACGGCTTTTATTCAAGTCAATTTATCTAGTACATTAATTAACATCAGGCAAAAACGTAGTGTCTGTCATATTTGTTATAAGAAATCCCTCCATATTCCAAAATTGCAAAGATATTTTATATTTTCTTCTAAAAGTTTGGTTTTTCCCTTTCACATTTCAGTGTTTGATTCTTCTAGAATTTATATTTGTGTATTTGAAACGGGGGTCTCTTTCCTTTTCCTCCCCCGTATTAAATGGCTGTCCCAGAACCAATTACCCACCAGCCCATTCTCTCCCTCTCTGACCTGTTGGGCTGGCTCCGTCGGCCCAGGCTTCCTCGTCCACCTGGGCCTGCGGACCCTGCCCTTGCATTCTGCGTGTCCACCCGCCTCCGGGACAATTCTCTGCACTAAAGACTTGGACTCGATCATGACACACGGTGAGGGAAAAAGCCTTTTTTCTTTCCTCCAATCTGGTTCTTGAGCATTATCTTGGCTTTTCTTTTTTTTTTAGGTTTATTTATTTATCTTTTAGAGAGGAAGGGAAGGAGAGGAGAGAAATATCAATGTATGGTTGCCTCTCACGGGTCCCCTGCTGGGAACTGGCCTGCAACCCAGGCATGGGAATCGAACCGCGATCCTCTAGTCCGCAGGCCCACACTCAATCCACTGAGCTACACCAGCCAAGGCTATCTTGGCTTCTCAAAGCCCTCTGTGCTTAAATACATATTTCAGAACCTAGTTTTCAACTTCCAAAGAAAAGGACATTGCAATTTTAATTAAAATTACATTGAGTCTACAGGTCAATTTGACAAAAACATCTTTATGACAATGAATTTCCATCTCAATAAGTTTTATGCTTTTCCATAAGTTTTACTCTAACACATTTTTGCTAAGATCTACTCCTTGGAGACTTTTTAATAACTTTTTAATAACTCTAAATATTCCCCTATTTTAACTGCATTTCTGTCTGTTGATGGTGCACAGAAGTGTAATTAGCTGATTTTGTATAAACTCAACTTTGCCAAACTTTCTTGCTAATGCTAATAGTTTGTCTGTAAACACCTAGTTTTATTTATCTCTAAATCCTGTGGGTGTGTTGTCTCTGGCTCCAGCCTCCAGGTAATGCTGAGTAGAAAAGATGACAGGGAGAATCCCTGTCTTACTCCTGATATTGTAAGAACTGTTTTTAATATCTCATTATCAAGTAATCTGTTGTGGTAACTTTTAACCAGATTAAATAGGATCTCTTCTATTTGTGGTTTGCTAAGATATTTATGAACTGTAAGTAACTGTTGAATCTCACTGAATGTTTTTTCTTTATCTATCAGGATGATCATATGGTTTTCTCCTTTACTCTATTAGTGTTATTAATATAGTGAATAACATTTGAATACCATTTATAGAATCATAACATGAATCCGACATTTCAGGTTCTGACTGACCTGTTCTGTTTGTATCTTTCACACCCTATCCGGTGACATGATGATATAAATATCAAGATCTTTACCAAATATAACAACTTGCGTCAAATGCTAAGAAGTTAGATTAGAGCTCCGAACAAATTTAATAAACTAGGACGAGGAGTGGAGAACTGAGCCTGTGGCGCACAGCCAAGATGCCGAGGGGCCCTGTAAACACAAACCTGGCCTCAGCATGCTGGAGGCTAACTGCCCGCGAAGCAACTCAATGTATTTTCTGGGGAGGAAAAAAGCACGTTGAAATGGAGTGTTTATTCTGTACGTTCTCTAGCTCTGCAGTACTTCTGGTTCCAGGTCTTAAATAAAACCCCAACTCTTTCTGTTGACGGACCTCCAGAACTAACTAAAAGCCCACTGACACATGCAACTCTACACAGTAAAGGTCATTGGCTGGGAGAGTACATAGCATATCAGCAATTCAGAGTGAATAAAAACCAGAATGCTTTCCCCAGGCTTAATAATACGAAGAGACATTGCACAAGTTTCCTAAAACTTCAGTGTGGTAGAAAAGCCATTTTTCAAGATTCCAGTTTGTAATCACCAAACTTCTAGACTGAGAAGAGAACTCGCAGTTGATTGAGCCCAAACTCTTATCTAAGAGATGACTTAAGCCCTGGCCGGGTGGCTCAGGTACTTGGAGCATTGTCTCCTATACCAAAAGGTTGCAGGTTTGATCCCCAGTCAGGACTCATACCTGACTAGGTTTTAGGCTCCATCCCTGGTCAGGGTATGTATGGCAGGCAACCAATTAATGTCTGTCTGTCTGTCTATCTCTCCCCACTCCTTCCCTCCCACCTTCCTCTTTCTCTACAATCAGTGAACATACCCTCGGGTGAGAATTTAAGAAAGAAAAGGCTCTAGCCAGTGTGGTTCTCTTGGTTGAAACATCATCCGGTAACCAATGGGTTGCAGATTAGATTTCCCATCAGGTGCATACCCAGGTTGCGGGTTTGATCCCCAGCCCGGGCACATATGATCCCCAGTATGAGTGTAAACAGAAGGCAACAAATCAATGCTTCTCTCCCTCCCTTCCTCTCTCTCTAAAAGCAAAGAAAAAATTTCCTCAAGTGAGGATTTTTAAAAAAAATTTTTAAGAGAGATGACTTAAACCTTAGTTATCAGAAGAATCATTCTCTTGGTAATTATCACATGGGATGAATTAAAAATCCATACTATCTATACTTTTATCACCATAAAAATAAACTCAATTAGCACAGCATGCTTTATTTCATATTAAATTAATATAACATAGTATGCCCTATAGCTTGTGTTCCTCATGGCCAGAGGTTTTCAAACTGCACCCCATGCTGCCACCGTAGGATAACTGGGTGTGAAAGGAAAACAGGGAGCAGGGGTTCTTTGGAGCAAAGCAAATCCCTCTCTTGGAGAAGAAAGGGAGTAAACAGTCACTAACAGGTCATTTACACTGCGCACTGCCCGCCGCAGGCGCTCTGTGCATGCTCACGCATCAAACAGCAGCAGCCACGCAGTTTGGAACAGCTTCCTATGCTCTGTTGGGGGGGGGGGGGGAAGCCGGTTGTTTCTCTGCTACACAGAGAGTAGAGCCCCAGGGCTTTCGTTGGGTAGGAAGTGCGGTGGGTGCGGTGATTCCCACTGAAGCAGCAGCTGGAGGGGGGAGAGGAAAGGACCCCTCTGTGGGAATCTCATCAATCTTTGAAGGTAGCTGAGATTTTAATAGTTAGCACACTAAAGTTTTGCTGCACAAATGGTTCCTTGGCTAAAAAAAACCAGAAGTGGTTGAAAACCCTTGTTCTATTTTATCAGCACATCAGTTAAGCCATGATTTCACACTTCCCATGTGAACTATAATTTGTAAGTCTTCTCTTTCCCATTTTAAAATATGCATTTCTCTTTTAAATATTCTTCCTATCGCCATCCCTAAATTTAAATGAGTATATATATCCTGGAGGTAAGTGATAATATGAGGTGAGAAGGAAGTGTAAGGTTTCTATGGGAAAGTTAAGTAAATGGTAAATAAATTATTTTTCAATATTTAAAAAAAACAGAAATATATGACAAGGTCAAATAGAAATTCTGTATTACTTAAAGATATGAGAAAAAACTTCAAATAAACTTCATGGTGACTTTAGACTGCTCCCCCCCAAAACAGCAGACATGGGCTTTTCTGAAATATTCCCCAAATTACTTTAATTCAAATCACTCTTACTATTAATAATTGCCCATTATAATCGCAAATTACTTATAATGCAATTCAAGGAGCAGGCAAGAGGGATTTGATTAACACTGAATACTCCATCTCTTTTCCTTTCCTTTTTTAAAAGAGTTTATTTATCCTCAGAGAGAAGAGAAGAGAAGGGAAGGGAGAGAGGGAGAGAAACATGACAAGCAAGAGAAACATCGACCAGTTGCCTCTCACATGCCGCCCCCAACTGGGGACCTGGCCTTCAACCCAGGGATGTGCCCTCATCAGGAATCGAACTGGTGACCTTTCAGTTTGCAGGCAGGTGCTCAGTCCACTGAGCCACACCAGCCAGGGTCCTACTTTCCTATTCTAAAATTAAACTTTNCTTTTCCTTTCCTTTTTTAAAAGAGTTTATTTATCCTCAGAGAGAAGAGAAGGGAAGGGAGAGAGGGAGAGAAACATGACAAGCAAGAGAAACATCGACCGGTTGCCTCTCACATGCCGCCCCCAACTGGGGACCTGGCCTTCAACCCAGGGATGTGCCCTCATCAGGAATCGAACTGGTGACCTTTCAGTTTGCAGGCAGGTGCTCAGTCCACTGAGCCACACCAGCCAGGGTCCTACTTTCCTATTCTAAAATTAAACTTTGAAATTATGTGTGGCATATGCTGTTTGTTTGGTTAGAGAAGACAGGCTTTAAAAAAAACCAAAAGTTCTATAATCACTACCTCTTAAAATAAGTAGTTATGCTTTTCACATATTTGCTCATAATGTCCTAAAATGACCTCTTTTCCTTTAAATAACTAAAGAATGTTTTATTACAGTTATAGGTTTACTAAGCTGCATCCTGCTTATCAGTTTAACTTTTCTGGCTACTTTACTATCTAGTTGCATTTCTCTTTGTTTTTTCTTAGTGATCTGTTCTGATTTCATTTTTTGAACAAATTCACCTTAACTTTCTGTACAATCTGAATACATCTGTGCCATGTGGATTTGAGGAACACAGAATATAGCAATATGATACAATAAATTTTTGTCAAATGCAGAAGAACTACTTTTATGACTATCGCACACGTACGGAAGGGCCAGCAGGCCCCGAAGAGCAGAGGAATGCCCCTCCAGCCACAGGACAAGACAGCATCTACGCACAGTGCTCCTTCTGGTATTTACAGTTTCAGGGGCATTTGCGTGCTGCTTTGAACATTCCAAAGCTTCCCACTATGTCCTCACTGTGCGTCACAATGTACGTGTTAAATAGTTATAGGCTCTCTTCTCTTTAGGCCTTTAGATAGGCCTGCCAGGTGTCCCATTAGGTATTTCAAGGCCTGCTCAGAACTTAGCCCTGGACCCCCAAAGGGGCTGCAGCTGCAGCTAACTATAACTGCAAAGGAAATCAGGAAAGACGCAGAGCTAGCCCCATAGTGTGCCATGGTAAATGCCATGAGAAGACAGCCGTCAGTAACCATGGTTAGAGGATAGCCTCTTATTGAACAAAACTCTGGTTTTATCTGGTTTGTTACCTAAAACTTCCTGATCTTGTCAAAATAAGTACAAAGTGAGACATTTTGTTAACAAGGAGCAAATACACATAAACCAGAAGTGATATGTGTGTGTGGGTTGTGTTTTTTTCCCACTAGAATAATTAAAACCAATTGTAGCCAGAACTATGGTGCAGAAAACAGGTTAAAGTTACACAAAATATAATTATTGAACAAAAAAACTACCTTAAAAATTGACAGTTAATAACTTCTTACCCCCCAAAGCGCTTTTTGCGATGACAACAGCATGCATCCTTCGCTGACAATTTGATAAGTATTTTGCCCTGTGAACACCAGCAGGCACATACGCCCTTGTGCCTGCACACTTGTGCTGAAACTGGAGAACTCCAGTGTCTGTTACGTCTCATTAATCTGGGACAATCTCTAGGACTAAATCATCGAGGGAATAAAAAGATACTAATGCTATTAGACAGTATAAAATGGATATGTTCAACAAACCTCGGGTCTTAATAAAAGTCTTTGTCAAAGTGTAACTAAATTGAATCAACAGGCAGGCAATATTACCATCCATTCTTAATAAAACCAACAAGATCGAATGACGAGAAACTAAAATAGCATTGGGAGGCAAAGCCATAAAAGATGTATGACGAAAAAAGGAGCCCAGCGTCAATTTCAATAAGGAGTTCTGCACAGCCTTTCTAAATTGCCGACTGAAAGATTTATGTTCTGCTAAAATCATGTTGCCAAAACCAAGTTTTGTGCATTGTTCCTACAACTACAGATGACGTTCTCCTCTTACATAAACAAAGTCCTTAAACTAAACGCTTCTTTGAGGTGACACAGCAATATAAATACCCAACACAGAGAGGAACAAAGCGACAAGGCATACTTTTAAGACTTGAATGGGATTGGAAATAAAAAGCCAGCAATGATTATCGTCAATGGTTCTCCTACCTGTGTTTTTTGATGCCATTGGAGACTGCATCTCCCCCTCCGCAATCTTTTCCTTCGGACATTCTGTGTTTTCTACCCAAACGCTCCCCTTCCTCTTCAAAGGAGTGTGCCGTCACTGCTTCCAGTCTACTCAGGGACCGCTCCGACTCGGAATCTGTGGCAGAGCAGGTTCACAGTCAATGACTGAAGTTGGCTTCGGTAACAATGCGTATCTCCCTGCATGCACCAGGCTTTGAAACTCAAGCAGCCTACTTTGTCCTTAGACAATCCGTTAACTGCCTCCTCAAGGGTCTCAGAGAGCCTGCTCCCAGGAAGGGCCAGCTCGGATTTGTGAAACAGATATAGGTTTCCACCAACTTATAATTAAACAGATCTTATATATTGAAAGAGATTTCCAAAGAACGAATTCTTTAAGAAATCACATTCAGTAGCTTCCCCGCCCCCAAATTTCTGTTTTATCTTTTCTTGCAAAGCATCTTAAGCATAACTTTTTAAAAAGGCATTCAATTTTTACAATTCATTATACAGAAAAAGCTGGAGCAGCTGTGCTTAGGAGAAGTATAAATGACATCTGATACTACAGACACAAAAGCAAAGGTAATTTTAAAATACTTAAAAAATACTTCTTCTGGTGTGATATTACTGAGCTAAAACCAGAAGTGTCCATATAAGACCTCATTATCTGGCAGGCATTTTTGGGATAAAAATGCCATGTTCCCAGTTGGCTGTGTTCAGATGCGAGCCATCTGCCTGTTTGGGAATGGACTGTCAGGCACGTTCACATTCTTCACGTCCTCCCAGCTCCCCCGGGGTGCTTTGGTGGACGTGAGGCAGGCCCACAGGGTTAACGAGAATGCTAATGACCTTACGATTTGAGTTGGGTGAAATGGGATGTGAACCCAGGTTTTCTGTCTCCAAGTTTAATGCTCTATAATATTTCAGCTCAAAGGAGCAGTCACTCAGTCTTGAAGAAACATTAAATGGCTCCTAAGTTTCTTTTAAAATGTGAACCCAAGGTAACGTCTAACCTCCCTGAGGCAGATGACTCTACACTCAGCTGCTGTGGGCTCCGGAGAAGCACTCGAGACACACTCAAGCAAAGTTCCTTAAATACATTTTCGGTCATGTGCTTGACATATCTTAAAGCCAAAATGTTCAGGAAACAAAAATTTTTAGTACTTCTCTTTCCCTTGCACTGCACTGTCTAATTCACCCGAAGTCACGGAACTTTATTTTTATCACATGGGGCCATTAGTAACAACTGCTGGACCAGCACAATTGCAGGTTGGACAACACTCCGTGACCTCTGAACTCCGGATCTCTGAATGATGTAAGTTAATTACAGAAAGCCTTTCAATGCTGGAAAAGTTATTTTTATTTTCTGTAAGTATAACCCAAGAATTTAAAATATAGCTTTCTTCTACCATGCACCCTATGACAAATAGATCTTTTAATAATCAATTTAAAGAAGTATTTTTCATTGTCAATTTTGGCAATCTGTATGGCCAATAACAAGGGGGCTGTCTACTCATTAGATGAAATAAGCGGTTCTTAAAATTACATTTACAAAAACAATAAATAGAAAAAATGCTTTTAACAGAATGCTAGGATAAAAAATAAGGACATTATTTTACAAGTCTGAAACGTAACAAAATAATAATTCCACTCTGCCTCAGAGAAGGGCCGGTCTGGTCAGGGAGATGGATAACTGCACCAACGAGAGGCGCGAGGGGACAGAGGTCTGTCTGAAGCCCCGCGGGGCAAAGCGGATGAACCCACTTCCTGGGGTGGGCAAATGGGTATCAGGAAAGGCTACCTAGGACAGGTTCAACTACAGATAAACCTTTAAAAACTTAAAACGGTGCCCTGGGGGAGGGCAGAGGGCAGAGCTACACAGAGGGAACCGCAGGAGCAAAACCTGAATAAACAGGATGATAGGGGTCTGGGAAGGTGGGGTGGGGCGGTTTTGTCACTGTGAGATTGTCAAATGTGTTTCATATGCAAAAATAAAGAAATGAAAAAGCCAAACAAAATAATCTCGTCTGTGTTGGTCAGCATTATTTAAGATGTGCCGCCACTTTTTAACTTAGATGTCACTGACGGGATTCAGAACAGGCCTCCCTTCGATGTGCTGCTGTGGTATGTGGGTCGCTGTGAGCTGAAGTCAGTGGAGGCCCATGCCTTCAGGAGAAACGCCTGTCCCTCCCGCAGGTCCCTGGCAGAATCTAAACTGGGGGCCTTGCCCACAGGAAGAGCCACCACCAGAGACAGTGTGTGATGCTCGGGGGCGAACACCTAACTACTGAGCATCTGCTCTTCTGACCCTGCTCCCTCTGCAGCTCCAGGTCCCTGGGCTCAGGGTGCAACATACACAGACCTCATTTCTCCTTTCTGTCCGAACCTCTCGTGTATGTGAGGTCTCTGACTCATGCACATGAAGTTCCCGTTCATACGTGTGTAATTAAATTTAGTTAATCTATCTCATATTCATTATTAGGACCTACAAGGGCAGGTAAACATTTCTTCCTCCTCCACATCTTCAAAATCTTAAAAACCAAAAAGCACTGAAGCAAAACTCTCAGGCATTTACTAAACATAACAATGCATAGGATACTGTGCTATTTAAGAGATATAAATCAAGACAGACGACTTATCCATTTAAAAAGGAAATTCGTTGGATAAAGCAATCTTGGATGTAGCAAAGTTTTCATTTAGAATGGAAGGACAGACAAAGTGCTTCTCAGATAAGATCAAATTCAAGGAGTTCATCATCACCAAGCCCTTATTATATGAAATGTTAAAGGGACTTATCTAAGAAAAAGAAGATGAAAAATATGAACAGTGAAAGGACAGCAAACTCACAGTTATTAACAACTACACCTAAAACAAAAGCAAACCAAGAGGACAGCTAGATCAGGAGCAAAACCATAGAAATGAAGAACACATGGAGGGTTAGCAACAGGGGAGTGGGAGGAAGAGAAGGGGGGAGAAGGTACAGAAAACAGCATAGACAGTAGGTAGAGAATAGATAGGGGGGAGGGCAAGAATAGTGGGGGAAATACAGAATCTAAAGAACTTGAGACACGTGGTCATAAACTAAAGGGGGGGAATGGTGGGGGAGGGAGTGTGCAGGGTGGAGGGGAGTGAAGGGGGGAATGGGATAACTGTAATGGTATAATCAATAAAATATATTTAAAAAATAAAAAAAAAGGAAATTCATAACAAAAAGCAGATAGCCAGTAAGTACCAAACAACAGGTGAGGCAGTATGAGCTTCTGTGAAGCAGAGACAGCTTTTCTCAAAACAAGATGTCAACCTAGCAAACACAAACCGAAGACCTGTCGCGGTCGTCCCCACCACGGGCACTGTGCTTACTCACAGGGACACACCGTCAGACGGCTGTACTGACCCTGTCCTTCTGGGGGTGGCAGGACCCGACGGCCTCTCTGCCCCCTTTCCTAGTCCTTCTCGCTCCTCCTCTTCTTTCTCCCTGTTCCTCTACTTCTTCTTCCCGAATCCTTCTCTTTGCTCCTAACCTCTGTCTCTCCTTCATACAGTCAGGTCAACTCCACCCAACCCCCCTCCCTGGCCCCACGCAACGGTTTCTGACAAAGGTCACCAATTCCCTCCACATTGCAAAGTTGAATGTTCATTTTCCATGTCTTACCATGACTCGTTTACCACCTCTGATACTGCTCAATACAAATCCTCTCCTCCTTTATCATGTACAAGGCACAGTGGATTCAAAGAACAGGAACAGCTGGTTCCTACCCATGGTCTAGCTGAGGCAGACGGTTTTGTGAACATGTGAGGTCAGTAAATTTTTCTCGGTGCAACAACAGAAGCCTAAATAGGGGCAGGAGCCACGAGGGTGGAATCGGCCAATTTCACAAAGTGAAGGTGAAGGTGAAGGTGAAGGTGTCCAGAAAGGACTGTGACTGATGATTGAGCTAAACTGACCAGGAGAGAGAGTGGGAATGGGCAGGAGAATCGCCAGAGAGGACCAGTTCCAGCTCAGGGAACAGCCTGACCCGACAATGGAGGGTTAAAGCGTTCACTCACATGGGAGGGGAAGACCCGAGAAAGGAGAGATGGCTGGGACGGCTGTCTGCAAATGAAGCTATGAGTCAGCCATGAAGCTGATTATATACAACAAACAAACAAACATCAAAGGCAGGCAGTGTGAAGAAAATATAAAAAGAGACCCGGAAGGAGGTGGTTTCCCAAACATACCAGGAGGTTCTGTATACTCGCTAGAGGTTAAGTCACAAACTTACCTCTGAACATCCTTTAGCTTCAGAGGCGAAGAAGGAGACACGATCCATTCGATGACTTACAGTTTCCGGGAGACAAAAACTCACTAGTTTCTTAAGGACCAAAGCTCAATTATTTCTAATACTGTGAACAGAGATGTCTAATGCATACATATGTGTGTATGTATGCATATATGTATATATGTGCATGCACACATACACACACATATACTTTGGAAGCCATTCTTAAATTCTATGCCTTCATACCATTGGCCACACCAATTAGTCACACAAAAAGGCCACAGCTACTGTGGAGGCTACTGATTAGGGTAAAGTCTGCCCAAAGAAGTATTTCAAATCTCTCTGTACTAATAAGTCAGTGATGGATCTCAGTGCCTCTGAAGTGATAATTTCACCCCAAAACTTCAGGGTTTTCCATTTTGCCCACATATGTAAATATCAAATAGGCCAGATTTGATCTACCATTCAGCAGTACTACACAATATATCAATGCCTTAGTGGAGAGAGCATGTCGACGCCTCCTATCTGGTGGGTACAGTGCTGTGGTATAAGGCCACCCACTCACACTCAAAAACAAACAAGGCGAGAAAGGGGAGTGACTGTCTGATGGGTACAAAGTTTCAGTCCGGACGATGAAAACGTCCTGGGGACGGATGCTGGCGGTGATGAATGCACAACAGTGTGACTGTGCTCACTGCCACCGAGCTGTGCACTTATAAATGGTGAAAATGGTGAGCGTGTACATTTCGGCATGATAAAAACAAAAACAGAACCCCAAACAAACAGGCAACCGCAACCCGTCAAGACAAAACCCAAGACCCACTGAACTGGACCCACGGACTGCATTCCGTCCCTGTCGTCTCTCATTTCAATGCCAACGATGAAGGAAAACATCGAAGGAGAACTGGTTGATTTTTATAAGATGTACTATTAAATGCATTATTATTAAAAGAATTTTATTCTAACAATACACACTGCTAGATTTCAGACAAAATTAGCCTTTCATTTTTTATTCTACTTCCCACTGCATTTTCCCCTCACAAATATGTATGCTTCTATGCGAGCAAAGTCACTTGAAATTTTCAGAATACTTCATCTATCTTTGAAAAACAGGGTAAGAGATTTATGCAACAGCTTTTCATTATTTATTCAACTTTTTCTGGGCAATTAGGAAAATTTGCATAGCCCTGAAGAATGACTGGAAGTGAAATACTTAATATATATTTATTTGTGGGTTTCTTTATTTCCCTCTAGTTCTGAAGGGGTTCAGGTGACTTAATTGACAACTATATTTTAAGAAAAAATGCCAGAGTAACATTGAAAAATCAACTGCTTTACAAGATAAATGCACTAGACTACCGATAAGCACTTAAGGTAGACGGAATCTTTGCTTATTTTCTCAATTAAAACATATTAGTACAGATTGGTAGTTACAAAACAGTCACGGGGACACAAAGTACAGCACAGGTAGTGGAGTCAGTAACACCGTGAGGACCGCGAGCAGTGCCAGGTGAGCGCTAGAAATGGGGGGGTTGGGGACACTTCGGAAAGGATACGACTGCCTGACCCTTCCGCTGTACACCAGCAACTGATACAAAAGGATACTGAACGTAAACTGTGATTAAAAAATAAAAAATGGTAATATTCACAAATAAAACACTAGTATTAATAAAAAGTTTGTCTTGAGGACAAAAATCTCAAATAGCCCAAATCTTTATTCTGAAGACATTGCAGACTGAACACAGTTCCCTCTCTCAGCCAAAGGTCATGACAGCCAACGGCTGTGAGGGGGTTAGCGTGATGAAAAATCAACTCGCCACACTGTAAATGCTACATATGTACAGCTTTCTTTATGCTAATTACTTCTCAATAAAGCAGTTTTTTAAAAACTTTGAAACTAAGAGAATCATTATGTCTATCCTATTTTTTAAGTTTTTTCCTTCTATTAAAAGGCTGAAACTTCTTTGAGACTCTCTGAACTTCCTGGATTTCCTGGAGGTCTATTTTCTTTGCCAGACTGGGGAAGTTCTCCTTTATTATTTGTTCAAATAGGTTTTCTACTCGTGGCTATTTCTTTTCCCCCTCTGGTACCCCTATAATTTGGATGTTGGAACGTTTAAAGATGTCCTGGAGGTTCCTAAGCCTCTCCTCATTTTTTTGAATTCTTGTTTCCTCTTTCTTTTCTGTTTGGTTGTTTCTTTCTTCCTTCTGGTCCACTCCCTTGATTTGAGTCCCAGTTTCCTTTCCATCACTATTGGTTTCCTGTGCATTTCCCTTCATTTCAATTATTTTAGCCTTCATATGTTCCTCTTATTTGTGACCTACATCCAAGACTGCTGTATCCAGCAAAGCTTTCATTTAGAATGGAAGGGCAGATAAAGTGCTTCTCAGATAAGGTCACATTCAAGGAGTTCATCATCACCAAGCCCTTATTATATGAAACGTTAAAGGGACTTATCTAAGAAAAAGAATATGAAAAATATGAACAGTGAAAGGACAGCAAACTCACAGTTATTAACAACCACATCTAAAACAAAAGCAAACTAAGAGGACAGCTAGATCGGGAGCAGAAACATAGAAATTGAGATCACATGGAAGGTTAGCAACAGGGAGTGGGAGGAGGAGAAGCGGGGAGAAGGTACAGAAAATAGGTAGCATAGACAGTAGGTAGAAAATAGATGGGGGAGGGCAGGAATAGTATGGGAAATACAGAATCTAAAGAACTTGTGACACATGGACATGAACGAAAGGGGGGGAATGGTGGGGGAGGGGCATGCAGGGTGGAGGGAAGTGATGGGGGGGAATGGGACAACTGTAATGGCATAATCAATAAAATATATTTTAAAAAAGAGAAGAAAGGAATGAAAAAAAGGCTGAAAGAGGTCATGAAGTTAATTATATCAACATGTCAACAATTCTCATAAGGTATTCTAATAAACATTTTTTTAAACATGACCTCTGCAAACTAGCTTGAGAACAAATAGTACAAAGGAGCAACATGTGGATTGTGTCCAAATACCACCCCCCACCGCCCCGTTACTGAAGGTAACAGGAAATGGTCAGGCACACACACTCAATTTAATACCTTTACTGTTTACAGCTTCCCACAAACTAGGCAAGTTCTAAAAATGTCCAGAGTAACCCAAGGTAACCCAAGCCTAAAATATCAGCGCTACATTTTTATTCAGCTTTCAGGTACTACTGCATAAACTAAAAAACAATACAGTGAATATGAAGAACACAAAGAAGATAAATAAAACCGACCACATTTAAAATACATTATAAACTGAAAATCAGGATGAGTCCAAAGGGGGCTGCCAAGACACTGCTACGATAATCTACTAAGGAAAAGGAAAAAAACTGAAACAGAATCTTGGCAGCAAGCAAGAAGAGCCAGAGATATTCTAGACACATCCTCTCTGAATGATGTCCAAGGTCAAAATCAGCCAAATGTTACAGTGTTGCTTATGACAGAGTTTCTTAAAAGTGTTGGCTGTCTCCCCCTCTCCTCAGTAACTAAATCTACAACTGTTTTGCACAACCTGAAAAATCTGTACACGCAATTGAGGGTGAAGAATTACACAAAGCACAGTGTGTGGGCTACTGGCAATCTTATGTGTAACTATTACTGACTATTATTGACTATTAAATCCACAGAGCTTTCTAATTTGTCTTGTTGATAACCTGAAAATTATTTTCAAGTTCACCTATGCATTCACTCCACAAAGAAAAACCTTCTAGAACTAAAGACCAGTTACAGAATAACCCGCAGGTATAAAACAAAGTACTTTCATGTGATTCAACTTAACAGAGTAACATTTACCAAATACCAGGTAAAGGGTAGTTGCTGAAACAGTTTGGAAAGATTAATGAGATAATGACAAGTGCCCTCCAAGGATTCAAAGCCCAATCTACTGCAAAGACATACAAGTAAGCACATGTTTACAGTGTTTGTGAGAATGGTGGGAGAAGTCACTCCTAGCAGACCTTGGACAAGACTCCAAGGACAGATGACATTTGAACAGCAATCAGTATGAAAAACAGTTTAAGGCAAGAAAAAAAAGACCGAGAGTGTGAGGGGGAGAGTAAGCTGCCTGAGGCCTGAAAGAACAAGGTGTCTGCCCAAGAACAGCTGACATCGCTAGAAAGAAGGGCGGCCAGATGAGAAAGGTGTGGTTTTTATCTGGCAAGTGGGTCTGACAACAATGGGTTAAAGAAGATGTGGTACATATTTACAGTGGACTACTCCTAACTACACACACGGAATGAAGTCTTGCCGTTTATGACAACACGGGTGGGTATTATGGAGGGTACTATGCTAAGTGAAGTAAGTCAGACGAATACTGTATGTTTCACTGATATGTGGAATCTAAAGAACAAAATAAACAAAACAGAAACAGACTCAGAGACACAGAGAACAGACTGATCGTGGCCAGAGGGAAGCGGGGTGAGGGAGATAGGTTGACAAGGTGAAGGTTAAAGAGGTGAAGGGAGTGAGAAGTCACAAAACAGTCATGGGATGTAAGGTAGAGTGTACGAAATATACTCAATGATATGTAATAACTGTGCATAGTGCCAGCTGGGTACTAGAATTATCAGGGGGATCACTTTGCAAATTATGTAACTGTCTAACCACTACACCTGAAACAAAAATAAAATGAAAATTGTATGCACAAGGGAAGACCTCCAAAAAACTGGAATTATCTTCTGGAAAACGGGCCCCTCGTAGTCCCGGCTTCCCCACTAGGTGAGTGCTCTAGGAACCCGTCTGTATCAGCGTGCCAGCTGGTGTTGTTTCGAGATGCTGCATCTGGCTTCAGTGAATTTTTCTGAAGACTCTTTCAACACAATTGCCCATTTCATATGGGTGATTTATAAGTGTACCCGCCCACACTACCAGCAGTTTCTGACCAAAAATGGCATGACCCCCGTGTCCCACCCCCCCATTAACCTGATCTTCCCCGAATGGCTTTTTTTGGTTGTTGTTTTCCCCAGTGAAAGATGTCCTCACAGGGAAACATTTTGATGATGCGGAAGAGGTGAAACAAAAAAAATGGCAGAAGCACTAAAAGGCATCAAAATCAAGATCAAAAACTGGTTTGAGTAGTAGAAAAAACATCCTGATAGGTGTATTGCATCCAATGGAGAGTACTTCGAAGGTGACTGAAGTTTAAACAAGTAAGAATAAATACACATTTTTAATAAGTAAATTCCGGGTTTATTTTGGGTCCTCCTTCATATATGTAAATAAATTTAAAAAATAAAGTGGGTCAGATCACAGAGTCTGGGCTTAACCTGTAGTAATAGGGAGTAGCTGGATGTTAGAAAAACATCCAGGGACTAAGAGATGTGTTTCAGATTTTATAGGTAACTCTGACACATCAGTGCCATGGCCACTATAACAACTACCACTAACATGGAGGCTTAAAACAACAAAAAAATCAATCTTTCATAACTCTCCAGGCCAGAAGTCCAAAGTCACTTTCACCGGACCCAAGTCAATGTGTTGGCAGGACCACCGTCCTTCTCGGGGCTCTCGAGGAAGACACGCTCCTCCTCTAGCTCTGGCGGCTGCTGCACTCCTGTGCTTGTGGTCACATCACTCTAACGTCTGCTTCCACCCTCCCACAGTGTCTATCCAATTTCCCTACCTTTCTCTTATAAGGATACCTGGAAAGGTATGAGGTCCCACCCATATAATCCATGATGATCTCATCTCAAAAGCCTTATGACATCTGCAGAAATCTTTAAAAAAAGATGATAGGTTCCTAGGATTAGAAAGTGGACATATCACCTGGGGCCATTTTTCAGCCCCCCCCCCCTACACCTGACAATATGCAACACAGAAGATGGGCTGGGAGGGACAAAGCCTGGAAGCAGAAAACCTCTTAGAAAGGGACTGTCATGGTCTGCAGGGGCAAAAGGAGGGGCAAATTGAATTAAAGCCCTGGCAGTGAATAACAGTGGAAGAAAACGGGGGTGAGGGCAGACCAGATACCCAGATACTGGGGGGCAGTTAAGAAAGGGAATAAAAGGTGGCTTCCACCACAAGTGTCGTTTTCACAGTGGGTGGATGATGATCCCGTTATGTGAGACAGAGGACGCAGAAGGGGTGGACGGGATGACAAGCCTAGTTCCCACTACACAGAGTCTAAGATGCTCTGGGAATTTCCAACAAAGAGATGGGAAGCCTAAGGATCTAACTGTCCTCCATAATGAACTGGTTCTCAGGTTCAGTCAATTTAGCTCTAAAGGTGTATGTCAAATATTCACTCACTCGAATATGTGAACACAGATGCTGAGTGAGAGCTGGGACACAGATGTGCCCGGGTCTGTGCTAGCTGCTAGGGATGCAGAGTTCCACATGGAATGATTGTCTGGTTGAGTGGCAAGGCCAACAAGAACCAGTCATGTACACAAGTCCAAAACTTCAACCAGACTTCCACAAAGAAGCCTCCGACCTTTGAGGAACAGAAGGATGCGTGTTCACTGAAGATACAAAGCGAAAGACCTGAACTTCCCACGTCACGTCAACTGCTTTTAGTTAAACTTGTCATCTCTCATCTAGGACACTAGCAGCTCAAATCTGTCTTTACTCCTAAATCACTAATATTCTACTATAATGTGAACTCCTGAGTAGGGGACATGTCTTACTTTCTTTGAATTCTTAATTCTCAGGATAATAGAAGCATATTATACAAGTTCCGCAATGATAACTACAAAAGTCAATTTTAAAATAATCTTGATCACTCTATATATTTCTGTCTGCTGTCTCCCTACTACCTATATGCTAAAATTCAAATTGGGAAGCAGAATCCTCTAACCAGACTCATTACAAGTTGGTCCGGACTACCTTCTCGGCTTTGTCTCATCACTGTCTCCCCTCATCCAAACACGCCTCCCCTGCTTCAGTCACAGCACATCTCAGGGTGTTTTTGAAAGCTGTTTTTCTCTGTCTTTGTATGCGCTGCTGTCTTCCACAAAGAATATTCTCCCCCCAGCTTATCTGCTGGGGAAGACTCTTCAAAAAAAAGCCTCATCTTCATTTATTTTGTAATTCTTTCTGTAACTTTCCAAAGCAGTTAGCTGCCTCACCTCTGAATTTCTGTCATACTTTTTATGTACCCGCTGGTAGTACTCACTCATTAACTTGTCCGACAAACATTTGTTTAGCACCTCTTCCTCGGCCTAGCGCTACCCGCTACCCTACCCGTAGGGCTGGGAATACATCCCTCCCCTCACTCAGGAGCTTCCATCATTTTCACAGTGGGAGATCAACAAACAACTAAATGCATTATGTGAAAGGTGCTGTTTTTTAAAGGCAAGAAAAAGGAATAGAAAACGGCACAGTAAGTGTCCCTCTGAGCAGAAAAACGAAAGAAATGAGAGAGCGAGCACTGTGGATATCTGGGATGAGGGAATTCCGGGGACAGGAAACGACAAGCAGAAGCCTGAGGGAGAAGAGGTTTGGCAAGAACTAAGCCTGAGGTCGGAGAGACAGAAGAGCGTGAGTGCGGAGGACACAGGCCGGTTTCAGAGCTGACAGAGGGCCAGGTCACCCAGGCATCTGGCTTTTATTCCGGCCAAGAAGAAAAGACTTTGAAGGGTTCTGTGCAGGGAACTGATAGGAACTCATTCTTATTTTCAAATGATCACACTGAAAGCTCTGCTTAAAATGTTGTGCAAATAGCCCTGGCCAGGTGGCTCAGTGGGATGGAGCACTGTCCCACAAGCCAAAAGGTTGTGGGTTCAATTCCCAGTCAGAGCATATACTAGGCTGTGGGCTCGATCCCCAATCAGGGTGTGTATGGGAGGCAATGGTCAATGCTTCCCTCTTCCATCAATGTTTCTCCTTCTCCCCTTTCTCTCTAATAAGCAAAAAAAATCAATAAACATATTTTCTGATGAGGATTTAAAGAAATGTTGCCTACCAGTTAGAAAGCCAGTTAGAAAGCTACCATAAGGTGAGAGATGAAGGGAGCGCGGGTCCGAGTGACAGGAATATGATTATGGGAAGGGTCTGATTCTGCTGCATTCTGAAGGACTATCTGACAGGACTGCTGGCTAATACGTTTATTTACTTATTTTTGTCTCACGTCCATAAATGTGGATGTGAGACAAAAACAAACAAGTAAATAAAGCAGTCTGTGATAGGTAATTTGAAAATTCTTAGCTTTGGACAAATCATCTGGAAAGATGGCTCTTCCATCTATGACAACATGGAAGACAGCAGAAGAGGCAGGACTATGAGTGGAAATCAAGAATTCTCTTTTGGACAGTGTAAGACATTTAGAAGATCTCATTAGACATTTAAATGAATATGCGAGGGGATAGTTAGACATGAGTCTGAGATTCAGAGAGAAGACAGGGCTGGAGACACAAACCTTCAGGTTTATCAGAATCCAGACAACATTTAAAAGCACGGGACAGATGAGGTCACGTAAGGCAAAGTCGGTCAAGCTTTAATGTCCATAGAAATCACCTATGAGTTTGAAAAAATGCAGATTCTATGCGCAAGGTCTGCATTTAGGTTCCAGATGGGGACTCGTTCTTCAGAACGTTGTGCCATGTGTTATACACGAAAGGTGTTCAGTAACAGTCATATTCTACAGCACTTAACCGGCTGCAGGGAAATAAAGAAAACACAAAAGTTAATACAACAAGCTCTCTGCCCTCATGGGATGTACAGTGTTGTTGGGGAAATGAATTAAGACAAAGAAAGTTGCATAACAAGAAAAAAGGGTAAGAACAAGTGGTATGGCTAAAAAGGCGGTGGGGGCTGGTGGCAGGAGAGGATGAAATACAAAAGTGAGTGAAATCGCCAAGCACTAGGCAGGTCCACACTACAGAGAGGACACAAGAAAGGACCCAGATAAGAAATGTATATACAGCTATTTCAAAAACCAAACGTAGAAGGAGTGGAAACACTGGGCTTGGGAAGGTAAAGAAGAGCATGCACAGCATCCAATTAAACCGCCAAGATGCACTGTTCTTCCCAACAGCCCCGACTGACCTCTGTGGCCAAACTCTGCAGCTTCGATGGGCAAAATGTCAACACAGACGTTATGACTGTTCTCAACTACCAACAGATGTACTTGCTGGTTTGAACTTTGTTTGACATAGGTCATAACTATTCCTGTGTTACTCTTCTCAAGAAAAAGCCAAAGCTGTTAAAATGCCACCTTCCATTTTGAAAGTTTCAATTTGAAAACACACAAGCACTCTTGGAACTGCTGAGAAATGTTGAACCTAGCTTCAATTCCATGACATAAATCTACTGGTTTCACCAATCTACACTATTGGATTCTATGCAATATTCATTGACATTTTCACCAAGACAGCATTGAGGGGAAAATCTAGCAACAAACACTTCCTTGAGCAAATGATCAACATGATTCTTAAAAAAAAAAAAAAAACTGAAGAGAAAAACAACACATTTTGAAGTTTTAATATTGAAAAGGCAGATATTTTTGTGAATCTGTTATGTCAGACCAGTACTAAAGAATAACAGCCATAAAGTTATTTAACTGGTAATATATGTTTCAAAAATAATTCCTTAGAACAGTGATTTTCAACCTGTATGCTGCAAGACTTTTTAAAACATGCAATACCTGACTATTTAGTCAGCGGCACTGACCTCTTTTCCCTTAAGTTGCCAAATAATAAAATGACAACAGCCAACGCAACAGCCATCCAGTGTGAATGAATCAAAATTATACCTATTTTTTGTCAGATTAACATAAGATATATTTATTTTTTGGTGTGTTGTAGAGTTTTAGCAATTAGTTTGTATGTGCCATGAGATGAGAAAGGTTGAAAACTGCTGCCTTAGAAGACTACTGGGGATTCACAGTCATACACCCCTCATCTCTCCCCATTTGAGGGGTGTGTGACTATCTTTCCCATTTACCACTCTCGGTGCACACGACTCACAGCGCCAGCTGTGTTGTATGTCCCTGAGAACAGTTTTTTAAGACTCTCATCCCTACTCACTCTTTTGTCACCCCCCTCTCTCACCTGGCATCTCAAGTGGTATGCGCAGATTTTATGAAATCGGCCAGTGTCACCGATTCTAATGTGCTCTTTATTAAGCACCGATATATTTTCAGGGAGGACACAAGGTTCAATGACATTTGTTCAACAACCCGCATAACAAACATTTAGAGAGCAACCGTGATTCTAGGCTACGTACTTCAGGGATATAAACAGATCTGGTCCCTGTCCAAAAAGGGACAAGCGTAACACAGTGAAGGAGCTATGAAAGGGGGGTGTGTGGAGGGAAGACAAGAGAATAAATGGCTAATTCTGCCGGAAGTGGTGCGGGGCGGAGCACGCAGAAGAGGAGACGACTGGGAGGTGCCTGAAAGCAGGAGAAGAGGGAGCACACTGGGAACCTGAAGCGGAAAGGGAAGAAACACGGTGGGAATACGTACAAGGAACCTCTTTCTTCTCCCCCAAAGTGTTCCCCTCTACACATTCCCACACTCCATTGGTGGGCAGAATGGGCATCTTTCCACAGCACTAGTTAGTTTCCCACTGAATCTTTCTGCTTCAACCTGCGCAAACTGTTTAGTCTTTTTCTCAGGAAGTGTCACTGATGGCTGTGTCAGAAACGCCACTGGGCACAACCATTCTACCATTCCTTTGACACCGAAATGAGGAGAGAATGCGAGGCTTCCTCAGATTTACCTCCTTTCAAATCCTTTTACACAATGAAATTACACCACATTGAGAAAGAAATCTCTTTGCTTTAGGAAATTTCATGCAAACTTTGGTCACTGAGCACACTCAAGTAATTTTTAAACAATCAAGAGATCCCATAGAGTTGGAAAATTATCCTACACTGCATGCTTGCATCACAGTCCACCTCACCCACAATCTCTGATTTCCACTGATCCTGGTTATCTGAAAAACTTAAAGGGATGTGATAGGGCAAGAAGGAAGTCACAGGACTTTAAATCTAAATGAAACTATCTTTTTATTTT
The DNA here is from genome assembly GCF_014824575.4 of Sturnira hondurensis. NCBI lineage: Eukaryota > Metazoa > Chordata > Mammalia > Chiroptera > Phyllostomidae > Sturnira > Sturnira hondurensis. The sequence goes on from NW_028074503.1 coordinate 4,027,199, forward strand.
AAAGGAAGTAATGCAAGTTGCAACTTTTAAAAAGAAGATTAAGCATTTGGTGAAAGTAATTTATCAATACTTTAAAATAAGTATCTCTAAAAATCTTTTTTCCCACATCTTTTAAATAGTAAGATAGGTTTGATTGAACTATTATTCTGGTTAGGCAATGAAAATTAAGCTTTAAATGAAGTGTAGGTATGATTACTTTTCTCATTCTCGTTGCACTGTGTCCAAATGCTCACCATCAAGGCTGCACCTGAGGAACGGACGAAGCCAGTGCGGCAAGAGCTCAGTAAGTGAAGGGAAGGTGAGGACAAACCTAGGCTGGACGGGCGCACACTCAAGAGCCTTGAAGGCTTGTGAAGGAGTCTGAATGTTATTCCAGGTGCAATGAGAAGACACTGGAGAATTTCAGGCAGGGGAACGCAATGCTGTGATTGTCTACAAACCATCACCTGGATGGTACGGTACACAGAGTGAACTTTGGGAGGGCAGGGCCGGGCGCACGGCTGTGAGTTAGGAGGGTGGACAACAGTGGGTGCAGCACAGGTGATGACCGTGACAGCTGACATCTGTCAACTTCTTAGTGTTCCAGACACTGTTTTCAGTACAAATACTTGTGAACTTACTTCTTGCAACAACCCCGTGGCTCATTTGCCAACAAAGAAACGAGGTGTGGAAAAGTGACAGGACTTTCCGCGGGGTGGAGGCGCTGGCAGACCCACAGTCTACCCACAGCCCTGCAGCCCCAGCACCCACCCCGGTAACGACTGCGCAACAGTAACAAACACAGATGGGCCCAAGGGGTGATCTGCAAGTAGAAGGGACAGGCCTTGCTCTGGTGTCACAGCTCTGGCAAGGGACTGTCACAAACTCCCAGGTTTCCGACTTTAGGAGATGAAAGCGGTGCCATTTACCAAAATGAGGCAAACCCTAGAAGGAAGAGGCTCTGGAAGGAAGACCAAGAATTCATTTTTTTTTTGCCCAGTTGATAGGTAAGTGCATAAGAGGTCAGATACATAAATTATGGAATTTTGGTAGCCAGAAAACAGTGCCCCCCCCAAAGATGTCCATGTCCTACTTTCCGGAACCTGTGAACATGTCACTTTACACAGCAGAAGGAATCTATAGATATGACTGAGTTAAGGACCATGATGTGGGAGGTGGGCCCACTGTAATTTCTAGTGTCATTATAAAAGGGAGGAAGGAATATCAGGGTCAGAGAGAGACCGGAAAACGTCACACTGCTGCCGTTGAAGGCGGAGGGTGGAGCCTCAAGCTGAGGAATGCCAGTGGTTTCTAGAAACCGGGGGGGGGGCGGGGGCGGCCAAGAAACAGACCCGCTCCCAGGTCCTCCAGAAGGAACACAGCCCTGCCAACACCTTTACTCTGGGTTTCTGCCTTCCAGGACTGTCAGAGAATAAATCAGCATTGTTTTGGGCTCTAACATCTGTAGTAATTTGTTATAGCAGCAGGAGGAAACTATCCCAGGAACTTCAAGTTAGTGCTGAAAATGACGTGATACAGCCCTAGCCAGGCAGGTTGGTTGCTTAGAGTGCCATCCTGATACACCAAGCTGTGGGTCCAACCCCCAGCTGGGGCACATGCAAGAATCAACCAATGAATGCACAAATAAGTGGAACAACAAAACCGCTGTTCCTCTCTATTTCTCTACAAGTCAATAAACAAAAATGAGTGAGACTAAAAAATAACGTGACACTGACACTGTAGGTGGGAGACCCAGTAACCAAAAAGTCCTTGAGAAGGCACCAGGAGATGGGCACCTGAACAAATGAGGAAGGAAAGGCTTTAATTAGGGGGGGGGCTGCATTTCTTATTTCATAACAGAAAGGAAGGAGGAACTGGGAATGAAGGTGGGTGTGTAGGGACAGAAGCAAGAAGTCATTCCCAAATTATGGCTTTTATGATCTAAGTGAATTTCGTGGCTAGGTCTTCAACAAGTGAAAGACTTGAACCCACAGCATCAGGCTCTGATTTTTTCCCCCATTTAAAATATTTTATATATTTATTTTTAGAGAGACAGGAGGGGAGGGAGAAAGAGAGGAGAGAAACACTGATGTGTGCACGTGCCCCAACCAGAGACCAGGCCTGCAACCCAGGCATGTGCCCTGACCAGGAATCGAACCACCAGCCTTTCACTTTGCAGGATGATGCCCAACCATGTAAGCCACACCTGTCAGGGCCAGACTCTTCATTTTAATGCCATTGTACATTGTACCAAATGACTCCCAAGATTTGCAGTAATAGTAGGAATGGCCACCGAAAGGCTGTTCTGTTTAGGCAAATATAATAAAACCCGGGTGAGTCATTTAGGGCAGAAAAGAGTGAATGCACGGCCTCTGTCCCTTTGCATCATCTCCTACAGCCACAACAGAATATGCTGACTAACCTAGGTACCTGGACGCAGCCTCAGGATCCTTCTCAACACAGTAATAAAAAAAAAAGCAGCAGGCAGGGTAAGCCAATCTGAATGGGGACTGAAGATAAAATTTATTGGCCAATACTGACATAGGGAGTACAGTTCTTTTTATTTCCCATTCCAAATGAGACAGTTGTGGAGATGAGTGTTACAATATGACTAAGAAGCAGAAAGATGACAATCGCTGCCAAATGTCTATCAAGAAAAGAATAATTAAGAAAACTGGTAAATCAGAGAAGTGCCAGAAAATCAAACTGCATGGAACTCCGACAACCAAGGAATTAAAGAAACAGTCAACCGGACCAACCAGACCAGTGTGCCAAGACAAAGAAAGAGGGCACAAATGAAAGGACAGAGCAAACTCTAGAAAGAGGGCTAACTGATGAGGAGATCACCAACCTATCTGATGGAGAGTTCAAAGCCCTGGTAATCAAAATGCTCACAGAACTGATTGAGCTTGGTTGCAAAATGAAAGAACAAATGGAGGATACCCAAAGTGAAAGAAAGCAAAATATTCAGGGAACCAGCAGTGACAAGAAGGAAACCAGGACTCAAATCAACGATTTCAAATGAAAGGAAGAAATAAACATACAACCAGAACAGAATGAACAAGAATTCAAAAAAATGAAGAGAAGCTTAGGAACATCTGGGACAACTTTAAACATTCCAATATGTGAACTATAGGGGTGCCAGGAGAGGAACAAGAGCAAGAAATTGAAAACTTACTTGAACAAATAATGAAGAAAAACTTCCTCAATCTGGCAAAGGAAAGAGACTTCCAGGAAGCTCAGGAAACCCACAGAGTCCCAAAGAAGTTGGACCCAAAAAGGAACACACCAAGGCACATCATCATTAAGTAACCCAAGATTAAAGATAAAGAGAGAATCTTAAAAGCCACAAGAGGAAAGGAGACAGTCACCTACGAAGGAGTTCCCATCAGACTGTCAGATGGTTTCTCAAAAGAAACCTGGCAGGCAAGAAGGGCTGGGAAGATGTATTCAAAGTCATGAAAGGCAAGGACCTACATCCAAGAATACTCTACCCAGCAAAGCTTTCATTTAGAATGCAACGGCAGATAAAGTGCTTCCCAGATAAGGTCAAGTTAAAAGAGTTCATCATCACCAAGCCCTCATTATGTGAAATGTTAAAGGGACTTATCTAAGAAAAAGAAGAAGATCAAAACTATGAACTATAAAATGACAACAAACTCACAACTATCAACAAATGAACCTAAAAAAAAAAAGAAAAACAACAAACACAAAAACTAAGCAAACAATTAGAACAGGAACAGAATAAGAGAAATGGACATCACATGGAGGTTTTTCAGTGGGGAGAGGGAAGGGAGGAATGGGGGGGAAACATACAGGGAAGAAGAAGCATAGTTGGTAGGTGTAAAATAGACGGGGAAAGGTCAAAAATGCTATTTGAAACAGAGAAGTCAAAGAACTTACATGTACAACCCATGGACATGAACTAAGGGGGTGGGGGGGATGCTGAAGGGTGGAGGGTGCAGGGCAGAAGGGGACCGAGTGGGAGAAAACTGGGAAAAATGTAATAGCATAATCACTAAAATATACTTAAAAAAAGAAAACTGGTAAGTATACCATGGACTTACACGCAACTTTGCACAAGAACGAGGTAGAGTTGTAGTACCGACGGGAGAGATTCCCAAGACGCCCCGGTACATGAGAAAGCAGATTCAGGACAGTTATGCAGCTAATGCAATTCACGGCGTTTTTTAAGCCCCCATGTAACACATGCACATATACACGTGGACACTTTGAAAAGGTCTGCAAGAGAGTCCGTCAGGCTGTTAAGAACCTCTGAGGAAAAGTGCATAATTACAATAAAGGATGAAGGGAAAATTTCACTGAGTATTATAGGTTCTTTTATATTGACTTGTTTACAACAAATGTGTTTTTTGATGAATATTAATTTTTTCTTTTTTCCAAAGGACATAAACCACGAGCAGCTGAAGTGGGTTTTCTTACACTCAGACCTCCTGGTGTTAACCCTAGGACCCCTCCAGGTACCCTCCTGTTGGATGCCCTGAACCAAGGAACACAGAGGTAACACCACTGGGCTCGGCACGGGGTGGATGTGAATACCGGGAAACGTCACTCACGGTGCACATTTCTGTCACGCAGTCCACTGCTTTCAAAACCTGCCTTCACCTTCTTGTCCCAAAACAAGCCACTCTTTCCACAAACACCTTATCCCACTGGCAATACCATAGTTACCATCTTTATTTCAAAATCTGGCTGTTAAAATAACTTTTCTGCCCTTTGATTAGGTCACACTTCTAACAATAATGTTCTTATTTACTCTGTTTATATTAATTATATAATGAGTCTCTTTTCCATCCATTTATCAGCATCATTTTCCTTGTCCTATATTATCACATCATTTTAAGTTCCTTAATCTAATCTTCTTTAGTTCTCATTTCTACTGGGTTGGCCAAAAAGTTCACTTGTTTTTCTCTGTAAAATGGCTCTAGTAGAGCATAGTTCTCTTTAATTTCACTCAAAACAATTCTGTTAGATTGTGTTATGACAGCTGTCATATCAGTGTGCATTTAAAAGGAAACTTACAAAACTCGGTGAATTTTTGTGCAGCCAGTTTAATATTGAAAATGAAAAAATATGCAGCATTTTTGGTACACTGTGCTTTATTATTTCAAGAAAGGTAAAAACATAACTGAAACACACAAAAAAAAGATTTGTGCAGTGTACGGAGAAGGTGCTACGACTGACCAAAGGTGTCAAAGTGGTTTGTGAAGTTTTGCGCTGGAAATTTCTCGCTGGACGATGCTCTATGGCCGGGTAGACCAGATGAAGTTGATAGTGATCAAATTGAGACATTAATTGCTAACAATCAACATTATACCATGCAAGAGATAGTGGACACACTCAATATCCAATTAATAAAGTTATTGGTGAAATGAAAAAGGTGTCTTTAATTTTATGGGAAAAACTAAATGGACTTTTTTGGCCAACTCAATATTACCTCTCACTGTGCATCCTTCAATTTCCTACTATAAATCTGAGCCTTTAGTTTCTTATCCACCGAGGTCTCCTAATTTCATCACCTAATTCCAGCTTCTGTGGCCTCCAGTAAGTGTGTATGTTCACCCAGGACAGTAAGTCAGGTGCTGCATGTTTTAAAAATTCTTGTGGCACACCGGTTGAAAATTGCTGATCCAGGACATAAGCACTTAAATTTCCTCACATAAAGGAGTTAGTTGTTCTCAATCTCATTGATTTCCAAACACTCCCCCCTCCATGTTCCTTCCACACACACCCCCACACCTACCTCAAAAAACTTAACTTCCTAAAAGGTTAAAACTATGTAGCAGTATCGTCTCTCACTCTTGACTCTCCATACATTGCCCATCTTCTGAGTACCCAGTCCCTGTCAGGTACTGTCCTAAATGCTATTTAAACATATGAACTCATTCAACCCTGACAATTATCCCCTTGTTTTAAATATGTGTAAACTGAGAACCAGAGAGGTTGGGGCACTTGCTGAAGGTCACACAGCTGGCCACCGTCGGAGGCGGGACTCCCAGTATGCTACACTGTCTGGGCATGTGCATCTGAGGCAACGCTTAAGCACTCTGCTCCAGGTGCACCCACACGGCACCTCTACTTTGGCACTTGTTATTATACTGTTACCAACTGTTACTCTGTATCTCTTACTCGAAGGATACAGAGTACTCTTTGAGAAGAGAAACTGTCCACCCTTCTATCCCTCAACATGCAGTAGTGGTACCTGGGACTAGGAGGTATTTAGTGGTCACTGAATAAGAAACACTAAATTCATGCAGTTTTAACGGCACCCCATCCCCCACACAGCACACGATGTCAACAGAGGCAGACGAAGTGGTGACGTTCATTCCGAACTTTCGGGCTCCTCCTTAAAAATGCAACATAAAACAGAGTTGGTTTGGAGAGCTGTAGTGATACAGGTCTATCTGCTCAATCCAGGAAACTCAAGGTCACATCCACTCTAAGATGACACCGAGGCAGCAGACTTGAAATCGCCAACACAGAAGGCAGGATTCCAGAATTACCTGACAGCGCATCATAGAACTCCTCCTCACTAAGGATGCTCAGCGGCGGCGAGCCTTTCACCAGAGACTGCTCTAATTCATGATGTTCAGTGGCTAGAGTCTCCAGTGCTTCTGACAAAATTTTGGTTTTTTCTTGCTCCTGTTCCAATTTAAAGTTCCTCACCTGAAAGAAAACAGACGTACAAAAAAGACTTCAGAAAGGAGGCATGGACTTAGAAGAACGTGAAAATGACTCACTTTTGATCCAGTTTAACTGCGCCAGAAATAAAAACAGGTGTGTTATATACACACGGATGAATGAGCAAAATTACTAAGCTACTTCTGTTCTTCCCGTGGGGCCTTTCTCACAACAGCTCTCGCTAATGAAACTAGATTAAGAAGTACCAAACAAACCCAGTTCAAACGATCAGGATCCTAGTATAATTAGCCAATTCAGAAATCATGAAACTTTTAAAAAAAAAGAGAGTACCTCTCTCAACTTAATCATGAAGTTAAGAAGCCAGTTTTTAAACAAACAAACAAAAAGTAAATAAAACCACCAGCAAGCTGTTGAACAAAATACAGAATTAAAACCATTCCAAATATTAAAATGTCTACCACTTCAAAGCGTAAGATACAATCCTCCTAGTTTAATTCCAAAATAGATGCCGTGTCAAAGGAAGGGAAATAAGTTGCCTGGTAACGGAAATTTTAATTTTAAAATTCCATAATCTGGTTTTGATTCCCTATTTTACTTTGAATTTAGTACACTAAAAAAAAGATACCTTATAAAAAGGCAAAGTGTGCTCTCCTTTCCCTTGAAGATAGAGTTTTCTGGAAGATGGAATTCTTCCCACCTGATTGAAGAGCATCTGCGCCTCTGCAGCTGACTGACAGCCTCTGAAACTTGAACCTAACCTTCACAGACGAGAGCAGGCACTGCATTTGACAGGCACAGTGTTACTATAGGGACCCGCTTCCCTGTCAGAACTCGGGAAGTCACAACCGCCCCACAATCTGCGCCAAATTCCAGAGTCCACCGGGCACTTCCAACAGCAGCCCACGAAGATGGGCCCACAGCTACCCACTGCGTGATCTCCAAAGTCTCCTGGTCGTTAGTTTCCTCACCTATAAAGTGAGAGGATTCCACTACCATCAAATCACCCAATCGGTGGTCTTCAACTCAGTGGCCTTCAACTTTTTTTCTAAACTTGAGCGTCAGAACCTATTTCTCAAACGGAACCCCCACCCACAACGCAGATGTTTTAGAAAGCAGCACTGGGCTGAGGAGCACCAGAGCCCCTCCCTCCGCCTCCCTACGGTTCCCCCAAAGCCCAAAGCTGGGGCTATTCTGACAGTTTGAAGAGCACTGAATGCCGCTGCAACAGCCTTCTGGTTAAAAGTTCGTTCTCCGGGAGCTGCCTGCCTCTCAGGGCTGCTCTCTGAACTCCTCACTCTCTCTGTTGAGTCTCACCCTTTCCCTTCCCACTGGTCCCTCTCCCAGGCTCCTTCCTTGGACCTCAGAGGAGGCAGGGACAGCCTCCAGTTCTCACTCCAGAGCTTTCTGTGGCCCCGAGTTCTTGAGAGACACATGTTAGGTGCAACACTCCCAGAGTCCTGGAAATAACTCAAAACACAGCTTTATTAAAATGCTAACTTTGTAACAGAAATAAGATTAAACCTTTATTATCTTGGGAATAGTTCCAGTTTTCAGGCACCTTAGTGTTTATCACTTTGGCATGAGATTATTAGAAAATATAGCAATAAATGATAATGAGCAGAGAAGAGATGCAAGATGGGAAAATTGAATACTTCCATATCATAACTTTGAATTACAAAAGACTTGAAAATATTCCCATAATGTAATTTTTATCTCTTCAGCATAAATACTTTTACTATGGCTACAGTCAACTAAAAAAAAAGCTATTCTTCTCCATTTGATCGGTTATACAATTCAAACTACGAAATTGAGCAGCACAGTGTCCAAAACACTCCTTTCTTTAAGGTGAAAAGCGCTATCAGCACGGCTGTGTTTGCAGATTCCAAGAACCCCAGGGCAGGAAGAGTCAAAGTACCCTCGGCCACCTTTTAGCTTTATCTTGTCAACTTCTCAAATATCAAAATGCAAAGGCGCTGTTAAAATTGTACCTTTCAATATAAGAATCAACTAAATTATCCCTTTCGCTTAACAAATAGAGATGTTTTAATACCTAAATTACTCTAGGAGATTTCAGAAAACTGGCAAGAGAAATGATCGAAGCCTCAAATGACCACATTCCCTCCACAAAGTATTTTTCAGAATCCAATTTATCCTTTAGCCACCTAAAATAAGCATCACCGTCTCTGCCACCTCGACATCTATTCTCACTTGCTCCTCAGAGAAGGAGTGAAGGCGGGGGAAGCAGAGCGGGGAGACGCAGCCCCAACCACCGTTCCAGTTCTGCCCTTGTTCTTACTGACCGTGGACCTGAGTGCCCTCGCGTTCGTTTCACGCACAACAGACTCTTCTGCACTGAACACACCTTCCTCTCACACTAAGAAGGGCAGTTTCTCCCATCCTGTGCCCTGATGAGTCTGGGAAAACACGTGTACATATCACAGGAACTACACTAGTAGGGAGTTCTTCACTGCTTTAGAGAAACACCTAAAAACATTGCTTTTAGTCAATCAGAAAGTTCTCTGGAACAATGTAATCCTAAATCCTCCACAATCTCGATATTTCACAAATACCTAGAGGATACCCTGTATCTGAAACTTAGTGGAGAACTCCTGATAAAAGTAATACAGAGTGCAAGTTGATGGCATCTTCATCTTGCCTTTGAACTGTTTCCAAATTTGTACTTGCTGGCTCAGAGACTGTGCTGTGGTAGAAACGGGACCTTTTTTATGCAGTCCTTCTTCATGATTCTGGGCATGGGGCCTCTTTACATTATATACCAACACATACATACTGATGGTGCTTTTTTAAAATCTCAAACTATAATAATTGCCTTAGTTATACAAGGGAGAAAGAACTTCCTTTACAAAATTAGTGGAGTGCAGCATATGTGCATTAGGACATTTCTAGAATATGGCTGGCATTTTATTTTTCAAATTCACATATAACATTTACACCTTCAGCCCTATGACTTTCCTGCAACAAGCATGAACACATGACCAAACGAATATGAGTCAAAGTTTTATCAGGAAAATTCTAAGGACCGCTACCACACACTTAATAATAAACATACACTTTGCTCCATTTACATCTGCATTTACATCCATATGTATCTGTAGCTCTTTAAGACTTGTGCAGATTCAAGCCTTGCTGGTCATCTATTCAAACCACGTCAACAGGAAACCCTCATCTTACTCCATTTCATTCGGCAGGTGCAATTCTCAGCATTTCCACATGCTCTTCACACCGACGGTGAGAGGATGCCCAGGAAAGAATCCAGAGTTATAAAAAGTCATGTGCTGGCCAGCATGTACACATTTTATCTACTCTCTCATTCTGTAAAGTATCCTGTTATTCACCCGTGTCTCACAGAGGTTAAATTAGGCAGAGATAATAATTAAATCTAGCAAACGCACCACTAACCGGGGAGTCAGTGATTAGGATTCGCAGAACACCATGTCCAGTTACCCAATTATTGGACCGAACAACTGGCCCTACCCCAGTCAGTTCAACAGCATTAACCTTACTCATCTCTCCTTCGCTGTTGGGTATAATGGCTACAATGGTGAAGAATGTGCCATCTGAAGACTGAAATACTAGATCTTGAATTAAAAACATCTCATTTTATCTTTCAGATAAGGAATTACACGGACACTTACTTCTGTGGTTACAGGGCCAACGATACACTGACTGCGAGGCTCTTTAAAGACAGGCAGGTGCTTTTCGGCGCCTCCCTGCTATGGGCCCACAGCTGATAAAAAGCGGGCCTGGCCACACACGGTGGGGAAGGGGTCTCCTGCTCAGAGAAGACAAGGGCGTTGCTCGGGTGGAGGAGGAGCACAGAGCCCTCGTGTACAGCCAGGCTGGAACCGCCTGAGGCCACAGTCACTTCCAGGGTCCAGGAAACTTAAAATGCGGTCCATGTCTGAGGCAAGATCAAGCACGCTCATAGTATTATTTAGCAAACACGTGGCTTGTTTTCTAAATTTACAAAGCACCTTCGCACACACTGAATTTCAGGTTTTCGTGAACTCTAAGGCCCTTCTGTGCCATCCCATCACTGCCTTCTCAAACGCAATGAGCCTCCCTTATGTTCTGGAAGCTCTTTTCCCCTCAGTCCTTCCTACACTAAAAGAGATACTTATTTCAGCATAAATGTGCCTCTGTGACCACAGCAGATTCCTTCGTCTGACAGGAGAAAATGGAGAGGTGGGGTGTGCCAGGGGTGGGGGTGGGAGGGGCTGCAGAGCTCGCACACCCCTGTGGGGACTCTGGCTCCGACTCTGAGTGAGACGGGGAGCCGCCAGAGGGTTTTGACTGAGGAGTGACAGTGTTTGATCTACATTTTAACGTGGTCTCTTTGGCTGACATGTTGCAGAAACCTAAGGGGGAGTGAGGAGTAGAATAAATAAGATTCCTTAAGCCCTGACCAGCATGGCTCAGTTGGTTGGAGCATCATCTCACAATCCAAAAGGTCGCTGGGTCGACTCCCAGTCAGGATACATGTGGGTCGCAGGTTGGGTCCTGCTGGGGCACATTCTGAGTGAACCAACTGATGTTTCTCTCTCACATTGATGCTTTTCTTCCTCTTTTTCTCCTTCCTTCCCCTTCTCTAGGAATAAAAACTTAAATAAAATAGTAAAAGCTCTTTAAGAGGATTTTGGGGCAATCCAGATAAGGGACAGGTAATAAATAGCAAAGGAGATGAGAAGTAGTCAGATTCTGGCTATCCTTTGCGGGCGGGCCGAAACGATTTGCTGACAGATTAGTTATGGAATGGGAGAGCAAAGAAGGATCCAGGGTGGCTCCGGGGTTTTGGCCTGAGCAACTAAAGAGGGAGTCATCATTCATTACCTAACATGGTGAAGACTACAGAAGGGACAGGGACGACCTGGAACAGAGTTTCATAAACTAAGTGTGAGATGCTTCCCGACATCCAAGTGCAGAGGTCCGGCTGGCAAACAGGCCGCGTATCAAGTGTTCAGGGAAGAGGTCCAGGATGAACATGTAACGCTAGAAGTCACTTGCAAATAGGTTATACTTGAAGCCATAAGACTAGACAGAACCACTAAGGGGAAAGTGAGATAAAAATAGGAAGAAATCCAAGGACTGAGATTTCCTTCTGCTAGGGGAAGATGAGAAAGAACCCGCAAATAAAGGGGGGAAAAGAGAGAGAGAGAGAGAGGGCAGAGAGATGGAAGGAAAACCAGGAATATGTGGTCTCTGGAAAGGCTAAAGGAAGAATTTCAGGGAATCTCAAGGGGGAGAAAGTGACACGTTAAACGATAACGACAGATCAATCAATATGAGAATGAAGAAAAGACCTCTGGATTTGGTGAGGAGGAGGTCAGGGGTGACCCTGACAACAGCAGTTTCGGGGGAGTGCAGAGCCGATGTTAGGGGCAAAGATCTGACTGGAGTGGGTCAAGAAAACATGAAAAGAAACTTGAATGAATACTGCCCATTCTTAAAATGTTTTGTTGAAAAGGAAAAGAAAACTGAGGCAACTCCTGGAAGGGGACATGGGAGCCAATAAAGCTTTATTACGGAGGAGAACCAAGCCGTGTCTCTACACTGATGGGAATGACTCCATAGAGAGGAGGAAACCAACAATGAAGGGCAGTGGGGAGAAAAAAACGCTGCAATGATGTTCCTGGGAACTAAGCCACAAGCGCACCTCCAGCCTTTGCTGAGGGCACAGGAAGCACCCTTAGCTGCAGGGGGAAAGGAAGTGGGTACAGGCATGGATTCAGATAGGTTGTGTCGTGAAGTTTCCTTCTTAAAAAAGGCAATTATTTATTGTTAGAGAGAGAAGGGGGAAGAAAGAGGGAGAGAAAGACTGATTTGTTGTTCTACTTATTTATGCATTCATTAGTTGAGGATTCTTATACGTGCCCTGACCAGGGATCAAACCCACAACCTTGGCATACTGGGAAGATGCATGAAGTTTTCCTCTAACTGCTCCTTTTGCCTCAGTGCCTCTGAGAAATATAGAGAACAGGGAACAGACAGAGGTCATCGATCTCTATGTCCTTGCATGCGATGTAATGAGAAGCTTCCCGTCTGTTAATGTTATACCCAACATAAAAGGATTGCCAAGATTCAAAAAGAGATCATTCCCAAGGCCCTCCAAAATCTCACTCACACTAATCTGGTCGCCCGCAAACAGGGCTGCTAGTCAACCATTAGCTGACTGCGACTGGCTCCTGACACCACTAAAAAAGCCCCTTTCTTACTGGCGCCACCAACTTCTGCAAACTGGCTCCAGCCAAGAGAAACAGAAATCCCACTGGGAACCCCCCCTGCTCCTCTGGGCCCTAGACTCCTCTGCCTGCAGCCAGATGGGGGCTTCCATCTGACTGCCGGCTGACTTAGTGATGTGCTGGAAGGAAAAGGACCGCCAGGGAGTTTGTTAAACCGAAATTCTGCTAATAATCTGTTAATCACTTCCAAGTTTATCTTCATTCAAATCAAGCAAGAATTTGGGGGATAACTGGATATTCTTGTACCTAGGGTAGAGCTCAGTAAGTAGGTACTTAAGAAATACTTGGTAAGCAAAAGGGAGCTTTGAAAAGAAGGTGATAATGGCCCTGCCTAGTGTGGTTCAGTGGACTGAGCATGGACTTGCAAACCAAAAGGTCACTGGTTCGATTCCAGTCAGGCACATGCCTGGATTATGAGAGGCAACCACACACTTATGCTTCTCTCCCTTTCTCCTTTCCTTCCCTTCTCTCTAAAAAATAAATACATAAAATCTTTGTATTTAATGATACTTGAAGATTCATAAATACATAAATCTTCACTGATACTTGAAGATTCAGTATAAACCCAGCATATTTGATGATTTTTGTCTGACTGATTTAAAAATAACCTAATAAAAATGAATTTGATTGGAAAGTAGCACTAGATAAAACAATATAGTAAATAAGTTTAGATTTTACACATCTTTTTTAAAAAGCAGAAAAGAACATGTTTTTTGAAACAAAAGTACTATTCACTTCCACCGTATGCTGTAGATTCAGTATGCATCTATTGCCTGTTCAGTAGTTCCTTCATTTAAAATAAGGGCAATATCTCATAAAAATTATCTCTTTCAGTTGCAAAGTTTAATCACTTGACACTGACTAGAACACTCACATAAGGAGTGTTTCTAGTAAATTAAGTTTCTATAAATACGTACATTTTATGTTCCAGAAATAGCATTTACAGGATTACATTCCTAAAAGTACTATGCACTTCAATGTACAGTTTCCAATGTATAAGATTCTAGATTATAGTATATTAAAAGTTTCAAAAGGTAAATTATAGAACAGAATGTTAAACTGCCATGTAATGGTATATATTAAACACACTGCAAACAACTTCCAGTGTGATGTAATAAATCAAATTTTGCTACATAAAAATGGCAAAATTCTAGAACTTTCAATCAAGATGGAGGCATAGGTAAACATGCTTCAACTCCTTGCATAACTACAGCAAAAATTACAACTAGATTACAAAACAAACATCACTCAGATTCATCAGAAATATGAGCTATATGGAAGTCTGACAACCAAGGATTTAAAGAAGTCCCATTTCATCCAGACAGCTCTGAGGGGTGGAAACGAAGAGGCCGAGTGGCAGAGATGTGGACCAGGTGATCCCACACTCACGTGTGATGGATAAAAACCAGGATGGATACCCCAGCAGTGAGGGATCCCAGCCCAGGGTTCCAGTGCCAGAAAGGTAAGTCTCCATAACTTCTAGATGATAAAACCAGTGGGGGGTGGGGCAGTGAAAGAAACTGAAGGATTCTCAGGAGACTCCTTTTAAAGGGTCCACAATGGTCTTGGGACTTATGCAGACCCACCCCCTGTGGGATCCAGCACCAGGGCAATAGCTGAAAGAGCACCAGTGGCACATGGGGAAAAGGGGAGAAAGTGAAATGACTGGCAACAGGCCAAGCATAGGGAGACAGCATCCTCCTGGGCAAACCTCCAGAGTCTAGGCAGCAACACTGTACCCCCCTCTGAGCTCTCCCTGACAGAGCCACACAGTAGTGCCATGGGTTGCTCCACCCTGGCAATTACTGAAGGCTCTGCCCCATACGACTTACAGGTGAGTTTTCTACATAGGCCACACTACTAAGACAGGGAGTCAAAGTAGCTCTACCTAATACACAGAAACAAATACACAGGGAGGCTGCCAACTTGAGGAGACAAAGGAATATGGTCCAAACGAAAGAACAGAGCAAAACTCCAGAAAAAGAACTAAATGAAATGCAGATAAGCAACCTATCAGATGTAGTTCAAAATACTGGTTATCAGGATGTTCAAAGAACTTACTGGGCACTGCAACAGCATAAAAAAGAGCCAGGCAGAAATGAAGGGTACATTAAGTGAAATAAAGAAAAATCTATAGGAAACTAGTGCAGGGAATGAAGCCAAGAATCGAATCAACAATTTGTAGCATAAGAAAGTAAAAAGGTATTCAATCAGAAAAAGATAAAAGAATTTTAAAAAGGGGGGGATAGAATAAGGAGCCTCTGAGACATCTTCAAATGTACCAACACCTGAATCATAGGGGTGCCAGAAAGTGAAGAGGAAGAGCAAGAAATTAAAAACTTATTTGAAAAAATAATGAAAGAAACTTTCCTAATTTGGTCAAGGAAATAGACTTACAAGTTCAAGAAGCACAGAGAGCCCCAAACACGTTGGACCCAAAGAGGACTGCACCAAGACATATCACAATGAAACCACAGAAGGTTAAAGATAAAGAAAGAATCTTAAAAGCAGCCAGAGAAAAGCGGAGAGTTACCTTCAAAGGAGTTCCCATAAGACTGTCTGCTGATTTCTCACAAGAAACTTTGCAGGCTAGAAGGGACTGGCAAGAAGCATCAAAGTGATGAAACACAAGGACCTACAACCTTGATTACTCTACCCAGCAAAGCTATCATTCAGAATGGAAAGGCAGATAAAGTGCTTTCCAGGCAAAGTAAAAGAAAAGGAGTTCATCATCACCAAGCCTTTATTACATGAAATGTTAAAGGGAACTATCTAAGAAAAAGGAGATCAAAACAATAAACACATTAAAATGACAATAAATTCACAACTAACAACAACTGAATCTAAGAAACAAACCAACCAAACAAGCAGAACAGGAAGAGAATCACTGTGAGGGGGAAGGGAGAAGGGGGGAAAAGGTGCAAGGATTAACAAGTACAAATTGGTAGGTACAAAACAGACAGGGGATGTCAAGAACGGAATAGGAAATGGAGAAACCAAAGAACTTACATGCATGACCTGTGGACATGAACTAAGGGGGGAATTACTGGAGGAAATGGGGGTACCAGGCAGAGGGAGGCAAAGAGGGAAAACTGGGACAACTGTAATAGCATAATCAATAAAATACATTTTTTTAAAAAAGTAAAATTTTAAGGTAACCTATTTAATAAAGATTCTGAAGTTCTTAAAAGTCGTTTCTCATCACCACTCTTCAACTCTCCATTGCATATTCATTCGTGATTGTGCTCTCTACTGCCGGGAATGTGCCTGGGACATGCTCAATCTTTTCAAATGAATAAATATCAAGGTGCAGAGCCCTGGCTGGGGTAGCTCAGTGGATTGAGCACGGGCCTGCGAACCACACGATCGCGGTTCGATTCCCAGTCAGGGCACATGCCTGGGTTGCAGGCTAGTTCCCAGCAGGGGACACATGAGAGGCAAACATACACTGATATAATTTCCCTCCCTCTCTCCTTCCCTTCCTTTCTAAAGATAAATAAAACTTATTTTTTAAAAAAGGTGCAGAGTAACAGGAGAGATAGAGGGGGTGGAGAAGCAAGGCAAAATTAACTCTTTTTGATAAGCTCTAAGTATTATGTATTTCAAAGTTTACCAAGGAAAGTAATAATTTATGCAGAACCGTGAGCAAAAATGTCTCTGAAAATCCATTATTCTCAACTTCAGTATGAGAGTTTACTTAGCACAAAAAGTGGACTTTTCATAAATATCTGTATTAAAAATGGGTCTGTGTACACAGAGCTATTTCTGTGTCTACTACTACTGATGTATATACATAGCATTTTATAGTTTAAAAGTCACTTTTACATACTTTTAGGTCACTGAGTCCTCCTAACAGCCCAATGAAGAATGTGTATTTGTAGAAACTGAATTAGTATCATAAAGTCTTTCACTTGCCAAAGATTAGCAGAGGAAGAAGAACTAAAACCAAGACCATTTAACTCTGAATTGCATGAGCTTTTCAACCCACAGAACTGGCAATCCTACACAGCCCCCGAGCGCTGTTGATGGAAATACATGATCCTGCATCTCAGAAGCAGAGGGCTTCACTTTTTTTGAGGGGACAGGGGGAGAGTTACCTGGACCACAGTAAAACACTCGTGAAAACCACCCTGTGAGCCCCTATCAAGGGTTACGTGACTATGGAATGGCAAATTGGGTAGATTAGAAAGCGGCTGAATCCGTGCCCTCCAACACGATGGTTTCTCATTCCAAGAATTAGTGGAACTGTCCTGCTCAAAACCTGCCTTACAGCCAAGGTTCTCCATCAGGAAGAATGTACCTGGATCAGGTCCAGGGTTTGTTTGGTTTTGCTTTGTTTTAATTAGAAGGCCCAGTTTCGGAGCAGACCTGTGGAGGCAGGACCTTTCTAAGAGTGAACTAGGCCTGTACATTGTGACAGGGATTGCTCATTTCTCACACTGTCTATTCTCACCTTCCTTAGCGGGAACGCCAGTTTGTTAGCTAGCTACCACGGCCTCCTAAAAGACTATTTATTTCTCAGTCTCTCTGGCAATTGTGGCCATATGACTTAAGTTCTGCGCAAGAAGAATAGAAGTATTGTGAGGAATTCACCAGATCTCCTTAAAGGGGAAGGCACACTCCTATTTTTGCCCTATCTTCCTTCCCTCCAAACTACAATATGATGTTTGAAACAGCCTCTAACATCTGCAACTGCTACCCAAGGACCAAGCTGCCCACCTCCTGTCTTCTTCCAGGTGGGGAAAAAATCTCTAAAATCTCTAACATTATTTAAGCTAATGTTCGGTGGTCTGGAATTTTCTTCTTTGTTCAATGTTCATACGAACACTAACACATGTACTGTTTTTTCCAAGCACACAGATTATTCTGATATGGTTCCTGGGTAAAAATTACTGATTTAGAAGAATGTCAGCGTAGTTAAAAATATTTACTGAACACTTACTACTATTTCAAGTAAGGGCTAGAGATACAAAGTAGAATAAGAGATTGCTTACTCACCGGAGAGATTATAATCTAGTAGGAAAAGGGGACACTTCACATCCCTACCCAACTCATCTATTAAAAACGCAAACCCAGCATTACTTCTCCTTTAAAGCACTTCAATGGTTCCCTACTGCCTTCAGCTATAGTCTCAAAGTGGAGTGTACCTATGACATGATAATATCGGAAAGTCTTTTATATTAATTTTTTCACAAATATTACGCATACAGACTGACGATGGTGCCCTCACATGACCCGTGTGTGGCATGGTCAAGTGCAGGAAGCACAGCAACTTCAGGCAAGAACGGCAACTACCACTCAGAGACTGACAGAAGCACCTGCGTTCAGGGCATTGTCAGGCAGTGCCGTCTGAGAGCTGGGTTACGAGGATTTACAGTCTGTATCATCTAGTTTCAGTTAACGCACAGAACGCACCCACAGCGTAAAGACCACTCCACAGGGCCTCCAGACTGGGGAATACTAATAATGAAGCGTGAACAAAGAGAAAATGGCAAAGGCTTCTACTCTAGTGTGAGTTCTTTTGTTCTTGGCCCTGGTAAAAACAGATCAGGGGTAATCAGATGACAAAAAGCCAGGTCTCCTGAAAACCCTATGAGATGTGTAACATGTTAAATGGTCACCATTATTTGTGTGCTTCAGGTATAATAAGCTACTGAGACATGAGGCCATGATATCTGGCTCAACATCTGAGGTCTAAGCTTCCAGAGGGTAAAGGGGTGGCGGACCTGCAGCCTGCTGGCCATGTGTGGCCCAGGAGGGCTACGAATGTGGCCCAACACAAAGTTGTAAGCTTACTTAAAACACTGTAAGATTTTTCTGTGACTATATGTCATAATGTACTTAATGTGTAGCCCAAGATAACTCTTCTTCTTCTAGTGTAACCTAGAGTCGCCAAAAGGCTGGACACCCCTGGAATCTTCTGAAATATTTTTTGTGAGTTTTAGTTACATGGCACTCAGTACAGAGCTTTACCTTTAAATTTCTTCACTAAATGTCATAAAATGTTTGGAAATTTCTTTAAGTTTTTTTAAATATTAAAGACAAAAAAACACAAATCACTTGGAGAAATACTTATTCTCAAACAACAAAAAATGTCTGAAATAGTAGTTAGTGTGATGAGAAAATATTGTGATGAGAAACTAAGCTAAATTCCTTTGTTAGAAAATATTACTGGAAGATACACAGACAAACTGCTGAAGACATGAAAAAGGAATTTAGTGTGGGGTATTTTTACCACATAAAAAGTTACAGATACTTGGAATATGTCCGAGCTAAACCATGCTTGAGTGATGAACTAAAAGAGTGAGGTGTGTTTTCTTTAATGAAACCCTAAGGAGAAAGTGTACCAAAGAAAATAAATTCTCAATAGCAACTAACTTAAAATGTTTTATGGAAAACTGTATATATATGTATAAAATATCATACAATAATGTAGTTGCTTGACCAAAATTGAAGAGATTCTGATAAATTGATATCAAAATGTGATTAGAAAAAAAATAAAGGAAAATTATAGGCCAACCTTAATCAATAATTTAGATAAAAATAATAAGCAAAATATTAGCACACAGAATTATGCATGAAAGAAAACATATCACAACTATGCTGGGTATTATTCCAGGAATGTGAGGTGAATATTTATTGATACAATCCTACATAAATTAACAGATTTCTACATTTCTAATAAATGTAGAAACATTGTAAGATCACTACAATATACACAATCATTGGTAAAAGTAAACCACTTAATAAAAGTTTAAAAAAATTTATAATTATGGGAGGGTGTATGTGTATAAATAAACTTCTTTAACATAGAACAATGTGAAAAAGGTCTACCAGAAAGACTCAGAGTAATGTTTACTTAATGGTAAAACATTAAAAGCATTCCTCTTTTTTTAAATCCTCACCTGCTAAGTTTGTTAATTTCAGAGAGGAGAGGGAGAGGCGGAAGGAGAGGGAGAGGGAAAGGAAGAGAGAGGAAGGGAGTAAGAAACATCCATCAGTTGCCTTCCGTATGTGCCCCAACAGGGCACCGAACCTGTAACCTAGGTATGTGCCCTGACTGGGGATTGAATCCACAACCTTTTGGTGTAAGGGACGATGCTCCAAGCAACTGAGCAACCCGGCCAAGGCTAAAAGCATTGCTCTTAAAATAAAGAATACAATAAGAATGCTGTCACAAGTTCTTTGCAACACTGTATCTTATGAAGCCCTAGTAACAAGCTTACTCAAAAAACTAAAGCTATAAGAGCTGAGAATAAAGAAACAATGTTGTTTTTAAAAGATATGACTGTCTGAATAGAAATGGCAAAAGAATCTAGAATTATTTAAATTTATTAAGAAATTTTTGTGAGGTTGCTGGACTTTAGATCAATATAGAAAAGTCAACATCAACCACAAAGCAAAATGTAATCTTTCCCCTGCTAAATTGCCTTTCACCTTTATCCGGAATCAATTTGCCATATACGTGTGTGTGGGAAGGGGGGTTATTTCTGGACTCGTTAACTGTTCCATGTGTCTATTCTTCATTAATACAACACTCTCCTAATTATCAGAGCTTTATAATAAGTGTTTTAATCAGGTAGTGTAAGTCTTAACACCTTGTTCTCCTCTTTCAAAATTGTTTTGGCCACTATATATTCTTTTCATTTCTACATAAATTTTAGAATCAACTAATCAATTTCTACAGGAAAAAAAAATCTGGCTAGAATTTTGCTTGGGATCATTTTAACTATATAGATCAATTTAGGAAAACCTGACATCTTAACTTGAGCCCTCTGATATAAACTTTTTTAAAAATCTTTGTTTATTTAGGTCTTTAGTTTCTCTCAGCAACATACAAAAAGAGAATAAAAACAAAACTGACTCTTAATGGATCATTGACCCAAATATAAGGCTAAAATTAGAACACATCTAGAAAAAAACACAGGAGAAAATTTCAATAAGCGTGAATCTATCAAAGATTTCTTTAAAACTTCAAGTTGAATCTAGAACATTAACAAAATCAAAACTTTTGATTTTCAA
Source organism: Sturnira hondurensis (assembly GCF_014824575.4). Lineage (NCBI taxonomy): Eukaryota > Metazoa > Chordata > Mammalia > Chiroptera > Phyllostomidae > Sturnira > Sturnira hondurensis. The sequence goes on from NW_028074503.1 coordinate 4,048,123, forward strand.
AAGATAATGATAATAAAGTGAAAGGCAAGTAAAAGACTGGGAGCAACTATGGGCAAACCATACACCCAGTAGGGGATTTGTATCTAAATTAAACAAAGAACTTTAATAACTCAGCAACAGAATGACAAACAACCCAATTTTTAAAATGGGCAAAGGACTTGAACAGACACTTCTCAAAACATATACAAATGGCCAAAAAGTATATGAAAAGATACTCAACATATTTAGTCATCAGAGGAACTGTAAGTTATTACAGCAATAATACACTACTTTGTATCCACCAGCATAGCTATAAAAAACTAAAAAAAGAAAGTGTTGATGAAGACAGAGAGAAAATGGAACTCCTGTGCACTGACAATGAGACTGTAAAATGGTGCAAATACTGAGGAAAACAGTTTGGTGATTCTTCAAATAGTTGAAAAGAATGATCATATTAGCTAGAAAATTCACTCAGGTATATACCCCAAAGAACTGTGTAGCAGTTGTACAGTAATTGAAACATGTTCAATTACTTGTACAAAAATGTTCAAAGCAGCAACTACTTGCAACAGCCAAAACAACTCAAAAACATCCATAAATGCACACACAGGATGTGTTATATCCACACAATGGAACACGATTCTGCCACAAAAAGCAACAAAGTACTGACACATGCTGCAATGCTCCTTAAGCTTGAAAACATTACTGCTCAGGGAAAAGAAACCAGACACCTAAAGCTTACACATTGTATGATATTTATATGAAATACGCAAAACGGGCAAACCCACAGAGACAAAACAAAGTAGTTCCTCCCAGGGGTTGGGGGTGGAGGAGAGAATGGAGGGAGTTTGCTCAGTGGGTGTGGGTTCCTTTTCGGGATGATGAAAATGTTTTGGAAGTAGACAGAGGTGACGGCTGCACAACACTGAATTACTAAATGCCACTGAATTGTACGCTGAAAAAAGTTAATGTTACGCTATGTGAATTCTATCTCGATTTTAAAAAAATTAATAGCAAACCCCCATAAGCTCCACAAATATGCACTTCCCATATAACATAGTCATTCTACTTACTTCTAGGTATTTACTGAAGATAAATGAAACATTATGTCCACAGAAAGTCTTATACGATGTATGTGTAGCTTTATTTGCAATAGCCAAAAACTGGAAACAACCCAAAGGTCCACCCATAGGTAAACAGATGTGGTACAGCCAGAAAATGGAATGCTACTCAGCAATAAAAAGAAATGAACTTCTGCTACACACAACATGGATGAATCCCAAAATGATTATGCTGAGTTAAAGAAGCCAAGCCTCTACCACCCTCCAAAACCCTACAAACTATGAGATTCCATTTATGTAAAATTCTAAGAAATGCTTACCAATCTCTAGTGATAGAAACCTATCATTAGTTGCCTGTGGATAGGAGTAGAGAAAACGGGGAAGGTAGTCCCAAAGGCCTGAAAAAACTTTCAGAAGTAACAGAAATATTCCTCATCCTAACTGCGGTGTTAGTTTCACTAGTGTAAACATGTTAAAACTCACTAAATTACAGTTTAAATATGTATAGTTTATTGTATGTCAATTCTACCTCGATAAAGCTCTACAAAGGACAATACTAAGGGCACAGTGAGAAGAATGCCCATATACTGACAACGGGAGTTAAAATGGCAATGCACTTCTTGCGCAAATTTCCCAAGGATATGTATGACAAGAACACACTCTGACACAAATGAAAACAATGTGGGGTATTGACAGTAATGTATATTGCATCTGTATGTTTGTCAATATGAATAAACTAAGGCACCAAAATCCTGCCAGAGGTTGTTGGGTTCTGGTTTTCATGTAGCTCCTGTATCTCATAGAAAATGGCTTTCTGTATCCTCCTCCATGTCTTCTCTCTCTCTCACATTTTTAAAACTGGCAAAATATCTTAAATATGTCAATTTAGGAACTGATCTTTGCATCATCAAATTTTTGCAACAGCCTTGACCAAGTGTGGCTCAGATGTAGGCTAGGTGTCTTCCCACAAAGCAAAAGGTCACAGGTTTGATTCCTGGTCAGGACACAAGCCTGGGTTGCAGGATCCGTCCAGGTCAGAGCACATACAACAGGCAGCCAATTGATGTTTCTCTCCATCTCATTCATTCTCCCTCCCTTTCCCTCTGTCTAAAAAAATGGGGATAAAAATAAATAAAATCTTTAAAAAAATTTTTGGCAACAAATTTGCAAAACTGTGTGCTGCACTGAACAGGACGGATGCTTGCCAGGTACTCTGAAAGAGTGCAGGATGCAGGGCTCTCTCAGCCACCTAGTCCAGGAACCCGAGCCGAGATTCCGCTAAGCGCCTCCTGTCTCATCATCCTTGCAGAGCTTATGCCTAAAAATAGCTTACTCTTATGTAACCACTCACCAAAGATTTATATAGTTTATGAATCCTGGAATTAAATTTCTTTTTTGGTGATATGCCAAAAAAAAGGAGGCAAACAATAATTTTTAATGGCAGAGAAGTTTAATTATAATGTAACCAAATCTTATTTTCAGATGTTATTCAAGGGCTCTGCAGTTGATGGTTTTGTGGATAAAAATAACTAGAAAAGTTACACATATAGCAGAAGTAACACCCTACCAACTCTAATTTTATAAATAAACTTGAGGTTTTTTATCTATAATAAACTTCATCTATTTTAGATATACAGTTCAACAAATTTTAACAAATATATATATGTTAAAATTTGTGTGTGTATATACACACACACACACACACCCCGTGTAACTAGCATCACTATGAAGATACAGAAAATTTCCAGTGGCCTCTTTGCCAGATTCTGTGCCCCTTACAGTCCCCCTCCCAGCTCTCCCGACCCTGGGCAGCCACTGCTCGGACTTCTGTAACCATGCATTAGGTTCGTCTGTTTGCAAAGGACCTATCGATGGAATCATGTAGGATGTACAGTTTTGTCTGGTTTCTTTCCAAGTATAATGTTTTTCAGACTCAGTCATGTTGCTGCAAGCACAGACATGAGCCATTTAACGATGCAGGTAGATACAACGGCAGCAATGTATGTTAGGCAACTTCATAGTTGTGCAAACATCAGAGTGACTTACAGACCTACATGGCGTTGCCTAGTACAGACCTAGGCTATGTGGGACAGCCTGCTGCTCCTGGGCTGCAAGCCTATAGAGCATGTTACCGTACAAAACAAGATGAGAAATCAAACACAAGAGAAAATGATGCAATCCAGAGATGCAGTAAATCCTGAGATGTATGGGGCTGCTGCGGGCATGGGTAAAGCATGGCATACTATTTTACAATAAATTTTTTGTAAGTAGGAGGAGTGTGCTCTGAAATAATGATAAAAAGTACAATGCAACAAATACATAAGCCAGTAATAGTTGTTTATTATAATTCTCAAGTATGATGTACTGTATGTACTACACTTTTATATGACTGGCAGATCAGTAAGTCTGTTGACATCAGCATCACTCCGAACACGTGAGGAAAGCACGGCGCTGACGTCATGACGACGTCAGGTGGGCTACAACATCGCTAGGCAGCAGGAATTTTCAGCTCCACTACAATCTATGGGATCACCATGGTATCTGAGGTCCGTTGATGTCCAGACGCCATTCTGCGGCACATCATCGTACAAGCACTTCCTTCCTTTTCACTGCTAAGAACCAGTCCACTGTACAACTGTACATCAATTCCAGATCTGTTTGTCTAACACCTTAACCCAGTCTCTGGAAGTATGTTGCTGTCTATGCTGAACATTAAGCCCAGAAAGACAATAACTTTGCTTTTATGAATTCTGATGTTTCACTTTATTTTGACAAATGTTTTCACAGTTCTCAAACTGGGCGCGGGGGCAGGACTAAAATGCGTGGGAATCGTAACTCAGAAGGTTAGAACTCATCTGAAGAAAACATTTTAAGCATCTTAAAGACGTACTTCCCAAGTTTTGCGAGCCAAAGCACACACAGAAAATGAATTTGCATGGCACGTGTGAGAGGCCAAGCTCCCCGTGTGGGGCTCTGGCCATTCTAAGTGTTGAAAACATCATTTATCTCAAGCCCATTACTTAGAAAGTTCTGTTAAAATGTACTTGGAAAACAAATGTTCTTGCTTTATAACCTATATTTGTTTTTTAAAAACATAAATCATATAAACAAATAAAATTGTATCTAAAATAAAATACTAACCAAGCAAAGTAATTTGAAAACTCCCACAATCCTAAAACAGTGAATATGGCTTATTGATCCCTCTTCGGGGACACCTAAAATTTATTTTATGGTTTTTTAAAAAGAAAAAAAAATTAACCAATGACTGTGACTTATCACCCAGGCACCCTTTCCAAGCCCAGTATGATGCAACTTCTAAGTAGAGAGACGTCACACATTCCATCATGCCCTTCCTTTCAAATACTTTCAACCACCTACACCATGCCAGGCATTCCAGGCTGCAGGGACTCTGCAATGAACAAAACAGACAAAAATCCCTGCCCTCAGAGAGCCTACAGTCCACTGTGGGAAATAAAACAAGTGAATGAGTGAAATATTTAAACTGTGAAGTGTTAGATGATGGAAAACATGAAAGACTGCCCCCCTCCCCCAAAAAAAGCTGGAAAGGGAGATCTGGAAGACAGGACGGCTGGAAGACTCACTGAGCAGGTACCACTGGATTAAAGGCTGACAGAGCTGCCCTGGCAATGCGGCTCTGCTGGCTGGAGCACTGTCCTGTACACAGAAATGGTGGGGATTCTACTCCCAGTCAGGGCACATATCTAGGTTGCGGGTTCAATCCCCAGTCAGGGGCGCATAGTGGAAGGCAACCATTTAATGTTTCTCTCTCACACCGGTGGTTCTCTCTCTCTTTCTGCCCCCTTCCTCTCTCTTTAAAATCAATAAACATTTAAAAAAATAAATAAAAATAAATGCTGACAGAAGTGAGGAGAGTGCCAGGCAAGAATCTGGGAACAGTGTTGCACACACAGAAACAGGAACGGTTCTAAGGGAGAAACAGGCTTTACAAATCTGTTTCCTGAACAACAGGAAGCCACACTCCTCAGAACAAAGCCAGCAGGTGAGAAGGAAGCAATGGAGAGGCCCCATCCAGTGGGGCTCTGTGGGTCATTGTAGCAACTGAGGCTCTTTTCCCTGAGTAGTATGCAAAGTCAACGGAGAATAGTCACGCTCTGAACATGAACTTCATGTGCAAGACTAGACTCATTTCTCAATGAAAAATTCTGACCAAAAACCAGAGGGATCAGTGAAAAGTAGAAGAGGAAGAATCTGGAGAGCTTCTTCCAGAAGCTTACTAGACACATACTAGTAACAGTCGAAGGAACTTGGAAGTGTTTGGCCCGAGGGAAAGAATTTACTGGTCACTCTAAATAGCTGAGGAACTGACACAGAGAGCAAACATACTTTTTTTGTGATGCTGCAGAGCAGACTTAGAACCATGAATGGAAGGAAGGAAGGCAGGAAGGAAGGAAGGAAGGAGAGAAAGAAAGAAAAGAGAAGAAAAGAAAAGAGAGAGAGAAGGAGGGAGGGAGGGAAAAGAAAGAAAGGAAGAAGAAAAAAGAAAGAAAAAGGAAGGAAAGCACTTTTAACGTAAGGTTTAGCTTTCTTGCATTGATTGTTTTCCGGCTGTGGAATGGGTGGTCCCAAGAGACAATTCATGTATAACAGCAGCAGTAGCAGGAAGAGCAGGAGTTAATACCTAGAATGTTTACTATATGCCAGATGTTATGATAAATACTCGGAATACTATCTCATATCCTCCTCCCACAATCCTGTGAGGTAGTATTATTAATGATGAGGAAACTCAAGCTTATTCAGATGACATGACCTGCCTACGATCACATAACTAGTGACAGAGCCGGTGCTCAAAAGCCAGGTCGTCTGACTCAGGCTCCAAACTCGTAACCTGTATGCTTCTATCGCCTGTGTTTACACAGTGCACAACATGATCGTCCAGCAGGCAGGAAGTCGGAGAGAGGGCTAGATGACCTCTAATATTCCTTTCATAATTTTATGTTTCTATTTTTCCCAAGTTTCCATCATATTGTTAAAATTTTTGTTTGACTTCATTGTTTATAGAAATTTAGCACTCTTCAATATGGCTAAGTATCAAATAATAATTTCACTATAGAGTATGTTAAATTCCCTATTCAATTTTAATGCTCTGGTTAATCATTCTCTAGTTTTGAGTAGCATATTTTACTTCATTAGTTCCCACGTACAGTTGTGACTTCTCTCAAGTATATTAATTTCCTTGTCTCATATTTTTATCTGCGGTAATTTAAACATACCTCCATTTTCCTATGCTAACTCTGCAGACAAGAAAAAGTTATTTTCTGTTACACAACTATCTTTCAAAAATACTACAGTAAATCGACATTTGATATCTAAAGTACATTTGATATCTAAAGATAGTAAATATAAAAGTAGATCACAGATCTACAGAGTTGAACGAAGACTTAAGTCCACGGAAACCTCCAGATCCATGCCTGCTTTGTGCAGCGTCTTCCCCCCCGAGGAGAGCAGGAGCTGCGCCCCCCCCCCCACCCCGCCACCGCCCTTCCCGCAACTGTTGGAGGGTGGGAAAAACAAGAGAAAACCACTGCTCTGCACGGCAATGACGGCCCCACGTAATAACAGGTAGCCTGGCAACCGTGGGGTAACATTTGTGTCGAAAAGGCGATTAACTCTACTTACAGAAGTTTTTCTCCACACCCACGCCCATCAGGATGGCTACTATTAAAAAAAAAAACCAGAAAATAGCAAGCATAGGCCAGAATGTACAGAAATTGGAATACTTGCTCACTGTTGGTAGAAATGTTAAAAAAATGGTGTAGCCACTGTAGAAAATAGTAAGGTGAATCCTCAAAAAATTAAAAATCGAATTACCATCTGATTCAGTAATTCCTCTTGAGTACGTAAAGTAGCCCAAATAACCGAAAGCAGATACACAGAGAGACATTTGTACACTTGTCTTCATAACGGCCTTAGCCACAACGGCAAAAGGTGAAGTCAACCCAGTGCACCACTGATGGATGAATGGATACACAAAATGCTGTGTATACACACAGCGAAATACACTATTCAGCCTTAAAGAGGAAAGAAACTCTGATACAATCTACAACACGGGTGAACCATGAAGGCATTATGCTAAGTGAGACACAAGAGTCACAGAAAAATCATATTGTATGACTCCACTTACATGAGGTTCCTAACGTCATAAAATTCAGACAGAAAGTAGAACAGTGGTTGTCAGAGGCCCGAATGGGGACACCCCCTGTTGTTTGGGGGACAGTGCTGGTTCAGGGAGATAGAAGAGTCCTGGAGGTGGGTGGTGGCGGTGGCTGCATGACAGTTGACTGGACTTAGTGCCACTGAACTGCACACTTATAAACCAGGATGGTAAGTGTTACGCTGTGTGTAATTCACCACAAATAAAAACAATTTTTTTCTCTAAATACTGGTCTAGAATATGTAACATTAACATGAAAACAAGGATCCCAATGTAACATTTGCCACATATTTTAACTTGGATCCTTCAAATTGTTTACTGATAACGTCAATTAATATCAAAACACATATACTCTTGACATAAAATAAAACCCCAGTATAAGACACAAACCTATTCCTAACCTTTACTTAGTACTTACTATTTGCAGAAAGTTCCCCCGAAACAGAATCACCATACCCGAATGGACTCTGGGGCATACCCACATCCAATAACTCACAAGAGAGCACTGTAACCCGGCGATCTTCCAGCTGGGAAAACGGCTCTGAAAACACAGATTTCTGCAAGTGCTAAGGTAGGACCTGTGAGTGATAGAGCCTACACAGGTACTGTGGACGAGCCACAAAATCTGGCTTTGAATTCTCTTAAGGCCGAAACTGAGTGAGAAATATAATTACGCCCTTTTAATTGTCCACAAGGAGAAAAAAAATATCAGTTCTTTAGGGAAAACAAATTCCCTCTTTACCCTTAGCTCTAATTCCTCCAAGTAATATATGAGGGCATGAAAGTATTTTCTATGAAAATAATCAGTGATGTGATTAAAGCCAATTTTTTAAATATCCCTCAATAAAAACTGAGGGTATTACTCAAATTTACAAATGAGAGCCACTTTTCAGAAAAATCAAGAAAATACAGCCCAGGGTGTAGCATTCTGATAGTTTAATTTTAGGATTAAAATGAAAAGATCTAGGGAAATGGATAAATTCTGCATCATCCAAAAATGTGACCTCTACCAAGCAAAATGGTCCACAAAGAGAGACAGCATTTCCTGTTGAGAACCTGGAATACAGGTATTCTGTGCAAAAGGTGAGGACTCCAATATTCTCGGCCATCTGCTTAGTTAAGCGGCAGATGGTCGGTGCTTGATAAATGGGAGCTAAATTAAAAACAAATAAATTAATGAAGTTTGTATCCTTTTGTCAAATTGAGAAATTAGCTTATATGGGCCACGTGAGCTTTGAGATTAGATGCTTTATCTTCTGGGGAAGGATGCGTTTTCCCAGCCAAGCCAAGTGCGGTTCAGTGGGGCAGCTCTCCAGCACTCAGTGGGGAGGCAGAGGCTGGACTTGGCTCCAGGTGTAGCCCATGGCTTGCAACACAAACTTGAAGAAGTAGCTGACCCTCTATCCCGGCCCTTCTCTCCCCCTCCAACAGATCGATCATGTCAGTCATTCCAAACTGGGTTTTACGAAGGCGGCCCAGACTGGGTGGCAGGGGGGCTCTCCCTTTTGTCTGACTTATTTATGTACTAGCATCCACCTAAGTCCCCAAATAAAAAAAAAATTTTAAATGACCAAACTAGGTCCTCTGCAATCGAAGATTAGTTCTGTGATTTTGGGATTTTAAATGACTAATCCATGAACACAGAGTAAAATAAAAAAGAGTAAAGAAAATACACACAATTAAATCATTTCTATCACAAAGCAGAAATTTCTCTGAGAATAAATCCACAAGGTTAATTTTTAATTCAGTTGTTTAAAATCCAGAACACAACAACCAAATCTCTCTCATAGAAACATTATTGAAAGCGAAGGCTGGTCTCTCAAGACAGCTCAAAAGGGGCAGCAGGTAAAGGAACAGATGTCACTGCAGGCTAGTACCCAGCCACCGATGTGACAGCACAGCCAGGTAGGTCTCCAGCCCTGGAGGCTGGGAGCCGGCTCCGTCCAGCAGAGCACAGACACCTTCCCTGAACCTCTGGACCACTGAGCAGCACCCCTGGTTTCTGTCATCCCTGTCACCACCCACTGCGTTCCCATCAGGGCTCGTTTGATCCAGCGCCCTGGGCCACAAACCCTTTTACTCCCCTTCTCTGTCTCTGAATATAGCACAAAATCCTTTCAAGATCCTTCTCTGAAAAGAAAGCGCAGGAAACCGCCTTATATAAACCACAGGCTTGTCCTTATCTCCTGTGAGTCCCTCAGCAATTCGGTGAGGTAGAGGGAAAGGGTTCTGTTAATCATACTGTGTCACACAGGAGGAATGTGAGGCCTGGGGCTGAACTGCAAGAAAAAGTCACTAACACTGGAGCCCAGACCTCAGGACTCCAAATAATAGCAGGTTCGTGATCTGCCACCTATACCTGCTACCTAAGCACTCGCCATAGTCTCCCTGCCTTTGTCACCAGTTGGATTACCAAAGATCCTGGGGTAAGCAATGGTGAACCTCTGAGCATCTGAAGAAAATTAGGAACAGCTTATCCACTTTTTCCTCTTTGGCGCTGGAACCAAGGTTCTGAGGAAAAGGAGAGAACAAGACAGAATGGGTTGAGCAGACAATGGAAAAACCCTCCAAGTATTTGGGGTGAGCAGAAAACTGGGGAGATAGAAGAAGAAAGTGGGGAAGGAGGCAAGGGAATGATAACCACCCTTCTGCTACTAGGGGTAGCAGAAGTATCAGGGGATAGAAAAGAAGCTGTAAGGGGTGAGGGAGAAAAGTAGACTGTGACCAGCGTGGTGGGGAAAAGGAGATAAAAAGGCCAAACAATGAAAACAAAAGTAAGAGAAAGAAATATGTAAGCAGTCAGAACCTTCCCAAAGTCCTAGTTGTTTTAGATACCACGAGGGCAGCGTTCTACATACTACACACAGTGGAGGCCCTTGGTCGGGAAAGACAGAGTCCAGGAAGTACATTATGAAAGTTGGCGAGATCAAAAGTAATGGATAAAGCTAGCAATTTTCCCCTAAATTACAAAAAACTAGACCTAAGACATATATAATTTGACACCTGGAAAAGAACCAATTTTGAACAAATTATTCTGTTTTGAGAGGCAAAGAGTAAGAAATGTAAAGATCCTAGGGAAAAACATATAAAAAAGTGATAGAGATAAAAATAAAATGAACTTAAAAGATAAAATAAAGATGAAGACAGTTCCTTAAAAAATCATCAAACAAAGCCTTAATCAAGCTAATTTTTAGAAGAGAAAAATTTATCCAGACACACCCGAGTAAATATTAAGAAAAATGGATACAGGTTGGGATAAGGAATACGTAACTGTAGACCCAACATAAGTTAAAAAAGATAGTTTCTAAAAATACTCTGAACATCTTCACAATAACTTTCAATACCTAAAAGAATAAATTCCTAGAAATATATACCTTGTCAAAGCTGACATCAGAAAGAATAAAAACTAAAATAGCCCTATAACTATTAAATACATATAATTAGCAATTTTTAAAAATCTCACAAAAAGATGGTTTTATAAGAAAGTTCGACTGAAGTTGCAAGGAACAGACCATTCCAAGCTCTTCCAGACAGGAGAAGAAAGGGAATACTTCCAAACAGCTTTTGTGAGGCCAATGGAACCTTAATACTAAATCCCGAAGAGGACAGAACAAAAAAAAAAAAAAAAATTCAAGCCAATCTCCTCCATGAACAGATGCAAAAATCCAAAAGAAACAAAATCAAGGAAAATGTCACAGATAAGTCATCATGACCAAATTAGGGTTACTGCAGGTACATAAGGATGGCTTATCATGAGAATGAGTCTAAACACAAACTATGCCACCTAAATTTTCAAAAAGTTACAACTCTCTTAATAGAAGCAGAGAGAACATCTGATAAAATTCAATACCCCTTTCGTGATACAAAATTCAATATAAGAACAAAAGAAAACTTTGTTATCTGATAAACAGTATTTACTAAATATCATTCTTCACGGTGAATTGTTAGAAGCACGCCTTTCTTGAAAATCAAGGATGAACATGGATTCCCACTCAGCTTTTAGTCAGAGTTGTTCTAAAAGTCCGGGTCTGGTGGCCCTGCTTTCATTAAGAACAAGAAAAATAAATAAGAGGTAGAAGGACTAAAAGAAAAGAACAAAACTGTAGTTATTCGCCGATTATGACTGTCTACAGAAACAGAATCGTTCTAGCTTCATCGTTTCTACTTTCTCACTTCCCATCTACTTCTCTCCTTACTGCCGTCTGGCTTCTTCCTACATCATGCTGCTAAAACTTCCCTCAAGGCCCGCAGTGACCACTCGACTACCAAATCCAGTGAACACATTTCAGCTGTTAACATGTCCACTTCTGGCCCACTGTCCCCGCTGGTCTGTCCTCTTCTTCACTCCTCCTGCCTCTCTGGCTGCTGCTTCTCGGTGCTCTCCACTGGCTCCCCTTCTTCCACTTGTCTTTTAACGTCAGTATTCAATCCCTTCATTTCAAACTCTTTCAACCTCTCCTTCTCATAGGGGTATTATTTACTCCTTCAGCCTCCATCACCACGTTTATTCAGGTGACTCCCAACACTAATGATGCCTAAATTTCATCAGACAAGTAAGCACAATCCTACTTGGATGCCGTCACGTCCAAAGGCAGCTCATTCTCCCCTACTCCCTTTATGACCTACTTCAGCCACCTTCTATGCAGTGATTTACACCCTGATCTTGGTGTCGTCAATGACTACCTTCTTTCTCCCTCATTCCTCACATTCAATCTATCATCTGCTCTTTTTTTATGTCATTTGTTTTTGAAGTCTTTCTCCTCTCTGAATCTTTCTTTCCTTTCCAGTCACAAACTTGGTTCAGATCCTGGTGATTTCTCTCTTGAATTCCTGCACCTGGTCACCCTGCTTTCCAGGCCTGTCTTCTAATCCTTCTCATAAGGAGCAGACATGATTCAATCTCTCCCCGGATTACAGTCAGTGTTTCTAACTGTCCAAATTAAAATTCAAACTCATTAGGCTTATTTTGCAAAATCTTTCAAGAAGACCCTGCTTCTATTCATCTAGCCTTGATAGTTTGCTCCCTCTGTTCCAGTCTTAATGAACCATTTGCTAGATTTTGTCCTTTTCTGTTCCCTCTGGGTCTGTTGTGCCTTCTGTAAGAAGCCTTATAGTCCGCTGGTTCCTACAGCAAACTCCAAGTTCTATGCAGACACACTAGCATGGTAGTATCTGATTAGGTAAACATATGCAAATACTTACTGGATTAAGGAAAAACTATACTCAAATATTACAAAAAAGCATACTATATAAAACACTACATAAAGTAATAGATGTCAAGTGTATGGTAGACCTCCATAAACATGTATAGAATTTATATCCTTAACATTCTGAAGTTAAAACAAGAGAAAAATTGTATCTGCCTATAACTCATTCACAATTCATCAGACAGTCAAAGTTGGGCACTGCCACAGGCAGACCAGACCAAAGGGGACATGACACACACGATCGCGTGTAGACTGCAGTCGGGTACCACTGCGCAACAGAAAAACTTAGCAGGATACCTCCTGGGTTACATCAGACATGATAAGCTGTATGCACACACGCATACTTCATGTTACTAATTAAAATCTTACATTATTTTTGCTCAAAATTCCACAAAAGTTATCAAAATGAAAACCACCTTCATTTTACACAATCTTTATTTATGTTTAACTTATGTCCTAACTGCTCCCAAAATTCATTTGTAGCAGTATATTTATGGATTACCTATAAAGCAAGCTAAAAATGTAGGGACATATGTTGAATAGTGTAGATCAGGCAAAAATTCTAAATTTCTAATTTTTAAAGGAATCCAACTTTTCTTATAATCCTAAATCTGAGTGTCAGAAATGCTAATAAATTTACAAAAGCTTTTTAAAACACTGTAAATGGTAAATGTCAAACTATACACAGAGCTTAGAGTATAGAGCATGGCATAATCATGTTATCAATTACTTTGTGTATAATATTTAAAATGCATTTGAACTATATTTATACACTACCCTGAATATTACCATACACATTTGCTTTTATATGGAAACTCTAATAAGCTTTTTAATTCCCCCCTCCACTCTGCAAGGTGCACAACTGAGGATGGAGAGGTTACGTAGGTCACTCTCCCCATCAATAAAATTCCCTAAAATTAACCTTTAAAGAGCTTCTAAGGGGATATTTGAGTCCATATTCAAAGCAATACAAATTCCTTTAAGATCCCAGAGTCTACTGGAAGTAGCACTGGGACAAAGGCCAAAACAGCTCTCTCGTCTTCATGATCAGATCAAACATGTACTCAGTTAAAACTGCACTAACTTGCCAAAGTCGTCAGCTTCAGGGCTAAAATCAAACATTATTTGGACCAGAGATCAACTTTGCCATGTCCTCAGAAAAGACTGAGAAGAAAATTTACATTTAGATTCCCATATTCTAGCCTACACATTACTCCACCAACATACATTTCAAGCATTTTTCTCTTCTGAAAAAGATTCCTGTTTAGCAACGGTATGTCTTCAAAATGAAATGCTTTCATTCTGACTTTGAACCTAATTCAGTTAAAAAAAAACTTTTAATAGCTTTAAAAGCCCAAAAGCAGTACCAAGTTCTTCCTTCCCTGGCACCTTCCTTCCTCCCGCCCTCTCTCCAAATCCAGAAAAACACCAGCACAACAGAAAACACGAACAACTGGCCACATGGCCCCAACGCTAGGGATCGTGACCGTCCTCTGGTTTAGGCTACAAAGAATGCCTGTGAGTAATCAAAAATTCCTAATCAAAACAAAGTTGAAAGCCACCTCCCCACACCCCAACCTCGGTAAAACTGCCCTTTCTGTCGACACTCAGGCATTTTCCTTCATTTTCTCCGCATTTCAGTGGCTTCTGTACAGTGAATGCGAAGTTCATCTCAATGTCAGCCAGGGCAGGGACACGCAAAAAATCACTAACTTGGAAGGTTATTTAGGACAATAATGTCTTTCACTGCCTTACTCCTCCCACTCCAGCTCCACTTGACCTACTATCAATACTAAGCTGAAAAAATAAATATATATATTATTAGTCCACCGGCTTTCCCCCCAGGGGCTCCTCCTGAGGGAACCGCAAATGTAGAACCTGCAGGAGACCCCGTGCTTGGCAGGGTCTCTGAGCTCCCCGCACCCCTCCCCACAAGTCGGCGGCTGTACTTCTCTCGGAGCACACACAACCCAACTATTCTTGGATCACTCACATCCTTCGATCTCGCCTGGCCGCCCTTCCCCCTCCCCTCCTCAGTGTCCGCTGTGGTCGATAGGCTGACCCGGCAAAGCCCCCGGGAAGCACGTACACCCACCCACCTGGGCCGGATCTGGAGATCCCGGCTCGCGCTCCACCCTGAGCTTCTCGGTCAGCTCCAGCGCAAATGGGCTCGGCCTCTTCCTCCACCTCCCCTCCAGCCGAGCCAGGAGGTGCAACCCAGGGTGGCACCGCAAGGTCTCCCTAAATCACCTTCGTGCAGCGTGGCCCGCCCCAAGTCCAGCGAGGTTGAGCAGAGGTGCGGCCCGCCTGCCCTGGGCCCTGGACTCCCCGGGCGCCAGAGGTCCGCGCTGTGCCACTGGGCCGCAGACCCGCCCTCCCGGGGCTCGCAGGGGACTGGCGAGCAGGCAGCGCAGGAACGGCCTGCAGCAGGAGACAGCGCTGCCGCTGTTGTCCTCCAGTCCCTCCTCCCTTGCCCTGCCCCCCTGCGTCTCCTGGAGGCACAGGTAAGGGACCTGCCTGGGGGCGGCGAGAGCCCCACCGTGCCCCGGCAAGCGAGCTAGCGGACTGCTCCCAGGGAATTTTCGGGGAAGGAAGTCAAGAAACTGCTACTCTCGGTCTGCGTGCATCCCGCGGAGGCTCCTGCGAGGTCCTAGAGTGGGCTGTGTGCTCAAGCCCTCTGCCGGGGAAGCCGGCCCTGACAACTTTTAAATGGCCAGCCTGCTCCTGGGAAAAGCAGAGACGTCCTGTGTCTTCTGGAGTCTTCCACCTGGAAGATAACTGGCACATAGTCTTACACTGCAGAGTTAATGTTTCCAACCTCAAAACAAAGACTGAGTGGTCTTCACATTTTGAAAAATATATTTTCTGGCTACCATTTGAACAGCGAGGAGAAGCAGCCGTATTTAACCCTACTAGATGTGAAAGCTACATACAGGAAATGCATGGTTTCTGATCCCAGCCAGGCTTGAAGTGTAGACAAAGGCCCAAGGGCAGGACAGAAAATTCCACCACGAAAATTCTACACTTCAGTGGAATGTTCAAGGCAGTGAAAATCCTGGTTAACTATGAGGCTGGGGGGGTGGACTTTTTGTTCGAATAGCAGGTTTAAACCTTTCTGATGTGTATAAATCTGTCCTCAAACTTTAGGAACAGAGTGCTACTGAATTATTGCTTGTTTGTTTGTTTGTTGCCAAGCTCCTAGGGTAAATTCACTGTTCCAACATGGCAGCTTTAATGAGGTGCGGACCCTACACTCCAAATGGGAAGGGTCTAGATACTCGGTAATTAGAAAATCTGGACTTAGCATTAAGTGAGGCCTCCTGGTGTCTTCAAAAAGCCAGTTTGCTTTCTTTTTTTTTTTTAAATACTAAATAGTATTACATTTCAAAAAGTCTTATTTGGCACTAAAAGGAGCCCTTGATACAGAAATTCCGTAGACCTTGAAAATTAGAGAATGAATTCAGTTTATAAAGTAGTACTAGGCAGCAAAAGCAAAACAATGAATAACAGAGTCTAATTTGTTTTAGAAGGTAATTTACAGAGCACCTAAAACGTGCCAGGCCCAGGCGCTGTGCTGAGGAACTAGACGTAACTCATTCATATTCTGGAAATAGAATTTCAGATTTGGAAATAGAATTCCTGAACAATTAATTTGTTCAAGGTCAAGAAAGCGGAGTTGACTGGGCTGACTCAAAACATTCTATTCTTTCCTTTGTACATTCATTATTCAATTATCCAGATATTTATTAACTGTCCACTATATGCCAAGGACTATGCTAGACACACACGCTGCAAAAATAACTAAGATACAGTTGCTTACTTGAGGACTACCAGCTCAGGGAATCTACCGACAAGGAGCTACATAAATGGTGCCCTGTGATCGTGTGACGACAGCAAGACAGCAAGGAACTCGTGGAACAGGAGGCTCATCTAACCCAGTTTGAAGGGTGGAACCTGGGACTAGAAAATGGTGGCAGTCATCCAGCAGAGCCATCCTGAGAACTCACCTAACACAGTGGCAATGGGGATCTGTGTGGGGGCGGGGGAGGGAATAAAGGGAGAGAGCACTCTGAGGCACAGGGCATAAAAATAACAGGGCTTGATTAAAGGTGGGGATAAGAAAGAAGGATAAACCAAAGGTCACTCATATGTTTTTGGCTTGAGTTTCCCAACAGGTGGTAATTCCTTGAGTTCTTTGATTTTAGATACATTGGTTTTGAAATACCTTTGATGTAACCATATGTAAATGTTCAAAAGGCAGCAGGCTGTGCTGGTTCACTGCCCAGGAGAGATCTAAGGTGGAGATACCAGAGTCATCATGGATTTCTGGAGGGTGAGGTCACCGAGGAAGAACCTGTGAAGGCCACCTACAGAAACCTAGGGCATACTAACACTGAAGGCTCAGGCTGAAGAAACGATCCTTTAGAAGAAAACTGAGAAGGAGCTGCTCTAAACAAAAAAGAAGCCCTAACAGGTAGGCACAGGCGCAAATCACAGAGAAGAATTCTACCAAGCAAGCAGGGGTCAAATGCTAGATCCTTCCAAGGACAAGCAAGATAACTTAAGGGTGTCCTCTGATTTGCAATAAGGAGATATTGGCAAGAAAGGTTTCAGGGGACTGGTTGAAGAATAAAGAAGTAAAAAACATAAAGTATCACATTTTCAAAAACGGAACTGGACAGTTTTAGAGAAATAAAGGCTGTAATGAAGTAGCAAATTCAGAAGAAGGGAGACAATGATTTTGAAGCAGAATGGCAGAAAAAGACATCCCCAATAAAAGAAAAAGAGAAAGGTACAGATTGGAGTGAGGCCAAGTACAATGGCTGCCTAATATTTAGCAAAGAATTTGGCTCAGAGTAGAAGGGGATGAAGACATTGCAGACATGAGAGAAGTGAAGGCCTCCTAAGCAGCAACATTAGGAAATGAGAGAGAGACTTGGGGACACAAAGTGACGAAAGGACTCTGGGCAGCACAGGACACACACTGAGTATCAGGGCCCGCAAGGTCAGGGAGTTACAAGTCCACAAGGGGACGTGATTTCCCCCTGCAGACAGACGTCAGCGTCTGGTCCAGAGCAGCAGTCCCCTCGGTTGGCTCCAATTTCAGGTCTGAATCTTTCCGCTACATCACAAACTTAGCATCCCTGGCACTCCGATCACACATCTGGGTTACAGCTCTTTAGCAGTTGGGACATTTAACACAGAAGTACAAATATTTTATAAGTGAGCTTACGCTAACTATAAGTAAGCAAGTTCCTACCCTGGAAAAACAGGTTTGACTAATAGCAAGGGGAGCGTGATAACTCACACAGCATGAAGGGCACCAATGATGGCTTCTGTGTGACCTTTTAACCATTTTGATCCCACCTTCTGGTGAGGAAAGCTACAGAAACAAAAGTAATTCATGAAACCAGTTATAGATACATTGGTTTGTAATGTAGTTAACTACATTTCAAAAAGAAAATGAAAAAGAAATCACAGTAGTAGTTATGAGATATTTTGAATGCAATAATAATAAAAAATTGGCATGTCAAAAAAAAACTACATAAGGAACACAAAAGAAGTCCAAAAACATCAGCAGGACTGGACCATTTAGTCAAAAATACTGAGTCCTGACTTCTCCAAGGAGGACATACAGAGGATCCAGAGACACATGAAGAGATGCTCGATATTGCTTGCTATCAGAGAGATGCAAATTAAAACCACAATGAGATACCACTTTACACCGGTGAGAATGGCTATCATAAATAAAGCAATAAACAACAAATGTTGGAGAGGGTGTGGGGAAAAGGGGAATCTGGTCCACTGTTGGTGGGATTGCAGACTGGTACAACCATTATGGAAACCATTATGGAAAACAGTATGGAATTTTCTCAGAAAACTAAAATTGGACCTGCCTTTTGACCCAGCAATTCCACTGCTAGGATTGTATCCTAAGAACCCTAAAACACCAATCCCAAAGAACATATGCACCCCAATGTTCATAGCAGCACAATTTACAATAGCCAAGAGTTGGAAGCAACCTAGGTGCCTGTCAGTAAACGAATGGATCAAAAAACTATAGTACATATACACAATGGAATTCTATGCTGCAGAAAGAAAGAAGGAGCTCCTACCTTTTGCAACAACATGGATGGAACTGGAAAGCATTATGCTGAGTGAAATAAGCCAGGTGTTGAAGGACAAATACCATATGATCTCACCTTTAACAGGAAGCTAAACAACAAAACAAGCTAGCAAGCAAAACATAACCAAAGACACTGAAATACAGAACAGGCTGACAGTGACCAGAGGGGAGAGGGGAGGGAATTTCAGGGGAAATAGGGGAGGGATTTAGAGGAACCTATATAAAGGATACATGGACAACAACTGAGACGGGTGGAAATGGGAGGGAGGGGGGAGCACGGGGGATGGGATGGGAGTAATAGACAGAAAACTGTACTTGAAAAATAATTTTAAAAAAATTCTGAGTCCTGTAAACACCATCCCCTGAAGGCACTTCTAGTTTAAAAAATTCAGCATAAGAAGTAAATGTGAAACATTGAGAGTAGCTTGTCACCAAGGAAAGGTTAGAATAAAAGCAGTCCTGCTGTCCTGGGATTGGGATCATTTACATCCAGCAGGTCCTGACCTCGTGCCAGACGCTGTACAAGGGGCTTTGCCGTGGGATCTCGCTTCCTCTTCACAGCTCTCCTTTCTGGTTGGTCATCACTTTAAAAAGGAGACTGCATTTGAAAACTGAGGTTAAGAGAGATTAAATTGGGGGGTGGGATGGGATGGGAGTAATAGACAGAAAACTGTACTTGAAAAATAATTAAATAAAAATATTGGGAGAAAAAAGAAAGAGATTAAATGGCAGAGCCAGGAACTACATCCAGGTCTACAGGAGTTTAAAGTGCTCTTTTAATAAAATTTCCAGATAATAAAAATATATTTATGATGCTAGATAATAAGGCGTTATAGTACATAATTATTCCACTATGGTCTTAATTAAGCTATTAAATTCCTTGGCTGTAATTCTTAGTCATTTGAAAGAGTAACTTTAAAGATGCTATTTATCTTTTAAGTATTTTTAAGGCTGTCTCATTGTCTATATTCATATTTCTCAGAAGAAAACCTATGAATTTCACTGAGGGTCTCAGAGAGTTGATATTTCATAGAATTACTAAAAAGGAATCTTAGAGATACTTTCAAAGTTTGAGGCAATAAATGGCATGTACAGAATGATTACTGCTTGCCATGCAATATGCTAATACGCTGTATATACATATAGGTAAATAATGTAATAACATGTATGTTATTCCTCTGTATACATTTGATCCCCTCATCAACTCTGGGGTATTTACATAGTTTCAATTTACAGAAACCTGCCAGCAATCACACAACCAGTTAGGGAAAGAGGGGCAGGTAAAAGAGGCCTATTAGACTTTCAGACCAGCGCTCTTAACGGCCTTCTGCATGGTCTCCGGTACTTGAAAGACGCACATGTCAAGGTTCAGAGCAGTTGAAGTAGTCCCTTGGCACATTTATTCCATAAATTGTCAGATTTTCTTTAGATCCCACCACCTCCTCCCCAAAAGAGATACCAAGCATCAGGAACCCAAAAGCTCCAACACACCATCCGAAGGAGGGGCGCGGGTGCTGGTGAGCAGCCTGCAACCGGAACGGCTGACCTTCACTCGGGGGGCTGTGTGTGAGAACTGTGCTACGCATTTCACTGGTATTCTCTTATTTAATCCTCATGACAAATTTAAAAAGCTAATGAAGTTAATTAGTCTAAACTTTAGGCTAATACTTATACATCTAGATTTCCAGAGAGGTGATTACACAGGCTATTTTTTTAAATAACTAGTTTTAAAACCAGCATAGGCTGGCTTCTTGGAAATTAAATGATTTCTAATCCAGAGTTCACCCTAAAACTATACATCTCGAAAGCAGAAGACAGTTATCGATACATCCATCAGGCGCCACGTACAGGCTGCAGATACAATTTGGTTTTACGACGTACTAACCGGAGCCTGAATCCCACGGCATCGTGGTTTGCGCACTTGGAAGATGCACTACGATGCTGTCATCCTATTAGGTTATTCAGTTGACTAATCATTCCTTGTGCAAACGAGCTAGAATATGAAATCAGCAAATCACCAACACAAATGGGAGAAGGGCTGTCTTCGGACAATATTAGAAGCCTCAACCACTTAAAATTTTGAAACAATTATTTCCTGAACTAATAGAATTCTATCGACTTTCTGTATGTTTAAGTGAGTTCTGATTATTTACATAGATTTTTCTTATTCTTCAAATAAAATACATGGAATCTGTGGCTAACAAACATAGCATTTAAAAATTTATATGAATTCACAAAACTTTTACATGAATTCTAATCATAAAATTTTAGATCTTTACATATAAGAGAAACAATACAACCATATTCATCTATCCTGTTTTGCCAAAACCTAGTCTCTAACCAAATAGTGCAAATAAATTGTAATGAGAATAAGAAATTGATAGGAATCTAAAACCTGAAGATTATACATATATGAAGATATTAACAAAATAGAAAAGAAAGTCTACTGCTACATACCTTGCATTAAAATCATAAAAATGGGGGAAAAACTTTAAACAAGAAAAAATCTAGTTCAGGCAACCAAATCACATCTTTATAGCTTTGCAGTCCTTAGGAAAAGAATTACTAATGAATATGAATTATCACTCTTACTCATGTTTGGAAAGATAAATGGCAAATCTTTGCATACGAGAGGTAAAAAGAAGCACATAAAATACTTAACCATTGAGTTTAGTTCACATAAATAAGCATAACAGCACTCTATTTTCTAAATAAAAGTATCACATAGTTTTCATACAAAGATCTTTGGCTTCTAGAATATTTTCATAACTTTATTAATGAAACATTTCACTGTAAGTACAACTTTAAAACATACTTTTTAAATATGGCTATATAAATTAATTAGATGGTTATTTCAGAATCATCCTGCTTAATAAAGAATAAATAAGTTCTGGGAGCATTTGAGATCTTGTTCCTCAGCATATGTCATCAGTTTGGCTCAAATAAACTATTATAAAAATTCAGATAAATAAATAAGTTCTAAATTTTGGTGAAGAATGAAGCTTTTATTTCCTTTGTTTCTACTATTTTCTCCTACCTTTGGGCATTTTGAAAGCGGTAACTCATTGGATGATTGTATGTGACACCAAACAATTGTCAAAAAATTCAACTCCGCACTACCTACCCCTTCTTGTTTCGTGAAGAGATTTAGGCAATCCCTCAAAGCAATACAAGTTTCTCCAGAAGCTTCAGAGACAACTTCAACTTTCTGAAGAAATGATGGAAGCATATCTAAAAATTAAAAAAAGTAATAAATCAAATGAGTGGGATTTTAAGTAATCAGAATAAACTACAACCACAAACACTTTTATAGCTACAAACTTCACATTTTCTTCCAGCCACCTTAAACGAAGCATACAGTATCCATTCCTGGGGCATCCTAAGTACTACTGCATGCAAAGCACTAACTGGTACAAAGAAGAAGGGATGAAGCCTTGTCCTAGAGAAGTCTGTACCCTACAAGGAGAAGAGCCAAGACTAAGAACGAGTTTACAGAGTAACAATAATACAACCTTTGAGATGCACCCAACAAGGAGGACTGACAGCACTAGCTGTGAAACATCAGTATTTCCTTTCATGATACGCTACACCAAATAAGTAACTCGATTCAAAAGTAAACTGCTAAAAAGAGACAAAAATAATTCTGTAACTGACATGATGTGATGGCTAACATATCTGAAGGTGGCATCAAGTCAACTTCCTCTTGTTCTTATTTGGATAAATGTTTGACATAAATAGGCCTTTCATTCTCGAAAATGTGTCCCTGTAGAGTTTCAGAATTGTTTACTATATGATTAAGTTGGGAACAAAGAAATGTTAACACAGTTGGCCCTCCATATTCACAGGTTTCACATCTGAAAATTCAACCAACTGCAGACAGAAAATATTCAGAGAAGAAATGTTACATTATTGCTGGAATATACTTCATAGTTAAGCCTATGTACACAGACTTTTCTTTCTCCTTACTCCCTAAACAATACAGCATAACAACCATTTACAAAGTATTTACATTGTGCAGTAGTTATGTAAGTAATCTCAAGATTAAAGTCAACAGAAGGATGAGTGCAGGTTATATGAAATGTTACCCCATTTTATATAAGGGACTTGAGCCTCTGCAGATTTTGACCTCCAAGGTGGTCCTGGAACCAGGCCTCCAAAGATACAAAAAGGCTACTATATCACTTTCTTCCCAAGTGCCCTAAAGAAAATTTTAATCCATTTACCCAC
The DNA here is from genome assembly GCF_014824575.4 of Sturnira hondurensis. Taxonomy (NCBI): domain Eukaryota; kingdom Metazoa; phylum Chordata; class Mammalia; order Chiroptera; family Phyllostomidae; genus Sturnira; species Sturnira hondurensis. The sequence goes on from NW_028074503.1 coordinate 4,070,917, forward strand.
TTAGAGAAAAAAAAAGAAGTTGGCAAGATAAAGCTGCAAAATACATGCACATCACTAAAAAAAAAAAAAGGAAAATGTCATATCCTGTCCAGATTAATGCAAGGGGGATGTACTTAGTTAAAAAACTTTTGGAACTTGTGCTAACTATACCGTAAGATCCTTTAAATGAGTCTTTTCCATCACATAAAAGCATAACATTAAGAAAGCTTTTCATTAAAACATAACTTAAAAGGAGAAAGACAATTAAATCAGTAGCATTCTTTGTATTTCAAATAGTCTTACTTAAAACATTGTTCTAAACACATGGGGTAATAAACAAAAGCAATCCAGTCGATCCAAATACCAGCAATTTGCAATTAATTAGGCCATAAAACAGTCAGTCTCATCAAGAAACAAAAATTTTCAAAAAAAATAGAGTAAATGAAATCTACAAGAATAACAAATCATTTTTGGCCATATTTTCCAGGTGATACAATTGTGAATAGCACTTTTTCTTTTCCAGATCTTCTGTATAAATGTAACTTATTTTGGTAAAGGAAACTCCTTTTCTTGGAAAAACTATTTCTCAAAACTCCTAAGGCTGAAGTGGGCCACAAAACGAGAGGTCAGAGTGAATGACAATATAAACGACCCTTCATAATATCCGGATATAAAGTCCAAATGACATTTTATTTTTCATCTTATGGAATACGGTTTCCTAGTATTAGCTATTTGTAATAGCACCCAATTGAAAACTACTATATCCTATAATAAATTCGACTTTGCATACTTTATTTTTCATTTTGAATCTGGGATATAAAATGTGAAGATTTCTTCCGTACTTAGTTGCTAAATAGCAAATGAGAATACCAGATGCTTGAAGCCATATGACTTAAACAGTACCACCAGATGCCTCTCGCAGAGCTGTGGACTGAGGACTCCTGAGAGGAGATGCACAGAAGTAACAGGCACAGTCTCTGCCTTCCACAAATGTTCTGGGAAATCTAGTAATTTTCCATTTTCATGGTACAAATGATAGAAAGTTGCAAGCATGAGTATTATTTCTTTTATTAAATGCTATCACATGCTTAATCACCTCCAATTCTGTATATAGATATTTCACAGTTTAGATACATGGTGATTAACATGTGACAGACATTAAATGTCAAAATAAATTTTGAGAAATAGAAGTTTTTAAACAAAAGTGATTCCGCAAGTTTTCAAAAGACATTTCAAGAAATATATTTTAAGGTATGTGTTTATAAGAATCCATTATTGAGACAGTGTCAAATTCTTCTGTGCAAACAGAATCAAGAGCCACCTAATTTCTCTGAGAATCGCGTGTTTAAACCAGGTTCTGTAACTACCACTGACTGGCACAGCGGCGCGGTGTGGGAGCTGACAGACGGCGCGGCAAGTGCATCAGGGGTGAGGCAGGTCGCACTGGCTCGCCTCTTACACAGTGATGCTTGCACATGGCTACACAAAAAGAAAGAAATCTGCTGAGCTTCTGGAAAAGTTACCAACTGGAATCACTAGAGAGATGCTCATATGCTTTAGTCGATTAATATTTAGAGATTAAACAGTAATGAATAAATGCAAAAGGGCCAGTGTGTTGCCATACTTGGCCTGCTATAAAAATTGGACACTTAATTTTAAGGAAAAATGTTCCTTTTTTTACTACAATTATTTTTGAACTCAGGAAAGATGCTACAAGATCATATGTGAAAAGCTTATCTTTAGAGACATATAAAAAGCTTACAATCTGTTGTTTTCAAGATACACTATACAATTTTTATTTGGGTAAGTTTTTAGACTATTAAAGAAATACTTGTGGCTTATGTTAACAAATTAAGCCCTAATCCAGATGGCTTCCACTGTTTTTCTAATACAGAGTCTACACTCAGCCTAACATGTAAGGCCCTGCATAAAGGCAATCAGTTTCAGGCAGGCTGTTTTCCTGGAAATACTTGTTTTCCTGGAAATACTCTCACATTTTACTGCCTCTAAACCTTTGTTCAAGATGTTTTCTCTTCCCTGGATATTGGAAATAATAATTATTCATTTTAAGAAGTTTTTTACCACTGACCTGCAGCTTTCCAGCTCCAGCCTGGAACATTCCATGGAGGGAAAGAGAGGAACATAAAACTGGAGGCAGTATGGCCAGACAAGAAGTTGTTGCTGTAACTTACACGAAAAATGGCAGCGGCCTAGGCAGACTAGCGGGGGGTGGGGGTAGAGAAAGGGAACAGCATGGATACGGCAGAGATTGAAAGGTACAGCAGAAAGAAAATTTAGGGGACCCCAAGGTTTGGGTTTCGGGAATTGTCTGAATCAGCCCTGCACTCTTTAAGATAAACACCAGAAAGAACATTAGGAAAAGAAAAGAGAAGAAAAAACGTTGACAGGAAAAAAAGAGGATTTCTTTGTTTTGAGTTGGAAACTTCTGTTCTAGGTCAATTTCACCCTATCTTTGAACTTCTGAATAGGAGGGCACTGTGAGGGTTTGAACAACACCTCAACTACAGGAGCCAAGCTAATGTGATCATTCTCAAAAAAAAGTCTACCTTTCACTGTTGACCTAGGTATAAATCTGTAAACTTCTTTAGTTCATAGGCCACATGTTTAGGGTTAAATATAGAATTCTTGATTTATTCTAGACTCTGTATTGGTTAGGAGCAGACCCTGGAGCCAGGCTGTCTGGAATCAAACCTTCCCTTGAGTTTTTACTAGCTGTGTGACCTCGGGCAATTTACCTAACTCTCTCTGCTTCAGTCAGCTTATCTATAAAATGGACACAATAGTTACATGCGCTACATAGTACGGTTAGAAGGAATAAATGAGTTAATATATATAAAGTACACAGAACAATGTGCAAAAGGCTATGTGTGTTTGCTACTATTCTATGTGATACAATTTGTGAATTACTGACATGTTTTGTCTTAGAAGGAGAACGGGACAATTGTGGTATCTGGCAGACTTAGTTTATAGAGAATCATTCCTCCAATCCCAGACCATGAAGATGCTGAATAAAATAATATAAAGCAACATTTGAAAGAAGAAAGCCCCAGATATACTAGAAACAAAAAGAAAAGTCTGATAAAACAAGCGCATGCCAGTGAAGCCTGGGTGGGAAGGCCTGACACAGAGGTGGACGCCCACTGGGACACACAGAGCCTGGAGAGGCGGGCTCTGCTCTCACAAAGCACGGGGACCAGGCCCCAGGCGGGGCTAGACCCCTAGTGTACGCAGGGATGAAAGAACTGCCTCGGGCTCAGGGAAGCAGTGGAAAACGGCACTGTCCGCCTACTGCTCAGAGTGGCAATTATGAGAAATGGAAATTCCTAGCTTGTGCCCCGCCTAAGTATGGAATCAAATTTGAAAACTATTAGCCCAGAACCAGAAAAGCCTGCATAGCCCTAGCAGAAACAGACACAAAACTACTGGGAAGGGACACTTCCATAATCCAGGAGGCAGAAAAAACAAGCCCCCTGAAGATGAGCGCTCAGTAAAAAGTGACATAATCCATTGTGAGGAGAACAATTCGTCCCCAGGGACAGCAGACAAAACAACAGCGTCACTTCAAACTACTTGAGACACACAAAAACATTCCCCCCAAAAGGCTTTAAACTTATGCTTCAAGAATCTGGATAAAATTAGAAATCCATATTATATGAAAAATACTATGTCCCTACAGGAAAAGTAAAAACTTTAGAAGCTACCACCCAGAATTTCTAGAATTATAAAACACAGTCACAAAAATTAGAAAGCCAGAGGATTAAACAGAAAAATAGGTCCAACTGAGGGAAAAAACCTAGAACTAGAAAACAGATGGAAGAAATTACTCAGTATTTAACACAGAAAAAAAATAGAAATGAGAAACGAAGAAGCAGAAGGTCAAAGAACAAGATTCAACGGGTGGCCCAGGGAAGTTCTGGCAGAAGAGAGCAGAAGGAATGAGGAAGCAAAGTTTCAAGGGAGATGATGGGGAAGAGCGCTCCTACACTAAATGAGGTAAAGACTGAGTCTTTAAATTAAAAACAGAGTCTCAAGCAGCATATGTGCATAACAGCAAAAGTCAAACCTACAGACAGAATAAAACTTCAGGATGCCAAAGACAAAGTGAAGATCTTTGAAGCAATAGAACATTAAAAAAAAAAAGACAAGGCTGTCTACCAAAGAATCATTACTAGAATATCAGAAGCCAGAGAAGCTGGAGTCATATCTTCAAAATGGTAATGGATAACTATAATCTAGTGAGAGTGAAATAAAGATTTAGAGAAGGCAGAGATTCTACCACTCACAGTGAGTGCCTCAAAGACTTATTCAAAGATTTTCCTCAGTTAGGAAAAAAATGGAACCCGGAGGAAAAGAGGAGGTTATAAATCAATGGCATTACCCGTGAACCCGAGTAGTGAAGAATGCTCAATGGATTGAGCACGGGCCTGTGAACCAGAGAATCGTGGTTCGATTCCCAGTCAGGGCACATGCCTTGGTTGCAGGCCAGTTCCCAGCAGGGGACACATGAGACGCAACCATACATTGATATTTCTCTCCCTCTCTCCTTCCTTTCCCCTCTAAAGATAAATAAATAAAATCTTAAAAAACAAACAAAAAAATGCAAAACACTCTAGCAGTGCTGGTGGCTTCTTCCCTATTTGTTTCTCTCTACCCTTATACTCACTAACTTAACAGAATGAATTACTACTGACTTATCCCTGAGTTGAAGAGAAATGTTATAAATTTATCAGTTAGATAAGTAGGTTGTTCATTTCATTCACTCAAAACATACAAACATATATATTTATATATATGCATACAAGCACACACACATATATTCAGTGCCCATATGTGCCATGCACCATTAAGGTGCCAGCTCTGTTAATCAGTGAACAAAAATTTCCTGCCCTCATGGAGTTTCTCTCCTAATAGGAGAGGCAGACAATCAACTGCACATACATATATCATAAGTTTAGTAAGTGATAAAGAGAAACATGAAGCAAGGTAGGGAGATAGCAAGTGTTGAGGGGAGCTGAAAGTTTAGACAGAATGAGATATCAGTAACGGTCGTGGCGGGGAGGAACTGGCAAGTTCCAAGGGGACCTGAAAAAAATGTTTACAAGAGATTATGGACAGGGGAGGATGACAAGTGAACTAACAGAAACTGGCATTCAGGACAGTTACCATCCTTCATAAAGAGGCAAATGAAGGGGACAGTGTGGCTAAGCCTGTGGGAACTGGCGTCATTAGAACAAGCCGTGGGCCAGGTGGAGGAGCCCAGCAGCACTGTCAGACCACAGCCCAGCTGGAGGGAGCAGGGAGGTCCCCTGACTTACTGCTCCTTCCACCCCCACAGGAATGAAGTCTGTAGTGATCCAAGGCTCCGGGGCAGCAGGCAGGGCAGGAGATGGACAGGGGAGAGCGAACAGAACAGGTGGGAAGAGAAGTCAGAGGGTTCTGTTTGAGGAAGGACCTGGGGAGCTAAGGAAGTAAATGGGAACCCTAGACAAAAGCCTTCCATCCCGAGGGACCACCACAGCTCCGGCCTGAGGTGGGAGTCTGCCACCAAGTAGGTGGCCATTGAGGCTGGAGGAGCAAGCAGAGGAGACTAGGACGTGAGGACCTGACGGAGGGAGAGGGACTGGCAGGGTCTGTGGGTCATCAGAATGACTCCATCTTTCCTTCTAAGTGAGCCAGCCTGTAAGCTAATGGATGTTTTAAGCAAAGGCCATCACCCACTGATGTTTTAGGAGACTGCCTGGGGAGAACAAGTAGGGCTGAGGGCAGAATCTGAGGGCCAGTTTAGGAGGTCGTTTAACAGTCCACTTGGGAGACGATGGTGGCTACAGTGAAAGTGGTGAGAGGGGTGTTTACTCGATGCCTAGGATTTTTACAAGTTTTCAGTAAATTGTACTTTTTCTTTAAGATTGTTTTTAAAATAGCTGAAAGAGTTCTCATTTCTTTGACCAGGGATTCACTTACATACATTTAGTAACATGCAATAAAGTACACGGATTAAAGATGGCACATGAAGTAAAACATCTTTTCCGGAAAGTAAATGCAATACGTGGTAATAGACTCAAAAATGTTAACATGCTTTCACCACAAATCCCATTTCCAAATACCCTAACGGAATGATGTGATCACATTTCAATGTACAATATGACATTATTTATAATAGTCAAAAAACTGGTGACAACCTAACAGTGAATTTAGGGTTGTATGGAAGAACAGATTGACTACCTAGCCTTCAGGAAGTCTTCCACAGTTTTATTAGTTTAGATGATTTTAACTGATTTTGCAACCAGGCTTTTGGTAAAGACAGAATACCAGAGATTTCAGTACTGAATACTTTGGACCTTGAATAATGTGTCGCCAGACAGATGAGTCCTGGCACTCATCCAGGGAGAAATTAGGTTTAAGGGCCACTCATGAAAGTAGTAGGGGCATGGTATTTGGTCAAAATGGTCTGTTACTTGGGTCATGGAAGAGAACAATTACAAATAAAGCTTAAAAACCAGGTCGTGACTGGGCTATAAAAGTCCTTAATTGCCAGGATAAAGAGATTGCATTTTATTCTATCATTTCAAGGACCCATAAAAGATTTTTTCAACAGAAAATGCATGATCAAAAAAGCACCTTTCTAAAATTAACCTGGCAAGCAATAAGGCAGTATTTCACAGATTCTGAGTTGGAAGAGTTCCTGAAATCTTCTGATTCCAACCCCTTTGCGGGGAAAGGCAGGGAGAGTAAAGGGCAGGCTGCCGCAGTAAGTAACCAGGGTCGGAGGTGGTAAGAGCTGAACTCTAACGGGAGAAGTCTGGACACGAAAGAAGGTAACTGCGTCTTGAAGTTCAAACAATGTTGTACTAACATGTAAGACACTTTCAACCACAAGATCTGGACCCACTCCACACACATTTTAGTGTTTCATCTTGAGACATCATGGCAAACTACGTAGGCAGTCTGGAGCACGATGCATCTCGATCAGCTTCCTTTAATAAAACACACGGCGCAAGATTACTCTGTACAATTCCTCGGCACTCAGAGCGACTGTGTCACTTGAACTCTCCAATTCCATTCATGAAATCACCTCAACCTTACTTACTATTTATATAGGATGTAGCCTTCTTTATCTACACCAGTCTTTCAAAAACCATGTTTATAATTGCCGCTATATAAATCAACTGAGTTTTATTGTAGGTATATGAAATAGGGTTGCCAGACAGTCAAACATCTCCAAGTTCCCACAGAGCACTGTCTAAAACAAAACACCGTTTTTAAAGTTGGTCCCGAACACCATGCACATCTCTCAGAGCACAGACGATGCACACCATCATTGTGAGTGGCCCGACATAGAGATCATCTGAACCAAGAGATTTGACTGCAGGTTAAAAAAAACTTAATTTAATTGTAGTTATAATTCTTTTCTTTGGTGCAAGTTAAGAAAATTGTTACGGTTCATCTCACTCTGGTTCTCTATCTCCTAAATGTTGTTATTACTCTTCGTACTTTGATGGTTCTTGGTGAAGATTATGGTGTTTTACAAGCTCACTGATGGTCTTAGTTGCAGACTCTATGTATGTACTAAAAAACCACTGTCTGATACACTTCACATAGGTGAATTTTAGGCTATGGAAATTATTCTAATAGCTGCTATTATTTAAAAAACCCACTGAGGATAAACAGGGTAATTAACACAATATTCCAGCCTGTAATTGATAATCAAAATGACCCAACTGCTATCCTTCCCAAAGCTATCATTACTGACGTAAATGTCCGTTAAACTGAAGCAAAGGGACGCCCAAAGTACACTGGGACAGATATAGACTATTTATGCTCAGTTACTCTCATATTAACATTTTTTCACATTCTCTGGGCACAGATAAACTGAACCTAGGAGTTCACTGGTTAACTGATTCATGATTAAATCAACAGTTAATAGCCCTGGCTAGTGTGGCTCAGTGGCTTGAGTGCGAGCCTGGGAACCAGAGGGTCTCTGGTTCGATTCCCAGTCAGGACACATGCCTGGGTTGCAGGCCTGGTCCCCAGTTGGGGGTGCTCAAGAGGCAACCACACATTGATGTTTCCCTCCCTCTCTTTCCCTCTCTAAAAATAAATAAATAAAATGTTTTTAACAAATCTATTTTTAAAAATAAATAAAATTGATAGTTAATAAAAAACTCATAGACAACTAAATCAATTATATTTTAGTAGTTATTTATAAAGACATCATTGTCTAAGGAACAACTTTTTAATTTATAAAGTAATAATTTTTTCAATACTTAATTTTTGTACTGCATTTTATATTGGATCGTATTTTGATTTTTCACTTAGCTACAGTCAACTCATAATAATTCATAATTAATGGAGACTGAAGACATAAAAAGTTGAATAGCAGATTAATCATTAGCTAGACAGGTTCGTGTGTATATATATATATATTCAGAGAATCACAGAAAGTCAAGACCTGGAAACAACTAACTCCTTCATTTGTAGATGAGGGAACTGAGGCTTTGCAGCTAAACTGTTCAAAGTAACAGCTACCAAGGGGCAGAACAAAGGTTCAAATCCAAAACAGTTTGACTCCAAATTCCAAGGCTCTGTGATTTATAAGCAGAATTCTTATTACACAACCAACATGAATTTACAGCCCCAAAATGTTAACTTTGACTTTGTTTTTCTTGTGCTTAAAAGAATAAAATCATTTTAATCTATAAAGTAAGCCCCCTCCATAAGCAGAATTTTCGAATACCCCTTTTAAAATTTCACAATAGTTTTAACAAATGGAGTGCTAAATTCAAAACAAACTTAATCTAAAATGTAGAGTTAAACAAAACTACAGATGTCAACATCTATCTATAATAACAGGCTATGGGGTTTTGGGCAATGTTTGTCTTTGTTTATTTATTTATTTATTTATTTTACCTTTAGCCATGTCACACTCCTTAATCATTTTGAGAAAGCTGGAAATTTCCCTATCTAGTCTCTGTTGGCATGCTTGTGCTTTCTGGAAAAGAAAACAAAAAGAAGACAAACAAGTTTAACAAAGTTAAAACAAGCCAATATAATACTTGTATATTCCAGACACTTGAATGTTTCTACCAAAACTTTAGTTCACAGGTAGATACATTATAATAGTGAGTCATATTCCTAACAGAGAAAAATGGTTAAAAGAGTTTCCTTAAAAACTGAATATTTGGGGTTGGCCAAAAAGTCCATTTAGTTTTTTCTGCAAAATACATTTTTCATTTTCATCAATAATGTTATTGATTTGGACATTTTGAGTAGGTAGGCTATCTCCCACATGGTGTGACATTAATTGTTAGCAATTAATGTGTTGATTCGCTCGCTATCAACTTTAACTGGTCTCCTGGCCTGTGGAGCATCGTCCAGCAAGAAATCTCCGGCACGAAACTTCACAAACTACTTTTGACATGTTCGATCAGTCATAGCACCTTCTCCATACACTGCACAAATTTTTTGCATTTCAGTTGCATTTTTACCTTTCTTGAAATAATATAGCATCATGTCAGAAATGTTGCGTATGTTCTCTCATGTTCAATATTAAAATGGCTGCACAAAAACTCGCCAATTATAATGTTTTTTTAATGCATGCTGATATCACAGCTGTCACCATACAATCTAACAAAATTGTCTCGAATGAAGTTAAAGACAACTAAGCGCTACTAGAGCCATAGTATGGAAAAAATATAATGGAATTTTTGGCCAACCCAATAACATTTAGTTAATCACATACAGATTAATAAAAATAAGTATTTCTAAATTCTAAACACATTCAACATCAGTTGTATAGACACTGTGCCGCTGCCTTAATTACTCCTTGGAACTCAATACACCATATATATCTGAGGCGTTAGATTTCTCTGATTTATTAACACTTAGAGGACTTGATTAAATTCATTGAGAAATAACAAAATATGCTTCTTAATGTGTTTTAAAAACTAGTTAAAAATCTAGATGCTAGTAACATGTAGAAATCACAAACTGATTTTTATTCAGCAATCTAACTGCACACAGCCACCACACAATCAGGCAAATAAGGATATCTCCTCAGCAAGAAAACACTTATAAAAATAATGTGAAGTCAATTACAGAAAGCATCCTTCTTTGTAATTTGAAATTTCTCCATTTTTAGATCCCTAAAAGCAAAACAAACAGTTTTATGATGGAAGCTTATCTCATCTTAGTACATATTTGGAAGTCCAAAATGACAATCAGATAAATCCATTTATTATATGAACAATGTAACTTTAAGAGTTAATTTTATTTATAACTTCCCTTTAAATAGCGGAGGAATAAGCAAGCAAACTGTCATTATAAAGTTAATTGGTTAGGGCAATAAGAAGTATTTATTCTGAGAACCTTGACCTTATCAGTGTGAGAATCACACTCTTGAAGGCAGAACACTATATTTAGCCTTATGAATCGTCCCACTTTGCATTCCTACTCTCAAGGAGCCAACCAGTAAACATTTTTGGTCCCCCCAATCAGACCTATGCGCCCAGGTGACAGAAGTAAGCGCCTCTTTCCCCTTTTCCACCTCTTTATAAAATTTTAGTGCTTCTGAAGCTCAGCTTAGCCATAGCAGAACTAGTCATGGGGCCACATTAGTGATAAGCCATGTTCTCCTGAAAATCTGCATTACTCTGTCTTGAGAGCTCTAACAATATAAAAATACAATTTTTTTGGTGTGTGGAAAGGGAGAGAGAATACCTACACTATGCCATCTAAAACCCATTAGAAAGTAAAATGGCATGCTGGCTAATGTTTTCAGACACAGCGTGAACACAGGTTAAAGGCAGAAAAAAAGTCCATCTGGGGGCACTGAAAACATGCACTGCAACCAAATGTAAGACTCATAACTTATTAATACAGAACCGTCACTTCCTCTCTATACATATTTAATACTCCTGCCCACGTTCAAGTTGACACTACTGCTTTCCTTTTTATGGTGAGAGCTAGATACACAAAAGTAAGAACTAGATTCATTTGCACACTGCAAACCTCAATAAACACGATAGCTCCTGAGTTTATAATTAAAGATAAGACACACTCTCCACAGCATCATCCTCAAATACCTGAATCACATTCACCTTTCCTTAACTATCCAACAGTTACCAAAAAAAGTTTCCTTGATGATTTACTAGTTCTAAAAGGTACATAATAGGTCAGCTGGAGAAGATCACTTTCAGACACTATTTTAGTTGGGTACAAAAGTTTCTTCTGTTATAAACAATGGTAGCATTTAACTGGTATTAGAAAGAACAGAAGGAGGTACAATAAAATACAACACATTCCAATTTGCTATAATCTCCTTTTAGCTATCGGTTATATTATGAACACCTAAAATTCTATTTATGAAGGTTAATGCTTCTGAACTCTTTGCAGAGCCTAGCATGGAGTCTCACCTTTTATGCTATGCCATTAACCTTATGGGGAATAAGAGACTTTTTTTTAGGTTTTAATTTTTATTTATTCTACAGAAATGGGATCCCACTATGAGCCATGTTCTCATAGCCAAAGCGTGGCAGTGTCTGAAACCACGTTTTCTGGGCACAGAACACAAGACCAGGATCACACCCAGAGGCCCCCAGGGGAGCCGCTGAGCCACTCCCAACCCGGACCTCCTGCTCCCACCTCTGCCCGCCCAGATGTCAACTCTTGGTTTTGTCTGATTTAAGTTGATGTTAAACTACTTTATGACCCCTGTCCTACAGGACAGCTTAAAAATGTGTATCAAGGAGGTGTTCATCTAAGGAGGAATGGGCAAAGGAGGAGAGAGGTCACCAACTCCAGGCTATTTGCTACAGACAACCCACATGTGGCAAATTAAGAACAGAAGCAGACTGCCTTCTCCTCAGCAATCAAAAGCAACAAACTGCCGATACACAGTGAGTGCAAGAAGACAGGCACTGAAGGGCACATACAGCACGATTCCATTTACTTGAAGGTCGAGCACAGGCATTGGCACCTTAGCCTGGAACAACAGAAAGCCCCTCGGTGGCAGAGGGCATCGTCTGGAAAGGGGCACAAGGGACGTCTGTGTGGTGATGAAAACGTTCTACGTCTCGGCAGCAGTGGTTGTCACACAGGGTACACACATTTGTCAAAACCCAGCAAACTGAAGATGAAAATGGCATTTAGTTGATTGTATAAAAATTGTACCTGGATATATTAAACTTTTTAATGAAATAGACTGCAGAACCCTGCTCACTTTGCTCTTTGTAGAAGATTGCCACTGTTGCGAGTACTGGTACCCCATCCCCATCTCTGAGCCTTCCTAACTCCAGCCAAATCTGCTTCAAAGATAACGCCATGCTGCGTCTTCCCTCAATCCAAGTCAACCCGTAACACGTTTATTCTTTTTGGTTCCTGGTGATGAGTACAATCCTGCTCTGAAATCTTTGTAATGTTTTGTTTTGGAATAGCTATCTACATAAAGTAAGAAATATATCTACGTAAAGAAAGGCAACTCTTCCTCACATGTCTATCGGCCCTAGAGGCCCATTTTGCCCTCCTCCAGCTTCCAGGCAAAAACTGCCAATCAGTTCGCATCTTTCTAGGGCTGATCTAAGCCTACACAAACCTGTGTGTGTGCACCTGTACTTTTCCTCTCCCAGGTAACAGCACATTAGATACAGTATTTCATACCTCGCTCTTTCCACTTAACTATAAGTCTTAAATAAATCAGTATGTATAAAGCTGCCTCACTGTGGTATGGGTATATATGCCAGTCTTCATTTATTGGCCCTGTGTGGATACATATTCTTCTTCCTGCACGTTCATTGTAATGCATCACTTATTCTTAAATCAGGGAAGTTTGATATTATTGTCTCCTTTGTATAAAATTTAGAAGCACTGCTCATTCTTACAGCGAGGAGTTCTGACTCTTTAGAATAAAGATATCTTCAACAAATAAAACCCTACTCTGTTTGAACCACCCCAAATCTAAGAGCATAGCCCAGTTGTGTTCAACAGAAATTTTTACAACAGTGGAAACATTCTGTACCTGCAGTGGCCAAGGTGACAACCACATGTGACTACTGAGCACTTTGATGTGGCTAGTTAAAACAAGGAGCTGAATTTTTAATCTGACTCTAATTTATTTAAAGATAAACAGCCACAAGTGTCTAGTACCTATTGTACAGTTCTATACCGATATTTTGTTTGAATTTCTCTTCCAGTTTTTATTTCTCAAATATTTTTAAGTTGCCATGAGGCCAATATTTCTATGACTTGTCTTACTCTTCTCTCACTGGCGGCCTAACATCAAGGCAATGACAGACAGACAGCCAAGAGAAATGTTTTAAGTTTCTGGAGGCCCTCACTTTGGGTGGAAGGTAAACTGAGACCAAAAGCGTTGTATAACACGGTCAGGTTTTTCAGTGTGAACATATTTCTCCCTAATTTCTTTTTTTTTAAAGATTTTATTTATCTTTAGAGGGGAAGGGAAGGAGAGAGGGAGAGAAATATCCATGTATGGTTGCCTCTTGTGGGTCCCCTGCTGGGAACTGACCTACAACCCAGGCATGTGCCCTGACTGGGAATTGAACTGCGATACTCTGGTTCGCAGGCCCAAGCTCAATCCACTGAGCTACACCAGCCAAGGCCACTCCCCTAATTTCTTATAGATCTACTTACTAGTCCAAAGTATGTTGAGGTTAGTTTAGTTGACTCAGATCCTTTTAGAGTATTGCAGTCCCAGCGCTCCTAACTTCCTTTAGACAGCCTATCGACATTAAGATCTGTTTCACAAACCGGTCCCAGAATTTCCTTGCAACTTAAGAACCCAAAGATCAAGGATATCCTGCAGCCAGTCTCCCACAGGCTACAGTCCAACAGACTTTAAAGCTCCTTGCAGATTTCCCTATTCTGGAGGTTGAGACAGAGTCAAGAGTCACAGAATCAGCATCTAAATTCTGTTGGTCAGAGATATGCCTAGAAACTGAAAACCCCGAAATGCTGGCTAAAACTCTCATTGACGTCAAATGCTATGAAGTCTAGAAAGCAAACACTTCATGATTTTAAAGGTAACACAGAAACACAATATTCAAAATGAGTACGATGAAAGGTATAGTTGAGGCTGAGAACATGAATATTTGAAAACTATGCTAAAAAAGAAACATTACTCCAAGAAAGTTTTTTAATGATATGCAAATTAGTATACTTTGCTTTTATCATAAGCTTCTACTAAAAAGGTCTTAAAATTACCATAATCCTGGAAAGATACTGGTATGCTTCCTAAGTACAGGTTTTATCATTTACCATACATTTAGGATGGATGAATGGGCAAGGGTGCCTTTTCACTTGGGGAATACTAACAAAAAGTTAAAATATGTAGCAAAGTTCTTTTACTTGCTGAACATGATTTTGGCCACAGATATTTAAGCCTTCTTTATTTACCCAAATAGTTCTTATGTCATTTAAATGCTCTGGTAGATGTAATTTCCAAAGTTCACTCATCTGAAAATTATCTTTATGGTTGTCACATTAGGCTTTGAAGCAGAAATAGTCCTTCTAAAGCCATTGTCAATAAATTCTGGGGAACGTCTTCAATACAACAAGAAAGAGCTCAAATTCTTTAATGTTCCATCATAAATTAAGACAAGGGATCAAAAGACTCAAAATCTTTTAAATTTGTAGGCCCTTAAAAAAACTCCTTAGTATTATCAAACAATTTCATTAAAGTTTTTTGATTAAAAAACACTCAAATCCCACAAGTATTTCATTTCATTAAAAAAGAAAGGATTATATTTAGTAGGCAAATTCATATGCTCTGACACAAGTATTCAGATTAAAACTCATCATCCTTTCTTAGTTCTAATTCTTCCAACCCAATTCCCACTTAAATGGTCCAGCCAAAAAATTTATGCCAAGAAAAAAATACCTATTTTATTTCAATGATAATACATATGCTAATATTTCTACATGGATTAGACACTGACGTCACTCCAGATGAGGGCCTCTCCATTCATGACTGAAGCTTTACCTTACCTGTAATCAGCGCAGTTTACAGATTACAAGTGGTTTTAAAGAAAACTAGTGACCAGGAAATGTATCACTATGGTTGCGTTACTTAAACTCTGAAATATGCAGTGAAGTCATAAAGGGCCGCAAGTTAAGTTATAGATGCTCCCCCTACTGGCAGCAGTTTTCAAATAGAATAACAATCTGATTACAGTGAGGTAAAAATGTTGACAAAAAAGATACATATTGGCACATGCCTACATTTTTAGAGTGCATAAAGACATTCGATAGCATTACTATAACAGACACTATAAATAATAACAGAATATTACCAGACAATGAGCAATATTATTTCCATGGCCAGAACTCAAGTTCAAAATCTCACATTAAAAAAATTTCAAAGTTCATGCTAAAACTTGAATGACCAAGTTAGCTATGAAGGTCAGGTTAAGTTTTCGCATTTACCTCTAAGGATTCCTTCAAGTCCGCAGCAGAAGCCCCATCTTCCTCTTCATCATCAGTCAACTGGTCCTGGGAACAGTAGTGAGTGCTGTAAGCAGAATGTTCTTCTATCGCTTCTAGCCAGTCCTGAAACACCCAAAGATTTAAAGTAAAGTGAAATGCACTTTTACTCAAAAGAGGTAATATGACAAGGATCTAGAAAGCACAAAGTTTACATAGAGAAAAAAATACCATGGTCTAAAAAAATGAAATAATGACACACATCTCTTATCAATGACATGTCTAGATTTAAAAACATTTCCCAGTACTTTAAAAAGGTATCATTTATAAGTTTATACATTCACTGATATTAATTCTCAAACACATTATAGAAACTAAGTAAAGGGGCGCCCTGGCTGGGTGGCTCAGTTGACTGGAGCATTGTCCCACACACTGAAGGCTGAGGTCTCGATTCCTGGTCAGGACACAGACCCAGGTTGCGGGTTCAATCCCCGGTTGGGGTGCAGATGGGAGGCAACCAATCGGTGTTTCTCCCTCACATCGATGTTTCTCTCTCTCGCTCTCCCTTCTGCTCTAAAATCAATAAATATATCCTTGGGTGAAGATTAAAATAATTGATTGATTTTTTAAAAAACTAAGTAGTGGATGGAGAATCTTTCATGTAAAATTCTAGATTATAAAAATTGTTGTAGAATAATGTATCCAGGAACAATTTTACTGACTTGCAATCCAATTATAAGCACAGGAAATTCAGATCACTGTAAGAGAGCCAACAACTGCCTTCATGACTTAACTTTTACTACATTTTTTTTAAAAAAATCATTCAATTCACAAAAAAATTATTTGCCCTAAAAATGCCTGTCTTACTTATCCCTCATTTCTTATAGTATTTACTCAGGTTCATGGCTTACCATTTTATGAAATGTTGGGACAGTCATGATTTGAACTGTTTAGGGTTCTTGCAAGGCCAGAGTTAACCACTTTGGAAGACAGATTCTTTCAATCCCTTACATAATTTAGAAGAAACAAGAGAGGTCTATGAATACTGCTTTGATCTAAAAGGATGTAGACTCTCCATTAAATAACCGCACTGTGAATTTCTGTCACGCGAATCCCCATTTTCTTGCTTCCTGCTGTTGCTCAATTTATCAAAAAGGAGGCTGAGTCCACAAACACTGTTATAAATAGAACAGCCGGACTGGGGTCCAGGTTCTGTTGTCTCCAAGCTGTGTGACTTGGAGAACTTGGGGGACTGCATGGATTTTATCGCTCTCAGTTTCCTCAGCTACAATTTAGGGGCGAGCTAGATAATCATTTAGTTAGGCTTTTTTTCAAAACTACTAAGATTCCCTTACATTAATAGAATTAAAATGAATATATATATATATATATAGAGAGAGAGAGATATAGATATATAGATAGATAGATATACACGAACAGAAAATATCTGAAGGTACATGTTGCTGAAGAACTAATTCATAAGCCAAATTTCAAAAAGCTTCATATAATCACCCCTATTAAAAAGGTACCATCAACAAGATACACTGTATGTTTCTAAATGTTCCTTAAGCTTTAAGAAAGATAGATGAATCCATAAAATTACCTCTCTTGACTGCTGAAGGCTATTCTTAGGAACCTTAAAGCCGTGAAGAGTGTCATCGAAGCATTTAATAAAGAAGAGACAGCTGTCCGTGGATTTTACCTTGGATATAAAGAAGTCAGTAAGGCCACTGCACTCATGCACACAAAACAGAACCTCAAATTATTTATATATGAATTTAAATTTATTAACATGATTTAATTATACACAATAGAGTAACATTTAAAATACCACCTGCTCATTACTTCTTATAATGAGTTCTTTAACTGAGTGTAAAAGAATGAGGAGTAGATAAGATTGATAAAGATGGGGAAAAGGAAAAGAAGATAAGAAACAATGATTTCTTTTTAAAATATAAATATGGAGCCCTGGCTAGTGTAGCTCAGGGATTGAGCACGAGCCTGCGAACCAGATGATCGCGGTTCAATTCCCAGTCAGGGCACATGCCTGGGTTGCGGGCTGGTTCCCAGCAGGGGACCCACAAGACGCAACCATACATTGATATTTCTCTCCCTCTCTCCTTCCCTTCCCCTCTAAAGATAAATAAAATCTTTTAAAACATGCATATATAAATATGGAAAGTGAAGGGATTTAGGAATGGAAAAGACAGACTTCTGTTTCAAGATCCTACTAGCGAGCGGACTCTCTCACCCCTTTGCAAAAAACTATGAAGACCTACACGTCAATCAAACAGCAACTACTTGAAGGAAATGGAGAGTGAACAAAAGCTGACAGACTGATGGGAGCAGGGAGGGGAGAGGGTACATTTTCTTGGAAGAAAGGAAACAAGGAGCTTTACAAAGAAGTTCTCATCCTCAAGTTTTTTGGCCTGGGACTAAGTACAGTCCAAACGGAGATACAACAGCAAGGACACACATGGGAAAACCCACGGTTCTCATGTTTGGGGGCGTTAAAAACAGAAAGCTGGGGAGTCACAAATACTGCACAGAGTAGGGGAATCCCCAAAGGAAAGAGACAGGAGGGGTCCCCAAACTCTGTCTATTCACACCTCTGATGCACAGAAAAAATTCAAAGCAACCATTTAAATACAGCCTATCTAAGTGCAGACGAGAGCTGCTGTCCGGGAAACACTTTACAATCCTAACCCAGCCAAGAAAACGACCTGCTAAAACAAAGGATATTAGCACTCAATGGAGAGAAACAACAGAATACAGAACCTCCAGAAATTAACATTCATAGTGTTAAAGATACAATCTAAAATTACCTGACACATTAATAAGGATGTGGAACATATTCTCAAATGAAATCTAAGTAAAAGGCAAAGACTGTCAGAGTGCATTCTAAGGACTCAAATATGTACTATTTACAGAAGACAAACTAAAAAGTGTTGGACAAGTTGAAAGGACATAAGTACAAAAAGCGACACTACGCCAACAGTAGGCGTAACAAAGCCTGAGTGGTTACACTAATACCAGCAAAATAGAGCTCAAAACAAACTGTATCACAGAAAACAAAGAGAAGTGCCACATAATGAGAAATGGGTTAATTAACCATGTGGAAGTATGTGATCAATGACAGAGTAAGAAATAAACAATTTCACAAGCACGGTTGGAGATTTTAACACCCCTCACTCAGCAGTCATAGAAAATCTGAACACTATCGACCATGACAACCAAATATTTATAGGACACAACAATCAACAGCAAAACACACATTATTTTCAAGTGCATTTACTAGGACAGTCCACAAGTAGAACCATCAAGCAAGTCTCAATTCATTTGACAAGAAATTATATAGGATATGTTCAATGATCAAAATGAAATTAAATTGTAAATCAAAAACAAGATAATCAGAAAAACTCATTTTTTGGAAATTAAACAACACACATTTAAATATTCACTGGTTGAAAGAAGATATCACAACAGAAATTAGAAAATATTTTGAACTAAATGATTATTAAAGTACAACCCACCAAAATTAGCAGGACGAAACAAAAAAGCTACAAAGGGGGGTACGGCTTTAAATGACCAAGATTACAGCTGTGGTGCACAACTGTAAAAAATGTAAAAAATGGTGCAGCCGCCAAGGGAACCAGTGTGAGAGTCCTTCAACAAATTTAAATGGAACTATCATGCAATCCAGAAATCCCGCTCCTAGGTATATAGCAAGAAAAACTGAAAGCAAGAGCCTGAGGAAGAGATATTCGCACACCCAGGTTTACTGCAGCCTTGTTCGCAACAGCTAAAAGCTGGAAGCAATCCAAACGTCCACTGATGAAGGAATGGATACAGAAAATGTGGTAGACACATACGGTGGAATGTTAGCAGTGAAAAAGAAATCCTGTCACATGCTCCAACACGGATGAACCTTGAGGATATTGTGCTAAGTGAAATAAGCCAGTTGTAAAAGAACAAATCCTGCCTGCGTCCACTTCTGAGGCATCTCAAGTAGTTGAACTCACGGAAACAGAGTGGAGCAAACGGAGGTACCCGGGGTTGGAGGTACGGGGTTGGAGGTACAGGAAAAGGGAGCTGTCTAAGGGGCACAGTCTCTCTGCTGTGCAACGTAAGAAAGTTAGAGACGTGTCGCACAACAGAGTGCATACCGTAGAAGCTACTGAACCTTACACCTAATGGTTAAGATGGTAACTTTTATCTCCTAAGTTTTACCATCATTAAAGTTTTTTTAAAAGGAAAGAAATTCTGACACATGCTACAACATGGAAGAATCTTGAGGACATTATGCTAATGAAACAAGGCAGTCGAAAAAGAACAAATACTGCATGATTTCACGTATATGAGATACCTGGAGTGGTCAAACTCACAGAGGCAGACGGGGGGATGGTGACTGCCACAGGCTGGGGACGGAGGTGGGGCCATTGTTTAATGGGCCCCGAGTTTTGTCCGGGAAGATGAAGAGAGTTCTGGAGATGGATGGTGGTGATGGCTACAAAATAATCTGAATGTACTTAATGCCACCGAGTCGTACATTTAAAAATTAAGATGGTAAATCTTACATGATGTGTGTTTTATATTTTATTTAATAAATAAAAACTTAAGCATTGTAAATACCTATATCAGAAAAAACATCAAATCAATGGCCTAAGCACCTACTTAAAGAAACCAGAAAGTGAACAGTCACTCAGTGAAGGCCCATTAGCTTGTATCACTATGGGTTGATATTCGGAAATGGAGGGTTTAAGTAGACATTTATATAAGAAACAAACTTATAAAACAAGGAAAAGCATAACACAGCAGGAGCTAATCAGTTCCAGAAAAGCTAAAGACCAAGAAATTTTAAAAGAGCAGGGGAAGCAACTTGTTTGTTTTGTTGTTTGTTTTGGCTGAAGACAGAATAAGATAAAGAACCCAACTGAGGAAAAACCCTGGTGCTGACTGGAACAATTGAGAGCAGGAACTTGCGGGCAGGAAGAGAAGAAAATGGCCAGGACTGCATCAAAAGAAGAAACAAAACGATGAGAAGGGTAAGACTGGAAAGAGGTTCCGGGGCCTTGGTCCAATGTGGGAGAAGGAAGGGGTGTGCGGAAGGCGAAGGGACAGCTTGTGTCACTGGGCTGTCCTGCTGCAGACTGCGACTACGGCTGCGAACACCTCGGGACGGACAGGGTTCTCCCTGCAAAGGGCAGACTCAGCTCTAAGCGTGGATGGGCCACTGCTGCACATGGTGGACAGCC
Organism: Sturnira hondurensis; assembly: GCF_014824575.4. Classification (NCBI taxonomy): domain Eukaryota; kingdom Metazoa; phylum Chordata; class Mammalia; order Chiroptera; family Phyllostomidae; genus Sturnira; species Sturnira hondurensis. The sequence goes on from NW_028074503.1 coordinate 4,091,604, forward strand.
CCGACTGACGCCGGGCGGGGGAAACAGGCTGTGTCTAGGCTCCTGTCTTGGGCTCATCTCCAAAGAGGAAAAGCTTGCTTTGTGTCTGGCTTGGTAAAAGTAAACCAGCCAGAAGTAAATATGGAAAGTCTAAGAATGCTGATTTTGATATAGGCTTTAAATTTTAACACCAGAAAATCTTCATTGTCCTCACTTATCTACATGCAAATACATATATATGCACATGTACATACATATGTAAGACTACACAAACACACGGTGGGGCAAAAGTAGGTTTACAGTTGTGAGTACATGAACGTTTACTCTTTTATTGTTATTAACGAATATATTACTTTCCATACAAACTATAAACCTACTTTCGCCCAACCCTGTACAAACACATCTATTTCTTATAAATGTTTTTTAATCATTTCTCACCCCACACTACGTGAGGGGACACAAAAGCTGATTTGGTTAAAAGTGAAGACTGTCCCCAATACTTGTTCTCAAGTACTTTCTACCCGAACATTTAACAAGGTGTCTTATACAAATGGTTCAGGGCAATCACTTGCAGATTTGATTTCACAGTTTGAGCAAAAGACACGTGTGCCGTCCTACCGTGCATACTGCTTGAGTTAGGTGTTTGCATCCCTGGCGATAAATCTTACGGACTGCATCAGGCCTTCAAAATAAAGAGTAAATTACCAGGTGAAAGGGAAAGAGATAAGTGAGAACTTCTCATCTTCCAAAACTGACATGCTGAAATTGAGGAAGTAAAATGATCGTAATACTTACTGTTTCCTATACCACGAAAGGACTCCATGTTCTAACACCACCCAGAATAATCTCCAGCCAAAAAATCTTGAACTCTAGGGGGAAATGGCAAAGATTTTCTAAGCTGACACATCCTGATCCAAGTACTCAGCTGAAAAAAAGTTAGTTCTGAAAGTTCTGAGTCTTCCAACTGAACGGCACTACTGAACATTAGAACAGGATCGAACGCAAACTTAGGTCCCGGGCACCCTGACGAGCATGAGGGACAGAACAGCAGAAACGCCGCACAAAGTTCACAGTCTGGCAGTGCTGGTCGGGGGGGGTTTACAAGAAAAATACCGGGGGCTTCAAAGGTAATTTCCTCAAAGCCCTGTTGAACTTCTAAAAAAGAAAGATTATCCTAAATCTATTTTATGCAATGAAAGGATACATGTGCTTAAACACACAGAGGGAATGTTTGCAGCAAGTGCAGAAATTACATGCTCTAACACAGTTAGTTATAGAAAATAACTGAACTCTAAGATGCAGAGAAATTTTCAGAACCAGAAAGACTCTGCATGTGTGCTCTGTGACCATTCAAAGATTAAATTCTTCCTGAGTTCTGAAAAATAATACTGTGATTCTATGATTAAGAAAAATGCATCTTCCCTCACTCCGTTCCATGCAGACTTGCCCACCTAAGAAGTGCTAGGCTGCGAACGCACAGGACAGTGACCACCACAGAGGGGTGCCCCCGGAAGCCCAGCAGTGCAGCAATGGGCACCTGATCAAAACCCAGCAATGACCGAATCACATGTACTTCCAAGACAATTATAAAAAACTTATCAAAAACAGAACACCTGAGAATTCTTCTCTCTAGCTTTACAGTTAAAAAGGCATCCCAACCTACCTTCCAGAGAGGGCCTTCAAATCGTTTCAGTGCTTTGTAGAGGACCTATTGCGAAACACATTTTCATTAAAAATGCACCTATATAGTATAAGAATTCAAAAATTTTACAAGAAATTATTGTATAAATGGAATCCACTACTATGTACCTTATTACCAACAAGAATGTGCTTCACTTCGGCACCCTGGGCAAGGTCAAGGGGCTTCTGATCTGCATAAAACACAAAGACGAAAGGCTGTCAGGAGCTTAACTGCACTATAACTTGATGCTATAACTGCAGCACATAATATTCTTTCACTATTCCAACAACTCCACCTTTTTCTTCTCCCCCAAAATTACCTACCTGAAGCTACCATCTCAATTCTTTATGGCCTCCTTTTCATAGCTAATATTAAGCCCACAAATCAGATTAACATTGGGACACTCTGTACACGTTCTGTGATCACTCAAGCTCTCTTGCTTTAAGTCACTGTATTAGTTTTCCCATGGCTGCTTTCCCAAATTACCACAATCTTAGTGGCCTAAAACAGCACCTACTAACCCTCTTACAGTTCAGGAGGTCAGAAGTCCAAAATTACTTCACTGAGCTAACATCGAGGTGTAGGCAAGGCTGCATGCCTCCCAAAGGCTCTAGGGAAAAATCCGTTTCCTTGCCTTTTCCAGCTTCTAAAGGCCACCTACACACACCCCTTGACTCGTGGTCCCTTCTCCTGCAAAGTGCATCATTCCAGCCTCCGCTCCATCCTCCCATTTTTCTCTCTTGATATTCTGATCCTCCAACGTCCTCCCTGAGAACCCATGTGACTACACTGGGCACACCTGGAGAGCTCCCAATTCTCTCCTTGTCTCAAGTTACTTAACTAATGACATCTGGGTGGGGCCATTATTCAGCCTGCAGTAGCCACTGTAAAGCAGGGGAGACAACTGACAAAGTAAGGTGTGACGTCCGCAACTGAGGACCAAAGGAAACCATGATCATGGAGAATGAAACCAGCACAAGATTCCGGCTTCCTCACACATGCAAGCACTCTAACAAAAACGAAAAAGAACAGAATTTGTTTGTCAAAGTTAGTTACTGGGTTCTGAAGTGAGCAGGACACTACATGAAGAATGCACACTGAAAAAACCCACCTCTCAACCCGAGATAGCTTGTAGTTGCTAGAGAAGCAAAGGCTACATGTAAAAATTCACAACAAAAACTAGCCCTTCTAAAATGGTGTATCGGACTGAAATACTGTTTATGCAGTGAGGTGACATATGCTACAAATAACCTTTTTTAAAAAACTGTATTATTATTTCATCATTAAGGAGCCTACTCCTCTGACTACCATGAAGCCCATGCTGGGTTAACAGTGACATTTTCTGGAGGAACTACACCCCCGGCTTTCTGCTTATCATCATGGCCCTCCTCTCTACATCTGCTGAAGACCAGACTCAAGAGGCCTTGGCCCCTGCCCTTGTATTCCTAGAAGATGCCAAGGACGTCTATGTAAGAGGCTTTTTCAGAGGGGAAGATGACAACTTGCTGTCTTCCCTCTGTCTTCCTAGATGACAACCGTCTCCTTTGCTTTATGAGGCAGAGAGCAGTCCCCAGCCACGGCCGGGCTGGGACCTGCGCAGGCCTCAACAGACAAAAACCTTTTAATAAATACAAAGCACCTGGTATGTGTTGGGTAAAACTTTTATATAAATATTTCTGAATAAGAGTCTATTATACACCAATTAATATTTTAGGCACTGGGTTTTTAGCAGTGAACATGACAGAAAAAATGGGGGATGGGAAAAGGCAAAAAAAAGACAATAAATTGATAGAAAGGATAGATAGCAGATAGTAAACTATGCTATGCCATTTTTTTTAAGTGAATGATGAGACACAGAGTGACTGGGAAACCAGCTTAGATTGGAGATTGGGGGGAGCAGGGACTAATCAGGGAAGGCCTCTGAGGAAGGGGTATTTAAATTGGAAGAAGATTCAAGCCTCGTGGAAAAAAAAAAAAGGGAAAGACATTCCAGCAGAAGGAACAGCTAATGCAAAGGCCTGGGGGTCGGAACTATTTAGTGGTCAAGAGATACAGTCAGAGAGGCAGACAGAGAGCCACATCATGAGAGCTTCGTAGCTCAGACCGCTGTGAGCTAGTATAAGGAGTCTGAGTTTTATTTTGGATGGCATGTAAAGCCACTGAGGGGTTTTAAGTAAAAGAGGAACTGGTCTGACTCATGTTTAAAACACTGTAAAAGTGCTAAAAGAAAAAAACTTGTAAAGATAATTGGGGAAATTTGAACTTTCACTATTTGATGATGCTTAGAAATTATAATATTACTAACAGGGTAATGCTATTACGGTTATGTTTTAAATATCTCTACCAAGACGGAAGTCACACACCACACAACTCCTCCATTTAAAGTACATAATTCGATGCTTTTTAGCACATTTATAGAGTTGTGGCACTATCACATGGTCGTGTTTTTTTAAGGAGCCCTTATGTTTTATAAATATAAAATATAGAGAGAGACAAAATAGCATATTTTATCTATACATATCAATCAGTATTAATAATTCCTGAAAGAGGGTGATGTGTACATCAATTGATTATACTGTTCTATTTTTTAAGCTTTGATAATTGCTACAATAATTTTTTTAAAACTATCACTGTGGCTGCTATGCGGAAAATAGCTTGTAAATGTGGACAAGAGAAAAGCAAGGACAACAGTCCTGAAGCAATAAGAGTGGAGGTGGAGGGGACCAGGGGTCTCGACTAGAGAGTCAGTGGTCAAATGCAGAGAGTGATAAAAAGGGGGAGAAGTTCATGAGTTTGAGGTTTATTTTAAAGGCAGAGTTATAGAGCTGCTAATGGGGAAAACTGGCGCTGCCTGTACATTCTTTAGTGGGGGAAAAAACTTTTTGTAATGTTAACTGAGAAAGTGCTAGCACATAGGAAGATGTCTTATAAAAAGGCCTGCCAACTCTGTTATTTTCATTCTGTCTACAGGGCATTTGAGAAATTATTCCTTCAGGCAGAGAGGAGGACAGCGTGATTTCTTTCATAGAATTCTGCCCTAACACCAAAAATAAATTCTGAACCCCTGCCAACGAGCTGAATTCCCAGTACAGAGCCCTCATTTCTGCATCCAATGTCAAAAGTGCCTGGCACACAGTGAGAGTCCAGAAAACGCCTCCGAACTGAATGCAACAGGCTCCCTACCTGGACGGGCACCACGCCAGTCATTTCCCAGCTGCACTGTGTCTCCTATCAACCTCAATAAAATAAAGTGAAATACAGGAATGATCCAACGGTTAGATTCTGCACGACAGATTTTTCCCTTAATGGGAAGACTACGTAAAAATGTCAACACTCTCCAAATTAATTCACATAGAACGCAATTTTAATTAAATGCCAAAGCATTTTTACTAAGTACCCACGGTAACTGTTTTAAGTGCCATCTGGAAGAATAAACAGATAAAAATGTCCAAGAAAACCCTCAAAGAAGAGTGGTAAGGGGAAACCTTATCTGAAACTAAAACATTACAAAAATAATCATAAAAGCACAATAGTGGCCAAGGAAGAAACAGATGAGACAATGAATGAACAAAAAAACATAAAAAGAAAGTAAATTCTTCAAATGTATAAGGAAGGCATAACAAAACAATAGGAAAAGACTGTGCAATGAAGGGTAGTATAAAGAGAAGTGATGATCAAACGTGCCACGTCCTAACACACACCCCTGCACTGCTTTTCCTGCTCAAAACCCTCCAACCACAGCCACGGAGCTGGGCCTCTGGCCGCTTTTCTGAGGCCACCGCCCTCCTCCACCTGCCTTGCTCTAGGCACCTGGCAGCTTTCTGCTTCTTCAAATATGCCAAGGGCTGTCCTACCCCAGAGATTTCACACTTGCTTTCAATGCTCTTCTGCCAGATGCCCACTGGGCTCACTCCCTGCCCCCACTCAGCTCTCTGCTCAGTCCCTCAGGGAGGCCTTCCCGAGCCCCCTTTCCTAAACCACGGCCCTCACTCTCTAGCCCCTCGGTCCCATTTTCTTTTTCTGCACCTTACTGCCTAACGTTACCTGTGTTTTGTCTGTGTGATGAAAGATAAACTAGAAATATTTACTAAACCTGCCCCTAGGTATAGAAGGGTTAGAAAAATAAAAAAGAGGATCAACAAATTTGATTAAAAAATTTAAACATCCTTGCCTTTAAAAAAGACTAAAAAAATTTAGTCATAGGAAAATAAAAAAAGAAGTGTTGTCCTTTTCACTGGAGTTTTGGGGCAGAGATTACATAACATCCGTGTGAACTACTACTTGCCAGAAGGTGCACCATAAAGACTGTGTTTCCAGGGGCCATATGGAAAACCACGGATGCCTGATGCAAAGCAGGATTTTAATATGTCAACTCTATTTATAAGCCTTAAACTAAAGTGAGTGTAGAAACTTTCTAAGGTGTTCGACAGACCACACCCTTCCACCATTCTCTGAGCACATCCCCCAGGGAAAGACCCAAGCAGCCACGGGTGTTCCAGGGGGCCCTGCCCCGACCACCCCACCTGAATGCACCAGAGGCCGATACCCGACACGAGCGGGTACCATCAGATTCTCTCCCACTGAATTTATAACTGAGGTTAGGAGATCCTGGCTATGGAGTTACAGGGCAGCCAAGTCCCATCATGCACATTGAAAATCACGCACAGCTGACCTGCTGAAAGACCGAAACAACAGACCGCATCAGAATGAGAGCAAGCTACACGCACAGTGAGCAGCACCTTCTTGGTTCCAAACAGCTTCCTGTTTCCTCATTCCATCCCTTCGGACGCCTAACAGTGTTTCCTGCCTTGGAACACCATGAGATACCTCTGTACTCTTATATTAGTAATATATGACCTTTCTTTTGCTTATACTCTTAAGTTGGTATCTATTATTTCAAACTTTTAAACAAAATCTAACAAAGAACAGATGGATGGTTGTCAGAGGCAGGGAGCACGGAGGGGTGGGCAAAATGGGTGAACTGGGTCAAAACAATCTTCCAGTTATAAAATAAGTAAGTCGTGGTGAGGTAATGTACAGCATGGTGACTATAGTTACTAATACTGTACTGTGTATATGAAAGTCATTAAGATAATAAATCTTAAAAGTTCTCATCACAAGAAAAACAATGTAACTATGTATGGCGACAGATTAATTAGACGTATCATGGTGATCATTTTGCAGTACATACAAATATCAAATTATTAGGCTGTACAACTGAAACTAACCTAATGTATGTCAATTATACCTTGATTTAAAAAAGAAGTGAGAAAGTAATAAAAGATGTTCTGGAAAGAATTCATTTTTTTAGAAATCTACTCTACTAGATTTCATAAAATTAAGAACCGAAAACTAAATCTTTAGATGTTTAGGTCTTAGGTGATTACAATTTTGTTGGTGCATTCATTTTTCCCATTTCAACTGTAAGTAAACATTACTTTTGCAATTTAAAAATGCTCTAAAATAGGAATGAAAATAGACTTCTGGCCAAGATTGGGACCTAAGTAGATACACTTTGTCTCCTCATACAACCAAAAGAAGAACAACAAAAAATTGAAAAACAAAAAACTATCAGAACTGCCAGAAAAATCAAACTGTATGTAAGTTTAACAACCAAGGATTTAAAGAAGAAACATTCATCCAAACTGGTGCACCAAGACAAAGAAATGTGGTCCAAATGAAAGAACATATCAAATTTCCAAAACTAGAACTAAGCGATGAAGAAACAGCCAACCTATCAGATACACAGTTCAAAACACTGGTAATCAGGATGCTCACAGAATTGGTTGAACTTGGTCACAAATTAGATGAAAAAATGAAGGCTATGCCAAGTGAAATAAAGGAAAATGTACAGGGAACCAACAGTGATAGGAAGGAAACTGGGACTCAAATCAATGTTTTAGAGAAAGAAGAAATAAACATTTAACCAGGACAGAACGAAGAAACAAGAATTCAAAAAAATGAAGAGAGGCTTAGGAACCTCCAGGACAACGTTAAACATTCCAACATCTGAATCATAGGGGTGCCAGAAGGAGAAAAGGAAGAGCAAAAGAAAGGATCTTAAAAGCAGCAAGAGAAAAGGAGACAATTATCTACAAAGGAGTTCCTAAGATTGTCAGCTGATTTCTCAAAAGAAAACTTGTAGGCCAGAAGGGGCTGGAAAGAAGCGTTCAAAGTCATGAAGGGCAAGGACCTACATCCAAGATTGCTCTATCCAGCAAAGCTTTCATTTAGAATGGAAGGGCAGATAAAGTGCTTCCCAGATAAGGTAGAGTATTTCATCATCTCCCAGCCCTTATTATATGAAATGTTAAAGGGACTTATCTAAGAAAAAGAAGATCAAAACTAGGAACAGTAAAATGATAATAAACTCATAACTGTCAAAAACTGAACTTAAAACAACAACAACAAAAAACAAATTAAGCAAACAACTAGAACAGGAAGAGGATCACAGAAATGGAGATCACATGGAGGGTTACCAGTGGGGAGGGAGATAGGGCTGAATGAGGGAAAAGGTACAGGGAATAAAAAGCATAAATGGCAGGTATAAAGTAGACAGGGGGAGGTTAAGAATAGTATGGGAAATGGAGAAGCTAAAGAACTTACATGAACGACCCATGGACATGAACTAAGGGTTGGGGAGAATGCTGGTAGGAGGGGGTTGCAGGGTGGAAGGGAATGAAGGGGAGGAAAAAATGGGACAGCTGTAAGAGCATAATCAATAAAATGTACTTAATAAAATAGGTATGAAAATAGGTTAGAAGGTACAATACACCCAAATAACAAAGGTTATATTTTAATAATTTGTGTATCATCTCGCACCCTGATTATCCAATGGCCTCTGAGCAGCTACCCCTTGTCCCTCCTTGCCCTCCTCGAATCTATGCTCCTCCCAACAACCAGCGTGATCATAAGCCAGGTCATATCACTGCCGCATTCTAACCCCCCCAGATCTTCCCATCTCACACAGAGTCAAAGCCAAAATTCTTATAACCCACAATGCTTTCCATGATCCAAGCTCCCATCACTTCCCCAACCACTCTCCTCCTCTCTCACTCTGCTCTGGAGGCACTGGCCTCCTTGCTTTTCCCGACACCCACACACTCTGACCATCTCCCTGGCCTGGAACCATGCTCACCTCCGTGTGGGCAGGCGTGCTCCCTCACTTCAAGTTTTAAATACCATCCTACCAGAGAGCTTTTCCCGTCACCCTTTACCACGGAGCAGCCCTCTATACACCCAACACACTCCTGATCCCCTTTCCTGGTCCTTTTCCCCCTCACAGTATGTATCACATCCAACATATTAAATATGTGCTTTTTATTGGCCCTCTCCTATTAGGATATAAGCTCCATGAAAGCAGGGCCTTGCCTGTTTTTTGCTTTTTTTTCTTCACTGCTCTAGAGAGCTAGATCCCCTCTGGTATATAAGCACTCAATAAATATTTGTTGAATAAATGAATGTTTTACTTACTATAGGTTCACAATTAGTCTTTTTATCCAGCAGGGCAGACCCCCACTGCTTCTCTTTCCCTTTAAAATTCTCTGCCCTGGGCTTCTCCATATAAATACAAATCAGCAAGACAAGTTCTGTGAAAACCCCTTGAAGATTCTGGCTGGAATTGCTTTGAATTTATAAATTAATTTGGGGAGAACTATTAGCCTTTCAGTGCTGTTTTTATCCCACCACCAGTAAGGTAGGTCTCTCCATTTTTCCAGTTTTCTTTTTTTGTCCTTTAGTTGCATTTATAATTGCCTCCATTAAAAATGAAGCATCGATGCCCTGCCTAGTGTGGCTCAGTGGATTGAGTGCCAGCCTGAGAACCAAAGGGTCTCTAGTTCAATTCCTAGTCAGGGCACACGCCTGGGCTATGGGTCAGATCCCCAGTAGGGGGCACCCAAGAAGCAACCAGACAGTGATGTTTCTGTCCCTCTCTTTTTCCTTTCCCCTCTGTCTAAAAATAAATAAAATATTTTTTAAAAATAAAGCATCTTTTATTAAATGGTTCTACTTTTTTGCTATTATCAAAGTGTTACCTTTTTAAAAATTACATTTTCTGTCACAATTAAATCATCAAGCTCTTCTTCTATTGCCTTGGTCTTCCTCAACTTCAAACATACTTGAGTTTCTCTTTACTTAAAAATCTTCCACCTGGCCAAGAAGCCATTCCTTCTGTTCTTAAATATGCAAAGTAGAAAAAAGTGGCGCAGGCTCAGCTTCTTCATTTCCTACTCAATCCTTAACCCCTAACCTAGCTTTTGCTCAACTACTGTATGGAAACTGCTCTTTCAGATAAGACCACGGGGCACTGAGTCCCTAGACTCTACGGCTTTTCTCATTGTTTATCTTCTTCATTTTTAGCTACACACGAAAACACCCTACTCCTTTACCCGTGTTTTATCTCTTCCCTTGGCTTCTATAGAAGTGGTATTTCCCTTGTGTCTCCTTAGTGCTTTCCCTTTTCCATCCCCCACTTTTTCTTCTAACTTTTATTCCAGTAAGAACTATATCTAAGAGACACAAGGAAAACCTCTTTGGGGGAGACAGTTTGAGCTAACTCCAAGTGAGACGAGGGTTTACCAGATGGACAAGCAGGAAAAGGGCATATCTGGCAGAGAGAAGAGTATACGCAGGTTGGGGCAGTATGGTTAACCAGAGAGCCTCAAACGGTTGGGTATTCAGTAGTTGGAATGAGACCTGTCCAAATTGAGATGTGTGTTAAGTGTAAAATACTACACACCAGGTTTCAAAGACACAGTAGCAAGAAAAAAATGTAAAATATCACTAATAGTTTTTTTCTTAGTTACATGTCGACATGGTATTTTAGCTATACTGCTTTAAATATAATACATTAATAAAATTCCTCTTATCTATTTCTTTTTACCCTGTTAAGGTGGCTACCAGAAAGTTTTAAATCACCCATGTGTATCCCATTACATGCCTATTGGACAGTGACAGTCCAGAGGATAAGGGCCAGTCAAGGAAGAGAGGAAAGCAGACAGCTCTGTAGCTTTCTTTCTCTTCCACTCTCACTGATGTCAGTAAAGTTCAGGTCCTACTTACCTCCCTCCACTCCTGGACCCGTCACAACCTACCCTAGATACTGCAACCATAGTAGCCTCTTTAACGCACTCATCCCTCCACTGCTCACCTATTTCCCCTTCAGGGTCCCCCTGACCTTTAACTTAAAGGGTAAGTCCTCTGGCATTTCAAGGCTGCCCACCGTACAAGCCTGACCTGCATTTACAGGATTACCTACACTACCGCTCCCCTTCACACACCTGGATGTGCCAAATAGGGACGTCACCTAAACCCAACTTACATTTTCATTTGAATGCCTTTGCTCATAATCTTCCCTCTCTTTCAAATAACCTCTCCCAAGTTTCAGCATATCAAAATCTTACTAATTATGGTGTTGTTTACATTAAAAAATGGGTGGGGGCTTTTGTTAGAGATACAAGCAGCAGTATTTAGGGATGAATTTTTTAAAATCCTACTAGGACTTCAGAGTCTATATCAAATACCTGTTCCTTGTAAAGCTGTTTCTAATTACTCAAGCCTTCAACAAACGTGACATGTTGAAGGTTATCGTGTGCTGTGCATTACTCTAGGTGCTGGGTCAAACACTATAATGCTCTTCCTACCCTTAAGAGGCCAGTCCAATGGGAGACAGCTACACATGCCAACAATTACCGTGGAGCACGATTTAGGCTATGATGGAGGCAAGCACAGGGTCCTGCGGTACCACCGACAAGTCCTAACCCAGGCTGGTGACCGGCACAGGGAAGCACTCTAATCAGCGCTGCGTATGAGCCCCAGTGGAGCAATGTCCCTTTGAATACGGGAGACACCTTTCGGAGCTTCTCTTCCTACAGTCCAATCCATGTGTGACTAACTGTCATGCACATACAGGTGATACTTTTCATCGGTAGATTCCACCCTTGCAAATACACCTATTGCTCAAGTTTTTTGTAATCCCAAAATTAACACTCCTGGCAATTTCTCAGTCATCCACAGGCATGTCCAGAATAGTAAAAACTTTGAATCTTCTGATGCACATGTTCCCCGCTGAGGCAGAAAAGGTGATCCCTGTCTTATTTCAGTTCCCATACTGTAAATGAGAGTGCTCATGAGGGGCCACCTGGTGCCACATCTCTCATATGGCTTTTTGTCAGTGATTTTGCTGTTGAAAGTAGCTGGCAAGCATGGTACTGGAGCATCGTCCAGTGTTCCTAGGCACAAGAAGGCTGTGACATGCCTCATAGAAAACATGTATGTATTAGATAACTCTGTTCACATATGTGCTACAGTGCTGTGGGCAGTGAGCTCAGTGAATCAACAATATGGATAAAATAAGGAGCTTTTAAACAGAAACACACATAAAACACGGTTGTGTACTATTTGGGAGACAAAAATATTGCGAGCAGTGGCTGGCAGGAACCTAACCCTATACTCCCTGGGCACAATGGTTCAGTATTCACTTTTTCAGTGTCCAGACAGAACGTAACTAGTGCAAATAGAGACTCAACCGTACTTATCCTTCCCTTGAATGGCGAAATCTATCTTAGTCTTCACTAGTGCTTCCTCTGAGGTAGGCATTATTAAACATTTAAGTCTTAACCGGGGAAAAAATTAGTGAGGTATTTTTTCCCTCTGTGGGAATGCCTTGACTTCAAAATGAAGAGCCATACAGTTCAACAAAGGCTGGGCATGAACACAAAACACTTGATTTTATATGGTAGTGACTTCTTTTTGCAGCTTCAAAATGACCAACAATGGCTTTCACCAACACGCTTACCATTTTTGTTCTTCAGATTAGGGTCTGCTCCACTTTTCAGAAGCTTTAAGGCGCACTGCTTATGAGCCCGGTAGGCTGCACAATGCAAGGGTGTATTTCCTAACTGATCCGAACAGTTAACATCAGGAGGACTGGGTCTGTTGAGCTGACAATTAAAGAAATGCAACGCAGAATTATACATCAAAGACGGACTTTCTCCCATAAAACACATGCGGGTGTAACAATGTTCAGGTGAACCCCCAAACCACGGAGCCTGACACAGAGCGGGCTCCTTGGCATTGGGACTGTCAGCGGCTTCTTGCTCACTAAACCAGCCAATGCATGTCATTCCCCATGCTTGTCCTCAAGATGCCATGCAACCTCAGGTCCCACACTCCCCCATGACAGACACCACACACCACACCAGTGCCTACCCACCCACATTAAGATGCCACTAAGATTGTTTGTTTCCGCCATTCTTGCAATTTGCATGGTGACAACGACATTATGAATCAGTTGACTGGAGGGTCACTGAGAAGAGTTAAAACCATAAATGTTAAATGTGTAAATGTTGAAGTTCAATTGAATTTTTTGTTCCCAGCTCACTTCTTTATATAGTCTCCATTTCACAAAGTTAAAAAATGTTTTAGGTCCTATGTTTGGAAACCAAAGAGGCCTTTCAAATGAGCTGAAATAACTTGAAAGCAAATGTCAATCCTTCAGTTGTGAATTTGGAGCAAATTTAGAGTTTCATGTGTAATGAGACTATGAAGGAAATGGAAACGGGAAAGTAGGTCTCTTAACAAGAAAGAAAAATGGATAAAGCTTTCGGTATGTTCTAATATGATATAAACATTCCAAAATAGTGTCCCTTCTTTCTTTCTAAAAGTAGAGCATACCTTTCAGAAATTCCACATCCAAAGTACAAAACTTTGTGCCTTTATAGGATCCTATACACTAGGCTTCACTTTTAAATTGTCCTTACATTTAAGTACTTGCCTTGAAGAACCAGATTCTTGCTCCATCATATTTTCAGTAGGGGGTGTGTATGCATACCAGAATTCAGAGAAAAACATCAACATCTAAATGCAGCCTCAGTAAACTATTACCATCTAAGTGTTTTTAGATATTTAAAGACTTTTGTCCTATTATGATGATCTTGAGTATTTTGGCCCCAAAATACTTCAGTCAAACTGTTTTGACTGAAGTTAAGGACAACTAAGTGCTACTAGAATCATCTGATGGAAAAAAACCAGACGAACTTTTTGTACTGAACAATTGTACTGAATTATAAAGTTAACATTAAGTAAAAATTTTCCTGAAGGGTAAAGAAAAGAAATAAAGTTTGTCTGTTTGTTTGTTTTTACCAGAGCTCTGAGTTCTGCTGTTTTGCCTTCTCTCGCTGCTGCTAAAAGTAATTCCTCAAGTTTTCTTTGTTGAGTCCTTTCTACAGCTGCAAAAGGAAAAAATATATACATTACTCTACTTCTAGTCAGGCTCCTACCAGCAAATCCAGTACAAAGATGTATGAAGAACAAAGTGACCCTGGAGAGAAAGGTAACGATATTTTGAACTGCAATTCAAATGCAGTTAAACTTTATTGTTATTCTCATTGACTTCCGCTTCAAATTCAAATTTCACCTGCTTTCAGGTTCAAATGAAGCTGTTTTCAATTCAGAGGTCTTTAAGTATATCATTACTCACTACAATACCTACCACAATTAATTATGAATGATTTCTCTATGCTGAAATACTATTACATATCTGCCTTGGAAAGATAGATAAGTGGGGAGAGGGGTTCACACCTTATAAAACCTTAGAATGTTAAAAGTACTGGGTTGGCAAAAGAGTCATATGATTTTTTTCCCACAAAATAAAAGACATTTTTCATTTTCACCAATAACTTTATTGACTTGGATATTTTGAGTATGTCAACTATCTCACATATCTTTTTTAGCATTTCAATTGCATTTTAACCTTTTTTTGAATAAAGCACAATATGCCAAAAGTAGTATGACAGCTGTCACAATACGATCTAACAAAACTGCTATGACTGAAGTTAAGGACAACTAAGTGCTACTACAGTCATCTTATGGAAAAAAAAACAGACAAACTTTTTGGCCAACCCAATCATAAGAAACAGCACTAGTAGGAAAATGTACGAACTACATAAATGCATTTAGATTTATCCTTCCACATCAGAGTACAAAGTTATTTCCTCAACAAATACTATAGCACTTATTGAGGCACCAAGAGGTTAAGGAACTTAACCAAAGTCACACAGCCAAGAAGTAGAAGAGCTTGGGCAGGCTGAACTTGGGCAGGCTGAACTTGGGCAGGCTGTTCCAGGGTCTCTGATCTTGTCAGTACCCCATGCTGCTTCCCAAGTCATTCTTGCATGGAATGAGAGCAATTGGCAGTCAGATTTAAAGACTAATACATAATAAGGTGTCAGTCACTTTTGCTAAATTTGAATTGCTTTGGCGTACAGAAAAGAAGCAATTTCATAGAAAGGTTCAGTAATCCCAATTAAAATGTGTACAATGTCACCCTGCTCAGTGGCTCAGTGGGCTGGGCATCGTCTCACAAACTGGTGCCATTCCAGGTCATGGCACATGCCTGGTTTGTGGGCCAGGTCCCTGGCCCGGGGCGTGCAAGAGGCAACCAATCAATGTCTCTCTCACACATTGATGTTTCTCTCTCTCCCTTCCCTTCTCTCTAAAAATAAGCAAAACCTTTAAAAATAAATACAATGTGCATAATGCCCTGTGCAAACACTGAAAAGAGCAACTCTAAAAGGTTTCTCAGGCCTTCCTGAGAAATAACATTTGTTAAGAGTTAGTAACTACTATGCACTGACTGCTACATGAGATGCCGTAGCATTTCCACCACAGAGAACACATCTCCTGGGGACAGAAGTAGCTGGAACTAGTTCTGCTTCGACTCAAGGAATTACTGACATTACTACATACCGTCATTACTTCTATTCTCATGTTTTTATTTCCATGCCCAGATCACCACCCCACCTCACCCCCCGCTCTACGTCAAAGGGAGGCAGCCACGTACGTCTCTACACAGGCTCCGCACACCTTCTTTTGCTGAGATTCGAGCTCTTCAATCTCTCCTCCCACTGGTTCGATGGCTCCTGGACTGCGAGCTCTCTGAGAGGAGTCACAGCCCTATCCCTCCTGCACACGCCTCCACCACTGTGCGGATTTCCCTCCCGTCACTTGTCCCTCAGTCCCTCTTGAGGTCGGGTACCTGTTCTTACTCTTGTGTGGATTCGAGCCATTTATGACAGTCTGGCATGATGCGTATTTGGCCAATATATGTTTACTGAATAACCAAATAGTGTTTTAAAATGTTGGTTCAGACTTTAGGGATGGGAGGTAAAAGGCACCTGTTTCCTTCTGGATCATCTAAGCTCCTAAGTGAAGAAAAACAGAGATGTGGAGTTGAAANCTGAGAGCAGTCACAGCCCTATCCCTCCTGCACACGCCTCCACCACTGTGCGGATTTCCCTCCCGTCACTTGTCCCTCAGTCCCTCTTGAGGTCAGGTACCTGTTCTTACTCTTGTGTGGATTCGAGCCATTTATGACAGTCTGGCATGATGCGTATTTGGCCAATATATGTTTACTGAATAACCAAATAGTGTTTTAAAATGTTGGTTCAGACTTTAGGGATGGGAGGTAAAAGGCACCTGTTTCCTTCTAGATCATCTAAGCTCCTAAGTGAAGAAAAACAGAGATGTGGAGTTGAAAACCCTGCATATGTTTCTGTCCTGAGTTTCTGGACATCTCTTGACCTCTGTTCATTCAGGGCACTGCAGCAAGACTGTTGACTGAGCCAGTGAAAAACAAATATTCCACTTCAGGGAGGTGAGGCTTCCAGAGTGCTGGCCTGTTCCTTGACGTGAGTGCAGTTTACATGGGTGTGTTCCATTTGTGAAAACAGTGATCTGTATGTTAAAAAGGTATACTTTTACTTATATATTTTATACCTGAATGTTTTTAAAGCAAATATTGCATCCAAAAATCATTTGCTCTATAAATTTTAAATTTAAACTATAAACTTTTTATCTTTCTCTTCAACTGGAATCCCGAGTTAGTAGGGATCACAGAAGTCACGGTCTAACTCCATCCTGATGAGACTCATAGATACACACACACACACAGAATAGGTTAAATGGTAGTGCACTCAAAATGCAGGTGAGAACCAGGCAAATGTTCTTTTTTTTTTTACTGTAGATTTAAAAATAGGTATATTTTACTGTAATCTGTGCATTTTTTAAAATTTTAAGTGGCCTCTTGTGTAATATGTATAGTTTGGTCTATTTTATTTAATTATTTTTCAAGTACAGTTTTCTGTCTATTACTCCCAAAAAATATGGAACGCTTCACGAATTTGCGTGTCATCCTTGCGCAGGGGCCATGCTAATCTTCTCTGTATCGTTCCAATTTTAGTATATGTGCTGCCGAAGCGAGCACACCAGGCAAATGTTCTTCACGGACAAGATCAAATCACTATTAGCTATCTCTATTACAATAAATGATTAAGGCAAGAATTATCGATAAATGCTAAAACCAGTGATTAAAAGTTTATTGCTACCCAGGATATGCACATGATCTCAATTTTTCTCCCCAAAGATTATTTATTACAGAAGGGGCCAGGTACCTTTACAGTGGACCACCAAGGGATCAAAGTTAACGGTACCAGGGATGAAACAAAATGACATCACATACTGCCTATGTGATACACTTATATAGACCACAACCTCATCTACGTAATATTCCGGCCCAAAATGCATAGTCTGAACTTAATTATATGAAAAGAATAAAACCCAAGCTACAAACAGTTCTACAATTGCCTTGTTTTTCAAAAAGGTCAAGATCATAAAAGACAAAGTCTAAGGAATTAATCCAGATAAAAGGAGACCACAGTGACATGAAAATTAAAATGCAATGTGGGATTCCGGACTGGATCCTGAATTGATGGGGAAAAACTCTGCAAAGGACATTATTTGGACAACTGGAAACATCTGAATATAAACTGTATTCAGTTTACTGTATAATAGCATTATATTAATGCTATATTAATATTCAGTTCAGTATACTGTATAATAGCATTATATTAATGTCAAATTCCCTGAAACTGATCATTATATTGTAATTATGGGAGAAAACATCATTTTCTTAAGAGATAAATACCGACACATTTAGGGCTAAAGTATCACTATGTCCACAAATTACTCCTATTTTAGCAAAAGAAATTAAAAGTAAATAAGCAACATTAAATAATATATAAAAGGATAAGGCAGATGTGGCAAAATGTTAATAATTGGTGAATCTAAGTGAAGAATGTATGGGTGTTCACTGTATTCTTAAATTTCCCACAGGTTGTACATTTCTCAAAATCCAAAGAAAGCCAAGTTATACGCACAAGAAGACATTCTGCTCTAATTCCTGCCAAGTGGTAATCTACCTGCTCCCAAATACCAGTTCTGCCGTGTATACTGCACACTTTTTTGCCCAAATTTTTGAGGGGAAAAAATAAGAATACACACTATACATGGGTAGTACTAATTACGTATCTATCTGCTTTTAGCTCTTTTATTTATGCTTATGTGTTACAAGTGTAACTCAAGAAAGTGATGGCAATATCCATATGCAAAATTATACCCTGTAATATGATAATCAGTTTTGTTAAACTTTTTTAAGTGAATTAAAAAATTAAAACAAAAGATTTTCTTCCTGGAAGTTTGGGCCAAAAAACATGGGTGCACATTATACATGGCGAAACATACCCCTCCAACCATGAAAACTCATGAAGTCTTTCAAGGCAAGGCAAGCCGTTATTACAGCACACTGGGCCCAAAGGCTGCTTCCCCGGCAGTCCACCACCTGAGACATCACCTGCCCTGCTCTGCCACCAAAAAGACTACCCTCTTCCAAACAGTTCTTCAGATACTGGAGTATGACTGTGTTGTATCTACCAAAGTGTGTCTTTCTGGGGTGAAATATTTCCTGTCTCTGCGTGCACTGCTCTATAACATGGTTTCTGGTCTACCTATGGTCTGAGGGCGCTGCAGAGGTGCTCCTGCAGTCTGACCCATGTACCGCACGACCCACAACTGCTACTATATCTGGCTAGGGTGATCTCAGCAGGAGGACCACTTGATTAAGTCCTGCTCCTATTTTCCAACTAGAACTGTACTTGCTGATAAATCAAAGTGCCTGTTAAGACAGCCGAGCCCTGGGGAGGTTTTAGAACATGCTGCACGACTGGCCGAATTGAATGTCAACCTGTCAGGCTAAACCAATATTCCATCTGTCGGAAGAACCTCAGGTCTGGGTTCTCAGCTTGTTATGATTAAAGGACAGAACAGGATCAAAGGCATTACCTCATCCTCCCAACTAGATCACAGTTTATTAAAGGGCAGGGTTCACATCTAGGATGCTTCCTCTCTCCTACATCACATAATACAGAGTCTTGTAGAAGCTGTTACGTGTCAATTTGTCCGTTGAAAATGAGGCGTGGTAAACACAGAGCATGCTCAGACACAGATCTAACTAAAGATGCCTGACACGCAGACATTTTGTAACTACAGAACGAGTGAGACTTTAGTTCTCAAGGCCAAGTGGAAAGTAATAAAAAGCAAGATCTTGGTTTTGTTACATAGCTAAAAATACTAATAACTAAGAAATCAATGCCCTTAAAGATACAATATTTTCTTGCCCTTCTCTGATTGCCAAGGAAACACAGATGTGTCTGAAATTGCAACTCTGATTCAGTATCTTTATTCATAGAGTAGTAATTAAGAACTCTTCTCATAGAAATACTATCAAAAAGCAATTACAGCAAAGCCCTGGCCATTCAGATGATAATCCTAATGCATGAAGGCTTCCCAATGTAAACATTAAAATATTTTGTCTCGAATTATTAGAGAAATTCCTCGCAGTTACTGCAGACTCATGTCTTAAGTGCAATTTAATCTTTGAAATTCGTAACAGTGACGTTGACCCATCAAGACGTCAGCAGTCACTGGCTAACGGAAACAGCTGCAGCTGCCCCCCCCAGTAGGCCAGGCTCCGCACAGCTGTGCCCCTTCACAGCTTCCCGTCCTGTGCTTCCGCGCCCTCCACCGCCATCACTCTGCCGCCTGCGGGCTATGTTCCGTGTCTCTAATTGTCTACTTTCAATTCTGCTGGAGATTTAACATACAGATATTTAAAACCTGCCGTGAAGTTGTATCAAGTTAATAGTTTGAAAGCTTCAAGGAAACTTACATATAGATAACTTTGTGGCTAAGCAATGACTCCCAAATTACGTTATCTTTAGAGCGTAAGCTCGGTGCCATCCATTTCGGCAGACTAGAGGCATTTCTACTTGTATTCTGAACTTTGACTGTAATGAAAGAAAAGGCTGTTGTTTATGTTAAGATCCATAATATTTACCTTCCAGCATGTTTCTAATTTCTTTGTCATGAGTGACCTCTTTTGCTCTCTGTCCACTCCCATTGACAACAGTAGGATCAGCATTATATTCTAAAAGAAGCATTACCAACTCCTAAAAAAGAGAAGTTATTTTTAGCTATTATTAAACCAAGGTTTTATTGTATTATAGCCCTTTTACAAATTACTAATCCTTCCTGAGTTTCTACAATAGCAAAAGTACGATGTAGGAATTTTTACAGCATACCATTCTTGTCTACAGTAAATGAACAGTAAGTAGCTACAATAAATTGAATACTACAGTTCAACTAATTGTTATAATAACTGATGACTGCCTCAACGATTGCCAATTCACAATTAACAAAGACGTCAAAATTCTATAATTGATCTTAAATAAGTTATCTGTTTTTATAACCAAATCGATTCAGGTAATCAAACTAATATGTTAACAAAGATAGCATTTAAATCATAGCAGATAGTACATTCAATGTTATTCTTCCAAAGTCTGTTAAAAAAATAACTTCCCCAAAAGACCTGGATTTTTTTATTAATTTTGATGTTTATAAGAAATAGAGCATTATTTTCTGAAGTGTTATAGACTGATAGGATATACCACTATTTAAGCAGTAGTCTGCAATAAAGCAAATGATCTCCTAGAGTCAATATTAAATGATGGGAAAATGCGACATAACTCATATTTACTCTAAGTGGTTAACTGTCCTTCTGGAAATTTCAAATACATTGGTAATACTATACAGCAGACCAGTATCACTGGTGCAGTTCAGTCACACAACTTAACAAGACAGCAGAAATGGAGCCGAGTGCAGGCAACCTGCAGGAAAGTACTGGAGACCTGATGCTCGGCTTCACCAGGACGAGCGACCCCCTGGGAGGGAGCTGCTAGCACATGCCCTCAGTCCTACACTAAGGCAGGATGACAGACAGTGCCATTCTAACTTCTAGGATGGCAGTGCCATGACATACATGAAGTGATACCCTAAGTCATTACATGTTGTATTTTCCCATGAGTTTCCTTTTTCCTTTGGGTCATAATATTTCTTATATTCTTTTTAAAAAACTAATAAAAATGTTTAAATATAATCTAAAACAGAATAAAGAAAAAATACTCATTGTTCTTGTTACTGAATGATCACTATAATCATTTTGGCAAATTTTTTCTAATAATTTTTCCTATGCTTGAGTTTGAGGTGTTTTTAAACAACTGCAGTTACATGACATCGTTGCCTATGCCGCACTCCTGCCCGTAGTACAGCATGTTTTCCAGGGTGTCATATGAGGTCTACACGCAGACTTCTCATGCCTCAATATTATTTTACAAAATGTATCACCACAGTTTATGAATAAAAAAATGGTTAAGAAGCCTAATATTTTAATAAAGCATATTCTTATAAAATATCTTAATATTTCCTACCATTCTAGCTTTCTTTACTAATGTAAAGAAAGTAGAACCCACAGTATGAGAGAAAATCACATATCTGATTAAGAAAAGTGTATCCAGAATATACAAAAAAAAGTTTTACAACTCAACAATAAAAAGACAGATTTCCCAATTTAAAAATGGGCAAAGATAAGGCTGAACTAATCAGAAAAGAAAATTAAGAAAAATAATGCCATTTATGAAAGCACGAAAGAAAATAAAGTGCTTAGGAATATACCTAACTATGGAGGCAAAAGATTAGTACACTAAAATTACAAACATTGCTAAAAAAATTTAATGAACTCATAAATAAATGGGAAGATGTCTAGTGCTCACAGATGGGAAGACTTCATATTAAGATGTGAACAATCCCTACACCAAATACCAATGCCTTTCTTTTTCCCAAGAAGTAGATAATCTCATGCTAAAATTCATATGTAATCTCAAGGAACTTGGGATAATCAAAACAGTATTGAAAAAGTGGAACAAACCTGAACATCTCAACTTCCTGATTTCAAACCTTACCTCAAAGCTACAGTAATCAAAACAGTGTGATACTGGCATAAAACAGACACGGAGACCACTAAAATAAAATAGAGAGGTCAGAAACAAACTCTCATGCAACTGATCAAATGATTTTGACAAGGCCACCCAGACCATTCAAAAAAGAAAGGACAGTTTTCAACAGGTGTTGCCAGGAAAACTGGATATCCAAAGGAAAAAAAAATTTTAAGCTAAATCCACACCTTATACCATATAAAAAAAGAAAAACCCTAAAATGGATAAAAGACTTAAATGTAAGACCTAAAACAATAAAAATCTTACAAGAGAATACAGGAAGAAAGCTTCATGATGTTAAATTTAGCAGTGATTTCTTAGGATACCAAAAGCAAAGGCAAAAAAAAAAAAGAATAAAGTGGACTACATCAAAATTAAAAACTTCACACATTAAAGGGCACCATGAAGAGAATGAAAAAGCAATCCAGAGAAAGGGGGAAATATTTGCAAAACATGTGTCTGGGAAAAAGTTAATATCCAAAATAAACAAAAATTCATACAACTAAATAGCAGACAACAAAAAATCCAACTTTTAAATATGGGCAAAGGACCTAATAGACATTTTTCCATACGAGATATTCAAATGGTCAACAGGTACATGGAAAAGGTGCTCAACATCATTAGTCATTAGGGAAAGGCAAATCAAAACCACAATGAGATCTCCATCACCTCAGGCCTATTAGACTATCACCAAAAAAAAAAAAAAAAACATTATAAATGCTTCTGAGAATGTGGAGAAAAGAGAACCCTTATGCATTACTGGTGGAATTATAAATTGGTATAGTCTCTACGCAAAACAGTATGGAGTTTCCACAAAAAATTAAAAATACAACATAACCACTACATGACGCAGCAGATCCATTTATATAGACAAAACAAAAACACTAAAAGATTTCTGCACCCCCGTGTGCACTGCAGCATTATTCACACCAGCCAAGGCACGGGGACAACTTCAGCATCTATCAATGGACAAACAGATAAAGGAAATGTGACACACACACACACACACGCACACACACAAGCGTGTGCACACACACACTGGTGACTACTACTCAGCCATAAAAAATATAATACTGCTATTTGCAGCAACATGGATAGACCTCGAGAGCATTATGCCAAGTGAAATAAGACAGATGGGAAGAAATACTCTATGATCTCACTTATATGTGGTATCCAAAACAAACAAACGAATGAACAAAAAACCAGAAAACCCAAACTCATAGAGTAAGAGACCAGATCTGCAGTTACCAGAGGTTGGGAGAATTAGATGAAGCTGGTCAAAAGGTACAGACTTCCAGGCATTAGTAAGTACTAGGGCTGCAATGCACAACATGATGACTACAAGTAACACTGCTGTAAGGTAAATGTGAAAATTGCTAAGAGTAAATCTTAAAAGTTCTCCTCAAAAACAAAAACCTTTTGCCCTGGCCAGTGTGCCTCAGTTAGTTGGAGCATCATCCGTAACCAAAAGCTTGTCGGTCTGATTCCCAGTCAGGGCACAGGCCTAGGTTGTGTGTTCGAGCCCTGGTCTGGGGAGCGTAGGATCCCCAGTCCAGTGTGTCCAGTGTGTGCTTCTCTCTCGCATCAATGTTACCCTCTCTCCCTTTCTCCCTCCCTGAAAGCAATGAAAGAATGTCTGCAGGTGAGGATAAAAAGAAATTTTTAAAAAGAAAGCCCTTTCCCCCCTTTTTTTGGTATCTATGTGAAATGGATCCATATGAAGGTTTACTGTATTAATCATTTCAATACATGTAAGTCAAGTTACTATGCTGTGCACCTTAAACTGATATAGCATTGTTTATCAACTACATTTCCATAAAATCAAAAGAAAGAAAAAGACTGTGCCTGCCAAATAAGCAGGTAAAATTTTAAACAAATTGTACAGCCTGGAAGTTGGCTAGCGTGACAACATAGAACCTCTGAGAGCCACAAATCCCTGAATCACTGGCAGGCTCTTCTCCAGTGACCTCCCCCTGGAGCCAACGCAATGACCGGGGTTAGCAAGGGTGACCACAGGTGCAGGCCTGGAGGGCGGGCATGGCCTTTGAGCCTTTCTGCCCCAGGGAATGACACCACTGTGGGGAGAGCAGCCAAGCCTTTCGCCCACAGGGCGTAGTGAAGGTCCTCTCACCTAAGCAGAGGGCCTGGAAACAAGCAAGGGCCCGCTCGAGGTCTCCTGCTATTACGAGAAGAGAAGGTCCCTGGCCGAGAACCATCTCATGGACCACTGAACCTCTGTCCCATATACAGGGACACAAGGCCTAAGGTGAAGCCTGGACCAGGACAACAGAGAACTCTGCCTGTCCTCTATTCCCATCCCAAGACCAGCAAGTACTGAAAACAAGTAATATCAGATTATGAACGGGGAGAAGCAAAAGGGTGGAGAGAAACTCTGAGGCACAAGGCACATAACAATGGCCTAAAGTTGAGGGCAAAAGAGGAACATCAAGAACCTCCCCTCCCCCCAGAAAACCAGCCTGCACCTTATGCAGAAGCAAAGCTGGATCTGGAAGGAAGGAATCTGAAGCCAGTGTTGGACTGATGGTACCGAAGCAACAACAAAACCCAGGCTCAGCTCTACTCCAAACTAGAGTGACCCAACCTCCCACACTAAGAGGTGTGGCCACTTCCAGGCCCCAGTACTATACATCTCTGTGTCTACGGTCTTGCAGTGTTGAACATAAAAGATTACCAGACACACAAAAAGTGGGAAAAACAGTCCACTGTCCACAAATTGATCTACAGAATGATCTACAGAGATAGAAATGACCCTGATGTTCAAATAATCAGAGAATTTAAAATAGCTATGATTATTATGGTAAAAAGGATAGTGGGAAAGTTGGACAACATGGGTGAGGAAATGGAGAAGTAGAAACTGTAAGAAAGAGTGAAAGGAGAATGCTAGGGGAAAAAACATAGGGAAAAAATGCTAGGGAAAACAGAGACAAAGAATACCTTCAATGGTCTCATCAGGAGACATCAGAGCACAGCTGAGGGAAGCATCCGTGAACTTGAAGACAGGTCAATAGAAATTAGCCAAATACTAAAAGGAAAAAGGGAGGGAGGTAAGTAGGGGAGCAGGAAATGAAGAAGAAACAGAACAGAGCACCATTGGCTGTAGGACAATATAATAAGTTATTGAAGAACTTGTATGAGGCAGTAGTTTCTCAATCTAATGAAAAGGGGAAAGAAAAAGATGTAGAAAGCACTAACGGCTATCATTTGCCCATGTAATTTGCCCTTAGGAATGCTGTGTTCTGCTAACCATTTCCAAAACTCTCTGCAGATCAGTGCTTGCCGCTCAATACTCTAATTGCATCCACCTGGCTTCTAACATTTACGTGCCATTTCCAGCCTGTGTTTTGGAGCCCTTTGACGTGTCCCCCACATTGCTATAGGTCTGCAACAGCATTTTCCTACTGGCAACACTAGACCTCAGAGGACAATCATTAACAAGTTCTTTGGTGATGCTGGTGCCTTTTTCACCAGCCGTTTCTTCCTGCTTCTGTGAACAATGTATCCTCAGCCTTCTGCAGATACATGAAATCATCTGGTACAATCTTACATACTGCCTGTACACCCAATCCAACACACCTGCTTTTTAGAACCTTCTTCTACTATCTGCAAAGGTGTTTCTGGCATTTTGACATCTACGATGTGGGCCATTGCTTTGTCCATGCTGCTAGAAACCATCCAAGTACAACTCAGATGGTACCATCAAAAGAAATCAATGAATGGTCAGAAGCCAGAGACAAGTCACCCTAATAAAAGTCATGATACCATGTCCAGTTTCTGGACCCAAGTCAACTTTGGACTTAGAACTATTTACTGAAGGAGAGGCCAGAACCTAGAAGGAAAAATTCTGCAACAGCAAAGCAAGTGTGCACAGTCATGAATGTCCCAGATCATTCCCAAAGGGACCAGTGACCATCCACTCAAGTAGCCTACACTGGGGAAAGAGGGGTACCCAAACATCTCACCAGTTGTTAGGTATAAGGTCTGCATTGACACTGATACCAAGAGACCCTGAGTGTTATCCAGCCCCTCTATTAAAAAGGGGGTATGCAGGGGGAGAAATAATAAAGGAACCTTGACCCAGGTCTGGCTCATGGTGCATGCACTGCGTCCACAGGCACATTCAGTGGTCATTCCCCCAGTGCAGGAATGTATAATTGGAATAGACATATTGGGTTGGCAAACTCTTACATTGCTTTCTTGGCCTAGAATATCAGAGCCAGAGAGAAGGCTCTAAAACTGCTCTCCCAACTCCTTCGTCAAAATAAATCAAAATGCCCCATGGGGAGTAATGGCAGAAAATAATGCCACCCTTCAAAATCTAAGAATGCAGGGCTGGCGGTCCTTGTCATATTTCCATTTAATGTACCAGTCTGACTCTGCAGAAACCACATGGAATGTGGAGGATGAGAGTAGATTTCCACACACTCAACCAAATAGCCCCAATTATAGCCACTCTGCTAAACGTGGCATGTTTGCTAGAGAAGGAAACTACTACCGAAGTACACATCGTACACAGCAACCGGTCGGGCAGACAGACTTCTTTTCTATCCCTATTAGGAAAAAAAGGTCAATGATGGTTTGCACTCACAGGAACAACAGAACACAGTTACAGTTTTGCCTCAGAGCCATTTGGATGGCCCACAGAACATCACATTGGTCCACTCCATCAATGTTAATAGAACCAAACGAGCTAGAATGTTGAAAGCTTTCATAAGACACATGTGGTCCAGAGGATGGGAGATAATTCAGGGGCTTGGCCAGGTCAGTACATTTTTAGGGACTCAGGAGTCTGGGTAATGCTAGGACACAGCCTCCAAGGTAAAGAACCAATTATTCCATTGTGCACTTCCCAAAATATAGAGAGGGAGGCACAATGTCTGGCTGGCCTCTTCAGGTTCTGGGGCAGCCTATTCCACAGCTTGGGATAATACTCTGATCCATTTGGCAAGAGATGAAAAGGCTGCCTGAACACTGGGCTCATGTGTCAAAGAACCAGCAGGCAAGAAAACTCATCATCTCAGCAGAGTAACTGAACTTGAACATCAGAAGAAAATAGGTCTAATCAAAATGGGGATGTGGGGGAATATGTACAAGATACAGATGATACACTTAGGTGTCTCTTGGTTTGCCCCTGTCCTATTTTAACAGTAAGTGGACAAGTGCAGCAAGCCCAGCCTAAGAAGGGCAGGGTAACCTCCAGGGATGAGGGCCTGAGCCACACCACCAGGTAAGCCATGCAGACCACATGGTCTACGCAAGGGGAGGAGGAATCTAGAATGGATAGTAGGAGAGAGAGAAGATGATTCAGGTATGACCTCCCTCACCCAAGACCAACTATGGGGACAGGGACTACAGTCTGTCCCACCAATTTTCTTCTGCTAAGTTTCTCCCAGGGGGGAGGCCCACTGGATCCCTGAAGGAGCTGCTCCCAGAAATGTATGAAGAAACGAAGCTGAGTGGAATAAATGGCGCGTGTAGCCAAAGCTGCGATGCACCATGCAGGTTCTGCGATGCACCTTTGAGGAATCAAGGACTTCCTACCCCAACTGCTGGGAGAGCCTGGGAAGCAGCCTTTCGATGTCAGCCCAACCTACAAGAAATATTTTTTATACCTTTATTTCAGGGTTGTCACTTTCCATTAAATGAAACATGACAAATTGTTTAGACAGTGCCTCACACATGATATTTAATACATAAACATGAAAAATGCTATCCTAGGAAACAAAATAGATAAACTTATAGGAACCACAGGATTATATGTATCTTGTATATGTGAGGTGAGAGAGACACAATTCCTGAGCCACAGGATACAGGAGGCACTTGTTTTAAACGTATTCTCAGCTGTTAGAAGATAGTAAGTCCAACCAAAGATCACTACTACAATCCAATTGTTTACCATACTGATTCTATCCCTATTTTAAACTGATTACAAAAGAGGTAGAAACACCACAATTTGAACTGCATTTGAAAAATAAACTAAAGTAAGGAACAACTGCTAAATACACCTGGAAATTCTGGTTCATTAATCTTTATTAAGGAACACTAGGGGTCGCTAATGTACCAAGAAAAGCCCAGTGGCCCCTCATAAAATTTTGGGCACTGTATTTTATATATTCCAAAGGACAAGAATTTAAAATGCTCTATAATAAACCAAATCCCTGTTCAACTTACCATTCTATTTATTAAATCACAGAATCTTATTATCATAATATAATTTATCTTCACGGTAAAAGATTACATCAAAATAAGAATTTAATTCCTTTCATGAGTATAATTAGAAACTTTTTGCAAAATTCATTCATGCTTGGATATTGAGCACATAAAATTTTAATGTTTCCTATGTAATCTAACCATTTAGCTTCAGCTAAATTTTATATTCTAATATAATAGATAATAGATGCTAATGTTAAAAATCAGACTAAGACCCAACTTGGCACAGTCTCATGCTCAGAGTCCAAGAAGACAGCAGAAGTGGTCAAATACGTAAAGAATGAAGCAGAGATGAATGAGCTGATTTGATCTAGGTGATGGCAGAGATGGGCAGTAAGACTTGGGGGTCCTAGTGGATGACACAGCAAATGAAACATGTTAATTCTTTGAAAGCAAGATTATTGCAATCCAGTAGTAGAATTAAGACATAATCTAACGATCACTCTAATACAAAGATGAATGAAAGTACAATAATGCACCTGGGAAATCCAGAAAAACACAGCTTCCTTCCAGACTCAGAAGTGAGGAAAGAACTGATGCAGACAGCGTTTGTGCTGCACTTTCAAGAATGGGTGGACTTGGGCCACGAAGAAAGAGATTACAAAGAACGTAAGTGCACAGAAAACAACGGGCAGTGCAGCTACAAAGAGAAAACAGCAAGTACTTTATTGATGGTCAGGACGATTAAACGATTGACGATTCAAGTCATTTGAAACTCCACAGAAGTCCAGCATAACAATGAACCCACTACCTTTACTTTTTACTGTTTTACTATAAAAGGTACTTTATTCTCAGCTTTATTAAGACGCCATATCTGGTTCACAAGTATCAACATATTAACAAATATACCGGAATGATGTAAAATGTCCTAATTCATACACACTTAGCACATATTTAAAGGGCTGGTTTATGATAATTTATATAAAAATGACTTAAATCTAGCCATTAGAATAATGAAAAGTATAAAATGTAATAAATGTATTCAGCTCATGATCACTATACAAATTTTCCAATTATGGGATTATAAAATAGCCTTTAGGGACACATGCAGGTACAGGCAGGCGGGGGGCTGCTGCAGGCCTACTGTGTGACTGTGGATTGTATTCTTCAGCTGGATCACCACTAGGCCCAATGTAAAGCCTTGAGAGTCAGATTTCATTTATTGGAGTTCCAAGATGACTGCAAGTAGAAGCTCTATCTACTGGCTGTGACACTGATGTAGTCATCAGGGGCAATTGCTTGTTTTGGCAGGGTTTTTTCTTGCATTGTTTGGCTTTCTTCTGCCAACACCTATACAACAGTGTACAACATGTAGAGGGAGTTGAGCCTCTTGCCAGTGAGACAGAGGGGAGTTCACAGCAACAAACGGGCCAATAATAATCAGGACCCAAATACAACAGGAGAGTCCACATGACTCACAGAGGTCATTCCTAGAGCATCCAGATCAGGAGATCAAGGAGTCTGCAGCACTGGGTCCCACAGGTGTCCTAACACACAAGGCCACTTCACAAGACAGAGAGTCAGAGCAGATCAACCTAATACATAGAAACAAACACAAAGAGACAAGTAAAATGGGGAGACAAAGAAACAACCCTCAAGTGAAAGAAAAGGAGGAATCTTCAGAAAAAGAACTAAATGAAATCAAGACATGTAATTTATCAGACATAGAGTTCAAAGTAATGGTTATAAGGATGCTCAAGGAACTTACAACTACAAGGAACATCATGGGACCTACATTGGCATGACAAAGTACATAGAAACCTTGAATAAGAACTGGAAATGAAGAATAAAATATCTGAAATGAAGAACACACTAGATAGAATTAAAAACGGGCTATACAAAGCAGATGATCAAATCAGCAAGTTGGAAGAAAAGGTAGGGAAAAAAACACCCAGTTAGAAAAAACAAAATGAAAAAAGAGGATAGTTTAAGGGACCTTTGGGACAATGTGAAACATAACAATATCCGCATCATAAGGATTCCAGAAGGAGAAGGAAAGGAGAAAGGGATAGAAAACCTGTCTGAGAAAATGAAAGAAAACTTCCCTAACCTACTGAGGGGAAATAAGTCACGGAAGTTCAGGAAGCACAGAGGGTGCCAATGAAAATGAACCCAAAGAGATGAACCTATTCCTAGACACAATACAATCAAAATGGCAAAATTTAAAGACAAAGAGAGACTCTTAAAAGCAGCAAGGGAGAAACAGCTAGTAATACATAAGGGAGTGCAGATAAGACTATCAGCTGATTTTGCAACAGAAACACTACAGAGCAGAAGGGATTGGCACAAAATATTCCAAGTAATAAAAAGTACCTGAAACCAAGACTACTCTAAACAGCAAGGCTCTCATTTAAAAATAGAAGGCAAAATAAAGCGCTTCCAAGACAAAAGAAGGCTAAAACAGCACACCTCCACCAGGACAGCAATGCAAGAGGTGCTAAAGGGACTGCTATGAGGAGGAGAAGGGGTATGGGAGGCAGAGAAGTAGAAGAAGAAATAGAGAGAGAAGCTAGGAAACACAGGTACGAAGAGAAAAAATGGCAATGAATAAGTACCTATCAAAAATAACCTTAAATGTAAGTGTATTAAATGCTCCAATCAAAAGACCCAGTGTAGCTGAACAGGTAAGAAAACACGACCCACCTCCCTCTCATTCTCCCTCCCTTCTCATCTCTGTAAAAATAAATAAGTAAAATATTTTTAATTTAAAAAAAGAAAAAGAAAAATGACGCACACATATGCAGTCTGCAAGAGACCCACATCAGAACAAAAGATAAACACAAGCAGAAAATAAAGGTATGGAAAAATACATTCCATGCAAATGTAGTTGGAAAAAAACCTGCTGTAGCAATACTTACATCAGACAAAATAGACGTCAAAACAAAGCTCATAACGAGAGACAAACAAGGTCACCACATAATACTTCAGGCAGTAGTCCAAAAAAAGGATATAACTTTTGTAAACATACATGTACCCAATATAGGTAGCATTTCTGGCTTGTAGGTACACCTAAATATATAAAGAAAATATTTAAGGACTTTCAGAGACAGTCAATATAGGGGATTTTAACACCTCACTGTCAACAATGAACAGATCTCCCAAACAAAATATCAACAAAAATATTGCAAAATCACCCTGGCTGGTGTGGCTCAGTGGATGGAATGCTAGCCTGCGAACCAAAGGGACTCTGGTTCAATTCCCAGTCAGAGCGCATGCCTGGGTTGTGGGCCAGGTCCCCAGTAAGGAGAGCACAAGAGGCAACTATATATTGATGTTTCTCTTCCTCTCTCCTTCCTTTCCCCTCTCTCTAAAAATAAATAATTAAAATCTTTAAAAAATACTGCAGAACTTAACAACACTTTAGATCAAATGTACTTAATTGATATGTATAGAACATTTCACTTCAAAGAAGCAAAATACACATTCTTCTCAAATGCACATTGATCCTTCTCAAAGACAGTCCACATGGTAGCACAAAACAAGCCTCAACAAATTCAAGAAAT
This sequence comes from Sturnira hondurensis, assembly GCF_014824575.4. Lineage (NCBI taxonomy): Eukaryota > Metazoa > Chordata > Mammalia > Chiroptera > Phyllostomidae > Sturnira > Sturnira hondurensis. The sequence continues at coordinate 4,123,220 of NW_028074503.1, forward strand.
TGAAATCATATGAAGCATCTTCATGGATCACTATGGCTTAAAACTAACAACAAACTTCAAGGGAAGAAAACTAAAAAATATTCAAATATATGGAGGCTGGGTTAATGTTATCAAATAATGAATAGGTTAAAATGGTATCAAGGAAGAAATAAAAAAGTATCTGAAAACAAATGAAAATGAACACACAACAAACCAAAAACCCATGGAACAAAGTGAAGGCAGTGCTGTGTGGGAAGTTCATAGAAATACAGGCTTACCTGGAGAAGATCGAAAAATCTCAAATACAACAACCTAACCCTACACATATAAGAACTAGAGGAACAACAACAAACAAAGCCAGAAGCAGCAGAAAGAAAGAAACAATCAATATCAGAGCAGAATTAAATGACAAAGACTAAAAAATCAATTCAAAGGATCAATGGATCCAGGAGCTGATACTTGGAAAAGATAAACAAGACTGACAAACTGTTAACCAGACATATCAAGATGAAAAGACAGAGGACCCAAATAAATATAATCAGAAATGAAAGAGAAGCAGTTACAACTGATACCACAGAAATACAAAGGACTGTAAGAAATTACTATGAAAAACTATTTGCCAAGAAACTGGACAACCTGGGCAAAATGGATAAATTTCTAGAAACATACAATCTTCCAAAACTAAATCAGGAAGAAGCAGAAAACCTAATTATACCTATAACAACTAACAAAATTGAAGCAGTTATCAAAAAACTACCAACACACAAAAGCCCTGGACCAGAATTTCACAGGCAAATTTTACCAAACATTCAAAGAACTAACACCTATACTTCTCAAACTATTTCAAAAAATTAAAGAAGAGGAAAAACATCAAAACTCTTTTTAAGAGGCCAGATTTATCCTAATCCCAAAACTAGGTAAGGACACAACAAAGAAAGAAAATTAAAGGCCAATATCTCTGATGAACATAGATGCCAAAATCCTCAACAAAATACTAGCAAAGCAGATCCAACAACACATTAAAAAGATCATTCACCATGATCAAGTGGGATTCATCCCAGGGGTGCAAGGATGGTACAATATTTGCAAGTCAATAAACATAATACATCACATAAACAAAAGACAAAAATCACATGATCATATCAACAGATGCAGTCAAAGCAGTTGATGAAATCCAGCACCAGCCCTGGCTGGTGTGGCTCAGTGGATTGAGTGCCAGCCTGTGAGCCAAAGGGTTGCCAATTTGATTCCCAGTCAGGGCACATGTCTGGGTTGCAGACCAGTAGGAGGTGCATGAGAGGCAATCACACACTGATGTTTCTGTCCCTCTTTCTCCCTCCCTTCTATCTAAAAATTAATAAATAAATCTTAAAAAAATAAAACCTAGCACCCATTTGTTGATTAAAAAACACTCTGCAAAGTGGCAATAGAGGAAGCATACCACAAAATAATAAAGGCTATATACACAAAAATCTACTGCCAACATCACAATGGGCAAAAACTAAAAGTGTTTCCCTTAAGATAAGGAACAAGACAAGGGTCCTGCTTTTAAGACTCTCATTCAACATGGTGGAGCTCCTAGCCACAGTGATCAGACAAGAAGAAATGAAAGGCATCCAAATTGGAAAGGAGGAAGTAAAACTATCATGATTTGCAGATGACATGACTAGGTACACAGAAAACCCTACAGGTTCCACCAAAAAAACTACTCACCTAAGAAGTGAATTTAGCAAAGTAGCAGGATACAAAGTCAATATTCAGAAATTGATGGCATTTTTGTATACCAGTAATGAACTATCAGAAAAGGAAGCTAAGAAAAAAATCCCACTGACAATAAGAACAAAAAATAAATAAAAAATAAAAATAATGTACATAGGAATAAACTTAACCAAAGAGTAAAAGACTGTTCTCAGAAAACCAAGTAACACTGAAGAAAGAAAGTGAGGAAGACACAAACAAATGGAAGCATCTAGCATGTTCAGGGATTGGAAGAAGTAACATCATTAAAATGTCTGTACTACCCAAAGCAATCTATAGATTCAATGCAATTCCTATTAAAGTACTAAAGGCATATTTCACACATCTATAACAAATATTTCAAAAATTTATATGGAAACTAAAAAGACCCCCAATAGCCACAGCAATCATGGGAGAGAAGAAAAAAGTAGGAGGGATCACAATACCTAACATCAAACTATATTACAAGGCCACTGTAATCAAAATAGTCTGGTACTGGTATAAGAACAGACACATAGATCAGTGGAACAGAATAGAGAGCCCAGAAATAAATCCATGTCTCTACAGTCAATTAATATTCGACTAAGGGGGCATGAGCATACAATGGAGTGAAAATAATCTCTTCAATAAATGGTGTTGGGAGAATTGGACTGTTACATGCAAAAAAAAAAAAATGAAATGACCACCAACTTACACCATATAGTGGAATAAACTCAAAATGGATAAAAGGCTTAAACATAAGTAGTGATACCATAAAAATCTTAGAGAAAAACATAAGCAATAAAATTTCAGATATCCCACACAGCAATATTTTTGCCAAAATAGCTCCTAGGGCAGGAGAAATAACAGAAAAAATACAAACGGGACTACATCAAATTAAAAAGCTTCTACACATCCAAAGAAACCATCGTCAGAGTGAAAAGGGAAATGACCACATGGAAGAACATATTTGCCAATGAATGATACATCAGATACAGGTTTGATCTCTAAAATACATAAAGAATTCATATGATTTGACACTAAGAAGACAAACAATCCAACTTAAAAATGGGCAAAACATCTGAACAGACAATTCTCCAAGGAGGACACATAGAGGGACCACAGACATATGAAAAATGTTCAATATTACTAGCCATTAGAGAGATGCAAATTAACACCACAATGAGATATCACTTCACATCTGCCAAAATGGCTATCATTAATAAATCAACAAATAACAAGTGCTGGCAAGGACGCAGAGAAATGGGACCCCTAGTGCACTGTCGGTGGGAATGCAGACTGGTGCAGCCCCTGTGGAAAACAGTATGGAATTTCCTTAAAAAATTAAAAATGGAACGGCCTTATGACCCAGTGATTTCTCTGCTGGGAATATGTCCTAAAAATCCCAAAACACCAATTCAAAAGACCTTATGTACCCCTATATTCATAGCAGCACTATATACAATAGCCAACTGTTGGAAATGGCCCAGGTATCCATCAGTAGATGAATGGATTAAAAAATTGTGGTACATTTACACAATGGGATACTACACAGTGGAAAGAAAGAAGGAGTTCCTATCCTTTGCTATAGCATGGATGGAACTAGAGACTATCGTGCTAAGTGAAATAAGGCAGTCAGTAAAAGACAAATACTATATGATCTCACTTACAAGAGGAATATAGTGAACAAAATAAACAAATGAGCAAAACAGAACCAGAGACATGGAAACAGGGAACAGACTGACAGCTGCCAGAAGAAAGAGGGGAAGGGGGAATGGTGAAAAGAATGGGTAAGGATTAGTCAATGAATATGGATGAGTGACCCATGGACACAGACAAGTGTAGGGACAGACTGTGGGAGCAGGGGTCAGACTGTGGGAGCAGAGACAGAGGAAAGCAAAGGTGGGAAAACTGGGATACTGTAACAGAATAAACAATAAAAAATAAAAATAACTGTTAGGGATCATGTCAGAATACAGTCAATAATCAGAATACATAAGAAACACAAGGCCTGTCCAGAAAGTATACAGTCATGTAATATGAAAATAGAGATGTTTATTGAAAAAGATACAGGAAATATTGTACATAAGATAATGACATCTCAGTCCCCGTCAAAGTAGGCACCTTGGGACCTCACACAGTTCTCCCAGTTGCCATCAGCTGCTGTATTATATTTTTCTGAATCTCATCAATGTTCTGAAATCTCTTCCCTCCCAAAGGTGATTTTAGTTTTACAAAAACCCAGAAGTTACAAGTTGCCAAATCTGGGTTGTAGGGAGCTGAATCACTTGGGTGATTTGATGTTTTGCCAAAATACTCTTCACGAGACCTGATGCATGAGCAGGCATGTTGTTGTGATGAAGCTGCCAATCACTAGTTGCCCATAGCTATTGCCTTTTGAATCATCCAAATAGCTTCTGTGGAGGAGTGTTCAAGCTTAATGCAAAATTTGATGTAGATTCATTGCTCTACTCACTATGTAATTTTGCATGCAATGGCCACACAGTACACATGCTCACTCAACGGCATCTACCACCCCCACTGACTAGTACAGTGAAGTCATCATTGTTCATGCATGCGCATTCCAGTCCACTTTCCTTGGCTGCCAGGTTACATGGATGTGGCACAAACATGTGCCAGGTTACATGGATGTTGTTAACACAACATTCTTGTTGTGTTAACAAATGGCTGGACTTTTTCCAGACAGATGTCATATACCCTCTGCCATAGTTAATTTATCAAATCATTCAAATAATCAAAAAATTATCAGGGAAAGGGAGTTAAGGAACTTTTCACTATAGTGGTATGAAGAGATCTGAGAATTGTAATTCTAAAAATTAGTTATAAAACTGGATAAAATTACAAAACCTCATTTCACAGTGCTGGATATGCGCTAAGACAAAAATAAATGGAGAGGCACACTCAACAGGAACTAGAACTTCAGGCAAGAGCACCAGGAGTTTTTAGCCATCCAGTCACAGGCTATTCCCATCCTCCAACCCCTCCCCACAGAAGTTTGACCAGGCCAGGGTTGTCAGTGAAAACCAATAGCTTTGCTTCCAGAGGGAACTGACTTGATTTGGAGCAAACAGCCAAGAGGCATTGTTGGTAAATTAGCAAATTCAATAGGAAACAAACAGGAAACCTATGGGTCTGGCAGCATGAGGCTCCCATTAAAGTATATTAGTTTTCTACTGCTGCTGTAATGAATTAGCACAAACTTGCCAGATTAAAGCATCACAAATCTATTATATTACAGTTCTGTATTTCAGAAGTCCAAAATTGGTCTCACTGGGCTAGAATCAAAGTGTCAGCAAGGGCTGTATCCCTCTTGGAAGCTGTAGAGGAAAATTCATCTCCTTGCTTTTTTTCCCAGCTTCTAAAGGCTGCCCACATTCCCTGATTCATGGTGCCCGTCCTCCCTTTCCAAGCCAGAAATGCTACATCTCTCTGACCATTTTCTGAGGCACATCTCCCCCTCAATTCTGACTCTTCTTCTGACTCCCTCTTACACTTTTAATGACCTTTGTTATTACAATGGATTCACCCAGATAATCCAGATTAATTTTCCTGTCTTAAGGTCAGCTGATTACCAACCTCAATTCCATCTGCGACTTTAATTTTGCCTTACCATGTAACCCAACATACCCACAATACCACACTCTATTTGATAAAACAACCAAATTGAAAATCAGTTGAGATAACTGCCTTGTCAACTAACTTAACCTAATGAACATTTACAGAATACCTCACTCTAATAAGAAACATTATCCAAGACAGATCAAATACTATGCTACATAAAGGAATTAAAAAATACCTCAAAATGAATAAAAATAAAAGAAAACACATATCCAAATTTCCTACATGCAGCTAAAAGAAAAAAAATCATAGCTTTAAAAAAATCCCTCTACTAAAAAAGAACAAAAAACTCAAATCATATTCAAAGTCTTTAATGAACAAAAGGAGGAATAGGAAATGAAAAGCAAAGAAAAAATAATGATTAGAGCACAATCAATAAAATAAATAAAAACAGTACAGAATGTCAATGAAACCAAATGTTAGTTCTTTGAAAAGATCGATAAAATTGATAAATTTTTAGCTAAACTAACCAAGGCAAAAAGAATACCCAAATTACCAAAAACAAATAAAATATTACCAATCCGACAGATATGCAAAGAAGTATAGAAGAATATTATTAACTTTATGCCAACAAATTAGACAACTTAGTTAAATGGAGAAAAACCTATAAAGACAAAACTATCAAAAACACAGAAAGAAATAGAAAATCTGAATGGAGCTATATAAAAATAGTTAATTGACTTAGTAATTTAAAAATCTTCATTTACAAGCTCTGGCTGGTGTAGCTCAGTGGATTGAGCATGAGCACGTGAACCAAAGAATCGTGATTTGATTCCCAGTCAAGGCACATGCCTGGGTTGTAGGCCAGTTGCCAGCAGGGGATATACAAGAGGCAACCATACATTGATATTTCTCTCCCTCTTTCCTCCCCTTCCACTGTAAAGATCAATAAATAAAATATAAAAAAAACAATCTTCCTTTACAGAAAGTCCAAGCTTAGATGATTTTACTGGTATATGCCACCAAATATTTAAAGAAATACCAAACCTTCATGACATATTTTAGAAAACAGTGGAAGGAAGAACATTTCCAGCTCATTCTATACACAAACATATCTCAAGGAAACTATACAGCAGGATCTCTCATAAATACAGGCCCAAAAAACAATATTAACAAACAGATCCTAGTAACATATAAAAAGAATCAGTAACCAATACCAAATGGAACTTATACAGAAATGTAAGGTTGGCTCAACATCCCAAATCAATCACTGTAATACACCACATTAACAGACTAATGAACAGAAATCACATGATCATCTCAAAAGACAGGAAAAACACTTGACACCTATTCATGACAAGAATGCTCAACAAAGTAGAAATAGAAGAAAACTTGCTTGACCTAATAAAGAGCATCTAAAAGAAAGTTACAACTAACATCATGTTTATTGGTAGAAGACTAGATGCTGTTCCCCTAAGATCAAAAACCCAAGGTAAGGATTTCTGCTCTCACCATATCTACTCATTATTCCAACACTCTAATGGAATCTAGTAGTAAAATAAGGAAGGGGAAAAGCATCCAGATCAGAAAGGAAGAAGCACATTTGTCTTTATTTGTAGACAATGTGATCAAGTATTTAGAAAATGCTATGGAATCTACCAAAACCTAATAAAATTGATCAGTTCAGCAAGGGCAGAGAATACAAGATCAACGCTAAAAATTAATTATCTGTCTATATAGAAGCAAAGAGGAAAATTATATTCAAAGTGGCATAAAAAAACTAAAAAGCACAGGGAAAGATTTAACAGAAGGAGTACAAGATCTGTACATTGCAAACCTCAAAACATTAAAGAAGATCTAAATAAATGGAGAGGCTCTTTGTGCTCATGGACTCAGTGACTCAATATTTTTAACGTGGCATTTCTTCCCAAATTGATCTACAGATTCAAGACAACACAATTCCTATCAAAACTCTAATAGGTGTCTCTAGAAAAATTGACAAGATGATCCTAAAATTTATACGGACATGCCAACTTTTGACTGAGAATAGCCAAAATAATTTTTAAATTTATTTAATTATTTTTCCAGTACAATTTTCTGTCTATTACTTCCATCCCAACCGCCCCCGTGCTCCCCCCTCCCTCCCATTTCCACCCTTCTTAGTTGTTATCCATGTATCCTTTATATTTGTTCCTCTAAATCCCTCCCCTGTTTCCCCAGAAATTCCCTCCCCTCTGGTTGGGACACCAAAATAATTTTTTAAAAGAAGATCATAGTTGGAGAGTTTATACTACTCAATATCAAAACTTAATTATAAAACTATTGTAANTGTGCTCATGGACTCAGTGACTCAATATTTTTAACACGGCATTTCTTCCCAAATTGATCTACAGATTCAAGACAACACAATTTCTATAAAAACTCTAATAGGTGTCTCTAGAAAAATTGACAAGATGATCGTAAAATTTATATGGACATGCCAACTTTTGACTGAGAATAGCCAAAATAATTTTTTAAATTTATTTAATTATTTTTCAAGTACAGTTTTCTGTCTATTACTCCCATCCCAACCCCCCCCCCGTGCTCCCCTCTCCCTCCCATTTCCACCCTTCTTAGTTGTTGTCCATGTATCCTTTATATTTGTTCCTCTAAATCCCTCCCCTATTTCCCCAGAAATTCCCTCCCCTCTGGTTAGGACACCAAAATAATTTTTTAAAAGAAGATCATAGTTGGAGAGTTTATACTACTCAATATCAAAACTTAATTATAAAACTATTGTAATAAAGACAGTGTGATACTGGTGTAAGGACAGGCAGGCAGAGAATAACAATCCAAAAGTAAACCCCTACATTTATGGCTAATTTATTCCAACAAAGATGCAAAGGCAATCCCAAGGGCAGAGTCTTTTCAATAAACAGTGACCAGATTTTTAAAATGTGGTATATCCATATAATAAAATATTATTCAGGACTTCTGCCAAGATAGAGGCATAGGTGGAAACACTGTGCCTTCTCCCACAGCCAAGTCTGAATACAACAAAGGTTTGGAGAACAAAGACACACCCAAAGACCAGAAAATTGAATTATACGGAAGTCTGACAACTACGAACCATTCAACGGGGACGGTAAGAGAGGCGAAGCCAGCAGCGGAGCAGGGTCGGGGAGGACAGATCCCCCGACCTAGGTAAGCAGGCAGCCCGGAACCAGTTGGGGTGTGGGGCAGACTGACCAAGGTCGCACATTCACACATAGTGAGACGGACCACGCAGGCCCCAGGGGGTGAACCCAGTGGTGGAGGGCTGATGGCGGTGGCACACTCGCGTGCAGTGGAACGAAACACGTGGGCCCAGTGACGATGGTGGCTGCGGCGCCAGTGGGGGCCGCGGTGGCAGGCGGCAGGCGGCGCCATTCTTCCTCTTTGACCCCGCCCCCACATACAGCATCACAACCCAGCAATTTAGTTGCCCTGCTCTGGTGAACACCTTAGGACTCCGATCCTGCTATGTAACAGGCACAAACAGCCCAAAAGATGGCGCAAGAAGAACTCAAAGTCCCAGAGCCCATAACTCTAAGTGACCGAGAAATAGCGAACCTCTCAGATGCACAGTTCAAAATAATGGTGATCAGGATGCTCACAGAACTGGTTGATTATAGTCACAAATTAGAGGAATATATGAAGGCTAAACTAATTGAAATGAAGGGAGATGTCCAGGAAACCAATAGCGATGGAAAGGAAACTGGGACTCAAATCAATGGAATGGACCAGAAGGAAGAACAAAACATCCCACCAGAAAGGAATGAAGAAATGAGAATTCAAAAAAATGAGGAGAGGCTTAGGAACCTCCAGGACATCTTTAAACGTTCCAACATCCGGATTATAGGGGTACCAGAAGGGGGAAGGAAACAGCCACGAGTGGAAAACGTATTTGAACAAATAATAAAGGAGAACTTCCCCAGTCTGGCAAAGGAAATAGACTTCCAGGAAATCCAGGAAGCTCAGAGAGTCCCAAAGAAGTTGGACCCAAGAAGGAACACACCAAGGCACATCATAATTACATTAGCCAAGACTAAAATGAAGGAGAGAATCCTAGAAGCAGCAAGGGATAAGGGGACAGTCACCTACAAAGGAGTACCCATCAGACTGTCAGCGGATTTCTCAAAAGAGACCTTACAGGCAAGAAGGGGCTGGAAAGAAGTATTCCAAGTCATGAAATCCAAAGACCTACAGCCAAGATTGCTTTATCCAGCAAAACTTTCATTTAGAATGGAAGGACAGATAAAGTGCTTCTCAGATAAGGTCAAGTTCAAGGAGTTCATCATCACCAAGCCCTTATTATATGAAATGCTAAAGGGACTTATATAAGAAAAAGAAGATGAAAAATATGAACAGTGAAAGGACAGCAAACACACAGTTATTAACAACCACACCTAAAACAAAAGCAAACCAAGAGGACAGCTAGATCAGGAGTAGAACCATAGAAATGAAGAACACATGGAGGGTTAGCAACAGGGTAGTGGGAGGAGGAGAAGGGGGGAGAAGGCACAGAAAATAGCATAGATGGTAGATAAAAAATAGATGGGGGGGAGGGCGAGAATAGTGGGGGAAATACAGAATCTAAAGAACTTGAGACACGTGGTTATAAACTAAGGGGAGGAGAATGGTGGGGGAGGGAGTGTGCAGGGTGGAGGGGAATGAAGGGGGGGAATAGAACAACGGTAATGGTATAATCAATAAAATATATTTAAAAAATATTATTCAGTCATAAAAACTAATTACTGATACTTGCTACATCATGGATGAACTTCAACATTATGCTAAAGAGAAGCCAGATACAAGTTTGCATGATTCCATTTATAAGAAATTTCTACAAACAGCATACATCTAGAGACAGACAGCAAATCAGTGGCAGCCTGAAGCTTGTACTCAACGCAGTGAATGAATGCAAACAGCTATGAGGAAACTTTAGTGTTCTAAAACTGGGCTGGGGTGATGGTTGCAGAGATGTGTCAATGTACTAAAAATCACTGAAATGTACACTTACAGCAGGTGAGTTTTATGTAATATAGAAACTGTGTGGTTTTTTTTTTTTAAAGGAAGAATTAGGAGCTTCCCATCCCTGTAGTACACAAGCAGAGACTCAATGAGTTCCTAGCAGGGATGCTAGAGTGGAAGTCTCCATGACCTTCGTCCTTGACTTCACTGTACAATGCTAAAAGCTTATGGCCTTTTGACCCGAAGTGCTAGTTTATGCATTTTTGCACCTTTTCCCAGTTATAATTCATGGGGCTATAAAAAAGAGAATATTTGTGACAGCCCTTCCCAACATTTCACTTGCAAACACTCAAGAGAGAACACAGAACGTTTTCACCTTTCGTCCTGTAAAAGCAGCTCGATGAAGCGGTGTGTCTCCCATGTCATTCAGTACATTTACTTCTGCACCAGCCTAGTAAACAGGAAAACTTTAAACACCCTTCACATATCAAGAAATATACAAATGTGAAAATAATCTCTTAAAAATATATTAAATATTTCAAAAACTAAAGTCATTGTTAATGCTGATTGGTAGTCACTAGTAAAAATAAATGCATTCCATAGTAAAAGTAAATAGTAAACTTCCTGAAAGGTCGAAATCTATCTGATAAGTAGAAAAAGAAAAAGCTGCTTTTCTTTAAAAATCTATACATTTTCATTCAACTTTAAAAACAGCCATATTTTTTTAAAAAGGCAAACCATTTCTGAATGAAATACCATATTTTTGCCACCAATTTAATAAGTTTTCAGAGGGGAAAAAAGGTGACACCATTTTTGTACACATCAATTTTGAGATGCAACCCAATTTCTGAAATACCAAGCTGTGAAAAATTATTAGTGAAAGAATTGAGAAATATGAAGTCTTAAATTATATGGTACTTAAAAATAATTACTGAAATTATTTTTTAATTACTTAGGATATGCTTTGGTTATTTCTGTAACTATTATGGCCAAAAAACTGAAAATTCATAATATTTTCAATAATTTATATGTCCCCTTTTGCAATTTAAAAAGCCAATACTGTAAAAATCACCGTGTGGAGACTGACTGTGGGAGCAGGGGGTGGGCTGTGCAGAGGAGGGCAAAGGGGGAAAAATTGGGACAACTGTAATAGAATAACAATAACACTTTTTTAAACTTGAAAAAAAAAGCCAATACTGTACAAATCAAAAGACTAAAAAATAGAATTTCAATTAACCCGGTTAACCTAACTCATATATTTAGTAAAAACCAATTAGTGTCTTCAGTGAAGAGCCACTGTTTTGAAAAAAATTACAACTTAGTTGGCCTCCCTAAGACTTTTATAGTTTCCATAACAATGTTATATTTATTTAAAATTAAAGTTATAAATATACCTTTAACAGATCCTGAACCACTTGTCTATGTCCAAAATAGCATGCCAGATGAAGAGGTGCCCAGCCCAAATTAGACTTACTTTTTCCTAGAAGTGGAAAAAACGAAGTATTTTTAGATACAATTTAGGTGACTTTACAACAAAATTAATTTCTCTGTAACAGGCTCCTTCAGTACATTGGCCAAAGGCTCTTCCACACTGCACGGCCGGTGAGTGGCCGACAAGAGACAGGCAGAGGGAAAAGGCAATGAGCGCACCGGATTAGCACTTGCAAGGCCCGGGTTCTGCTGCCAGTTTCCTAAGTCGATGTCCTCATTCCTAAAAGGGTGGGAGAAGATGGAAGGGTTACTTTCAAATGAGACGATGGCAAGTGGCTGCTGATTCTAAGGTTCTGAGTCTAACCATCTTGCTGTCATCCAGTAGATGGGATGTTCTTGGCACAGTATTTTCATGAAAAGAACCTCTCTTTGGAAAACTGAAACATGGGAGTGTTAAATTGATGAAGAATTTTCCCCCCAGCATTTGGAAACCTGTTAGCTCAGTAAATAGTGACTGAAAATGGAGTCTTGACTTCAGATAAAATCTCGGGTAATGAGGATATTGGGTTACTGGAGTCCAACTAGATAACAAGAACCAAAGTTAAAGGCAATGAAATGTGAGATCCTAGCAGGAGAGCTGAGAAGAGGTATAAAACAGAAGAGTGTTGTAAAAACTGAAATAAACCAATTTAGAAAAAAATTTAAAAGAACGGGGGAGGGGGACAGTGGGGGCTGTGCACTCTAGCCTGGAGTTCGGATAGCTCTAAGGACTAACCAGAATTCCACGTCAAGCCTGAGAGAATACAGCCTACCAAATGCCCAAAGCCCACCACCCTGGATGGTCTATCAAAGTCCCAGGGGGCACCCCTCAAAAGGAGTCGGAGTTTTACTGCCTGCCTTCAGCTCCTGGATTTGAGCCAACCTCAGCCACCAACCTGTGCACCCAGAACAGGCCTCTAACAACTGTCCCTGTGATCGTTTGCCATCTACCCCAATTGCCACATCTGTTGTCTCTTAAACATGTGCCCTCTGGAGAGACCAGAGAAAATAAATCCTGGAGCCTCAGCCTATTTCACGAAACATTTCTTTTACCCTGTCCTTAACGGAAGCCTAGCTGGCACTGACAGCGATTCTCCTTTACTCCTCAGGTGGAGCCTCATCCCATTCATGCTCCCACTGGTCCCCACCGAACAGAAGTCCCGTGAACCTCCCCATCAAAACACAACGCTGTCTTTGGTCAGTGACTTCACTCACATTACAACTTCTCCTGTAAGACTTCTCCGAACAAGCCATGGCTACAGCACCCACAAACGCCTTCTTTGCTGCCATCTAGCAGCTTCCCAGTGGTTTATCCCTCACCAACTCACTGAGCAACACAGTCTTTCTCCCCACCTCCCCTGACAAATCCTGCCTCCATCACAGGGGTGTCTAGTACCGTTCAGCATCCTGACCTCTATTTCTCAGCCACCCTCATTTCCCATAAACTTTGCCTCTGCTCAGTGTTGGGTACTTGGTCCTAGAGCCTGGATGTCATTACCATCTCTGACCTCATGCACACAGAAAGCCCACTTTTCTCCAAACATCCCACTTTCCAGCTTGTTAGAGGGGTATACTCCCAGACTTGTTCCTCAACTTCATCAGCCCTTCAGTTCTCAATTACTTTTCATGAACATAAATACCCACATTGGGTATTTGGATTAATACCTTCAATAAATCCAACATGTATTTCTTGATCCCTCATAGCAGCATTTCTTTAGTATCCTTTAATACCTTTAATATCCTTGCTTCACTGCCTTTGTCACAGCAACCCAGAAAAACCCCATGTCTGATAAATATACTAGCTCTATTTTTCTGTAACCACACCCAGGTTGCTAAATGGTGACCAAAAAAATAGTAATAACAGAACCCTGCGGATTCATGGCACCATAAATTCCGAATCTCGTACCCTCCACACTGCTTGGCAATTATTTTTACAATGCCCTATTCAGGTGTCCCTTCTATATTCCACAAGAGACAGTTCAGTCCTTCACTATTCTCAATCCTCCTACCACACACACTTCCCCATCAACATGACCTCATCTCTTAGCTTCACACAAGAAGCAGCTTTCATAGAATTCCCTGGGCTTCCTGGCACCAAACCGACCAATGTACCTCTATCTCCTGGCATTCTTCCCTCCTTTCCTCCTGATGTCTAAGGCTGATTGCTCTTCTGGTACCCCAGATGCCCCTCTTCCCTGCTGCTCGAGCATTCCTTTTTCCTCCTTTGTCTGCAACCTCTCTCCCTTCAATTGCAAATAGAAAGGAGCAAGTAGACACTGTTCAGTCTAACCAGCAAACGCAACTCACCCCTCTCAGATTCCATGCTGTCTACCAGCTACCATCCTCCTCCCTCTCCCTGCCCACTCCCAGTCCCCACTTACTCCTTCCAACTCCCTTCCCATCAGCTCCCACCACACACTGTAGACTAGGTGCACCTCCCACCACATCCTTAAAACTGTTCTCAATTGTTATCAATAAATGCTGCCACCAAATCCCAGGGGTACTTCCCAGCTGCCACCGTATTGCAACAATGTTCAGAACTGGATAACATGGCCCCAAGCCGCTCTGGCTCCCACAGCCCTGTGTTCTCTGAGGCTTCCCTCACTGCCCTGCTACTTCGCCCCAGGGTGCTCTGGAAGTTCCACTTTCTCCGGTTAGTCCTTCACTATCGGTATCTCCAATATTATCTCCCGGCCCTTTCCCATCATCCTGTTTATATGCTGTTGACTTCAAAATTCATATTTGCATTTCCAACTATCTACTAGACACCTGCATTGGGATGATACAAAAATACCTCGTGCTCAAAAACTACAAAGCTGCCCTGGCTGGCTTAGCTCAGTGGATTGAGCACAGGCCTGCGAACCATAGGACCACGGTTCGATTCCCAGTCAGGGCACATGCCTGGGTTGCAGGCCGGTTCCTTGCAGGCTAACTCCCAGCAGGGGATGCACAAAAGGCAACCATACATTGATGTTTCTCTCCCTCTCTCCTTCCCCTCTAAAGATAAATAAATAAATAAAATGAAGAAAAAAAAACTACAAAGCTGAACTCAACTGTCTCCTTATATACACACATGCACACACAAAGTCTACCTAGTCCCCTCCCGCATTTGTTTTCACAATAAACTGTTCCATTGTTCACCTCGTTTCTCAAGAGATTAATAGGCATTACTCTCACCAGCTTTCTACTTTTCACCGTTCCCACTGCTTCTCCTCCCATCTAAGCCATAATGGTCTCTGCTAACTCACTACAACAGCTTGTCAACTGGTCTCCTCACACCTAGTTCCAAATGGGATTCTGGATAAAGAAATCAAAATTTCCAAAATCTGAAATTATTTTTAAAATACTACAAATGTTCTTTATATTCTTTATTACTTACCATAGATATCCCCAAATTTTTGTTCAAGAATAAGAAACATCAAGTTTAGAAACATTTACAAAGAACAATGCCCTCTATAGAATTCAAAAACCCTGGGAAACACCAGCTATGGTGTTATGAGTAACAGTCAAGTAGATAACGTGACAGGTAACGGTCAAGTAGCTTCACATTCAGACTTGCAGCAAAGTGACAGAACAGCACTAGACAGCATCAGGTATTAACACTCCCAATGTTAAGTTCTTATGTTTCTTCCAAAACTTAGTATTTCTTGGAACACCACTCATAATTTATGTGAGGTATACTATGCATATAAGCATATTAGTATTTATTTTATTTGCAAGAATGCCTCACCATTAGCAACATATACTTATAACATGGTAACAGCTATAAGCAAAACTAAGTAATTAAATCTACTTTTGTGCCCACAGCCATAGAAATAATGACCTTAACCTTCAACTGCATGAATGCTTACTCCTCTCACTTTTGACCTGACATCAGTGGGTATCTTCCAACCAATAATATTTCTATGTTGATTATGTGAAAAATAATATAAACAGCCATTTTAAAATGGAGTTGGAGCTGCCATCTCAGAGGAAATGCCTTGCACATCTTACTCCTCAAACCTCTAGAATGTTATTTTCCTTTCCTTCTCACTGTCTGTTGTATTGTTGTCACAAGAAAGAAATTTCATAGGGGAGGCCTCAAGTATGAATCATACAAATTTGTTCTCCAGGTGGACCCTCCAGAAACCGACAGCTTGCAGATATCACCAGAGAGGCATCATTTACACAAACTTTTTTGTGAGTTACATGCACATGAGGTAAAAGCTATTGTGAAGAGACTCTTAGAAGCCCAAGCTGCAAACTGGTGGGCATATGCCAAGCATTTAAAAGTCATTAAAGCATTTACCACCTTAAAAAAAGAATGTGGCCATAGAGAAGTTGGTCACAGAACAGGTTAGATGGCACATCCCTCTTTAGGTATTAGTTTGGCCCCAAGATTAACTAAAGCCATTAAAGTGCATGAAATAAAAAACTGGAGATTGTCCCTCACCTTGACAGTGTTAGTTTTTTGATCCCTGCCTTTCAAAAGTGCACGTGTCAATGTGCATTTGGCAGTCCAGCTCCCTGGGGCTTTAGATTAATATTTTTTGTCTTTTTGTGCAGCCATAACAGTTCTCAAGGGAATTTGTCTTTAACATGAGACCTTTACCCACTAAAAATTTCTCCCTTGGGAATTCTAGTTACTATATATACAAATATTTTGATTCCTCTTCTTGTGCCTTTTTGATGAAATGGATCAGTTTAGCTAAAATAATTTAAACAATTTAGTCATTCAGAGGAAGCTTTCTTTGAAGTCCACCTCAAGCCCATTCCTTTTTTAAAAATATATTTTATTGATTATACCATTACAGTTGTTCTATTCTCCCCTTCATTCTCCTCCGCCCTGCACACCCCTCCACCATTCCCCCCCTTTAGTTTATGACCTCGTGTCTCAAGTTCTTTAGATTCTATATTTCTCCTACTATTCTTGCCCTCCCCTGTCGATTTTCTACCTACTGTCTATGCTATTTTCTGTACCTTCTCCCCCCTTCTCCTCCCACTCCCCTGTTGCTAACCCTCCATGTGTTCTTCATTTCTATGGTTCTGCTCCTGATCTAGCTGTCCTCTTGGTTTGCTTTTGTTTTAGGTGTGGTTGTTAATAACTGTGAGTTTGCTGTCCTTTCACTGTTCATATTTTTCATCTTCTTTTTCTTAGATAAGTCCCTTTAGCATTTCAGATAATAAGGGTTTGGTGATGATGAACTCCTTGAATTTGATCTTATCTGAGAAGCACTTTATCTGCCTTTCCATTCTAAATGAAAACTTTGCTGGATAGAGCAATCTTGGATGTAGGTCTTTGGATTTCATGACTTGGAATACTTTCTTCCAGTTCCTTCTTGCCTGTAAGGTCTCTTTTGAGAAATCCGCTGACAGTCTGATGGGAACTCCTTTGTAGGTGACTGTCCCCTTATCTCTTGCTGCTTCTAGGATTCTCTCCTTCATTTTAATCTTGGCTAATGTAATTATGATGTGCCTTGGTGTGTTCCTTCTTGGGTCCAACTTCTTTAGGACTCTCTGAGCTTCCTGGATTTCCTGGAAGTCTATTTCCTTTGCCAGACTGGGGAAGTTCCCCTGTATTATTTGTTCAAATAAGTTTTCCACTCATGGCTGTTTCTTTTCCCCTTCTGGTACCCCTATAATTCAGATGTTGGAACATTTAAAAGATGTCCTGGAGGTTCCTAATCCTCTCCTCATTTTTTTTAACTCTTGTAACTTCACCCTTTCCTGTTTGGGCATTTCTTTCTTCCTTCTGGTCCACCCCCTTGATTTGAGTCCCTGTTTCCTTTCCATCACTATTGGTTTCCTGTGCATTTCTCTTCATTTCAATTAGCTTAGCCTTCATTTGTTCCTCTAATTTGTGGCTAAAATCAACCAGTTCTGTGAGCATCCTGATCACCAGTATTTTGAACTGTGCATCTGAGAGGTTCGCTATTTCTCGGTCACTTAGAGTTATCAGCTCAGGGGCTTTGAGTTCTTCTTGAGCCATATTTTGGACTGTTCGTGCCTGTTACGTATGAAGAGCAGAGCCATAGGTGTTCACCAGGGCCGGGCGACCCAGTCGCTGGGTTGTGACGCTGAATGGGGGGGCGGGGCCAAAGGAAATCACCCTCTGCTTCCTCCCGCCGCCACCGAGGGCCGCTCAATTCGTCCCTCTGTGCGCGAATGGGCCTCTCGATTCGTCCCACTGCTCGCGAATGTGGGACCACAGTCAGCCGCTGCTGGGTTCATTGCTGGGGGCTGCGCAGTCCGTCTCACTGCTCACTCTCGCAGTCTGGAGCCCTCACTGGGTCCACCCAACACTACCCCAGATGCCTGGGCGCCTGGGGTCAGGGGATCTTTCCTGCCCGACCCTGCTCCACTGCTGGCTCTGCCCCTCTTAACGGTCCGGTAGAACGGTTCGTTGTTGTTGGATTTCCATATAGTTCAATTTTCTGTTCTTTGGCTGTGTCTTTGTTTACTAAACCTTTGTTGTATTCAAACTTGGTTGTGGGGAGAAGGCACAGTGTTTCCACCTACGCCTCCATCTTGGCAGAAGTCCCCATTCCCTCTTTAAAAGAAAGGACTCCCAACCTCTCAGACTCAATGTAATACATTATTTGATTGATATGCAGAAACTGCTAAAAAAAACAAAAATCACCAAAAAAAGTTCTAAATGGATTTGAAAACACTCAGCCATCTGATCAGGTGCTTTAAAATTTCTTACTGTTTGTCCTGCCTGAAACCTGGTGAGATATTTTGAAGAATTTGATAATCATGATCAGAAATTTGACAGAATTTAGAAGTCTAACAAGCTATTTTTAAAGCTTCCTCAGCAACTCCTCGGGCCTTTCTGTGGATGATCAGGAATGTAAACAGAGTCCACAACCACCTGAGATTAAACAAACCTAAGGGGAAACACGGGAAGGGAGAGCCTTTTAAAAAGCACAAGTGGCTGAAAAGGTTTCCTTACATAAGGAGCGCGCACACACACAGCCTCCCTGCAAATTGTTTGTCAAGGATAAATACAAACCTTAAAGGTCTTCTCTAAAACTAGCAAAAGCCTTACCCATATGAACAAACAAAAATTACTTCAACCGTTCTAAATCAGAGGATTTTTGCCTTATCATACCTGTCTCATGGCTGAAATTTTAAAAACTAATCAGGTCTCTGGTTACACCTGTCTAAATATATGTGTGTATATCTACCTCCAGAAGATATTAATAAAATTGGTTTTTAAAGAGCTGCTTAGAGAAGAAGATGTTGGCCAAGTAGGTGGAAGCTGAGTCCACTTGCTCTAGACCCCACCTCAGATTCTCAGTTGATCTTCCAACAAAAACACCATTGTTGAACAATCAACAGAATCTTAGCTGATACGGAGATCTGAGACGAGAAGTACAGAAGATACTTCACAATGGGCGCACACAATGGTGTGGTGGGGTTGCGACTCCCAGTCAGCCAGCTGGAGGGGAGAACCCACCAAGGAATGAGCTATCAGTAATGAGAGCCCATGTAAAATGAATAAGGGGCACCCAGACCAAGAGAGCAAAGAGACTGTACCACTGAGCAAAGAGTCCCACAGAACTTCTGCCACCAAAGGCCACCCCACAAAGACAGGCAGTAAAAACAAGGCAACCTGAGACACAGAAACAAAAAGAGTCACCTAAATTGGGGAGACAGAGAAACAACCCCCCAAAAAGGAAAAGAGCAATCCCCAGAAAAGGAGCTAAATAAAATTGAGGCAAGCAATTTATCAGACAGAGGATTCAAAATAATGGTTATAAGGATGCTCAAAAAACTCAGTAAGAATGACAAGGAACTTTATGGGAGCTACAAGGAACTTAGTGGGAACTACAGCAGTGTGAAAAAGGACATAGAAACTATAAGAATCAAGAAGAAATGAATACAATTTCTGAAATGAAGAATATATTAGAAGAAATCAAAAGCAGGCTAGACAAAGCAGAGGGCCAAATCAGTGAACTAGAAGACAAGGGAGAAAAAAAATACCCCATCAGAAGAATGAAATGAAAAAAAAGACTCAAAAAAAGAATGAAAATAGTGTAAGGGAACTTCAGGACAGCATGAAACACAATGACATTTGCACCACAGGCATACCAGAAGGAGAAGAAAAGGAGCAAGAAATAGAAAATCCGTTTGAAAACATAATGACAGAAAATTTCCCTAACTGGTGAAGGAAAAAGGCACACAAGTTCAGGAAGCACAGAGGGTACTAACATAGATTAAACCAAAAAGGCTCACTCCAAGACACATCATATTTAAAATGGCGAAATTTAAAGCAAAGAGAGAATTTCAAAGGCAGCAAGGTAGCAACAGTAACATGCTAGTAACATACAAGGGAGCTTAGATAAGGCTATCAGCTGACTCCTCAACAGAAACACTACAAGCCAGAAGGGAATGATGCAAAAATAATCCAAGTAATGAAAAGCAAGGACCTACAACCAAGACTACTCTACAGTAAGGCTCTTATTTAACATGATAGGCAAAATAAAGAGCTTCCCAGATGACAACAACAAAAAAGGCTAAAAGAGTACATCTCCACCAAGCTGGCACTGCAAGAGATGATAAAGGGACTGTTATAAGGAGAAGAAATGGGGGGTGGGGGAATGGAGGTATGGATAAATGGCAATGAATAAGTACCCTGCAAAGGCAGTCATGAGAAGGATGTTCATAGCATTACAGATCTACCTAGAGAAGATAAGGAAACCTCAAATAAACAACCTAACCCTACATCTACAAGGACTAGAGGGACAAAAACAAACCAGAGTGAGTACAAAGAAGGAAATAATCAAGATCAGAGCAATTACATGACATAAAGACTAAAAAACAATTCAAAAAAATCACTAAATCCAGGAGCTGGTTCTTTGAAAAGATAAAATTGACAAACCTTTAATCAAACTCATCAAGAAAAAAAGAGAGAGGACCCAAATATACAATATCAGAAATGAAAGGGCAGAAGTTACAACTGATACCACAGAAATATAAAGGACTGTAAGAAGTAACAATGGACAACTAACTATATGCCAAGAAACTGTACAATCTGGACAAAACAGATAAATTTCTAGAAATATACAATCTTCCAAAACTGAATCAAGAAGGCGAAAGCCAGAATACACCAATTACAACAAGTGAAACTGAGCAGTATTCAAAAAACTCCCAGCACACAAAAGCCTTGAATCAGATGGCTTCACAGGTGAATTTTATCAAACATTTAAAGAACTACTAACTCCTATGTTTCTCAATCTATTCCAAAAAATTAAAAAAGAGGGAAGACTCCCAAACTCTTTTTACAAGGCCAGTTATTATCCTAATTCCAAAACCAGATAAAGATTCAACAAAGAAAGAAAATTACAGGACAATATCTCTGATGAACATAGGTGCCAAAATCCTCAACAAAATACTAGCAAAGCAGGTCCAACAAAACATTAAAAAAATCATTCACCATGATCAAGTGGGATTCATCCCAGAGATGCAAGGATGGTACAATACTTGCAAATCAATAAACATAATACACCACAGAAACAAAATGAAGGACAAAAATTACATGATATCAATAGATACTGCAAAAGTATTTGACAAAACCCAGCATGCATTTATGATAAAAAACACACTCAGCTATGTGGGAATAGAGGGAGCATACCTCAACATAATAAAGTCTATAAACAAAAAAACAATAGCCAACAATATACTCAACAGGCAAAAACTAAAAGCTTTCCCTGTAAGATCAGGAAAATAAGACAAAGCTGTCCATTCTCACCACTCTTATTCTACATAGTACTGGGAGTTCTAAACACAGTAATCAGACAAGAAATGAAAGGCATCCAAATTGGAAAGGAGGAAGTAAAACTGTCATTATTTGCAGTCAACATGCTAGTGTACCTAGAAAACCCTAGAGTCTACACCAGAAAACAACTCAACATAATAACCGAATTTGGCAAAACAGCAGATTACACAGTCAATATTCAGAAATCAATGGCATTTTTGTATACCAACAATGAAATATCAGAAAGAGAAACTAGGAGTAAAATCTTATTTACTATAGCAACAAGAAAAAATAAAGTACCTAGGAATACATTTAACGAAGGAGTAAAAGACCTGTACTTGGGAAACTAAAGAACACAGAAGAAAGTGCTTGTTGAAATAGCAGAGCCATTTTAGAAAATAAGTTCCATTTCTCTCCATACCTGAGTGTAATATATGTGCAACCTTGCTACACAAAGCATGTTATAAGTTGGCTGCTACTTGCCTACCTAGCCTTACCCCTCACCCCCTCTTGCCTATAGGCCCTTGCTATCTAGGCTGCTTCTTGTGTCACACATGCTGTTTCTTCTACCCTGATCCCTCTTCTTATCTTCATCTGGTTAAGCCCTACACTCTCTTAAGATGACAGGAGACCCCCCCCCCCGAAGAAAGAAAAAATGGAATCATCTTCTTGAGAGCAGGCCCCTTGTAGTACAGACTTCCACCACCAGGTGAGTGTTCTAAGAACCCATCTGTATCAGGGTACCAGATGATATTGTTGTGAGAGGCTGTATTCAGTTTCAGTGAAATTATTTTGAAAGACTCTTTAAATGTGTTTCCCCTATTCATGATGGGTGATTTATGAGCACACCTGCCCACAATGCGCTGAGTGTTCAGCAGTTTTTGACTAAAAAACGACATACCCTTGTGTCCCATGCTCCCTGTTCACCCACTCTTGCCAAGAGACTTTTTTTTTGTTTCTCCCGATGAAGAAGTCCTCAAAGAGAAACAATTTGCCAGTGTGGAAGTGGTGAAACAAAAAACAGCAGAAGCACCAAAAGGCGTCAAAATTGATGAGTTTGAAAACTGTTTTGAGCAGTGGAAAAAATGTTTCAACAGGTATACTGCATCAAATAGAGAGTACTTTGAAGATGACTGAAGTTTAAACATGTAAGAATAAATACACAATTTTTTATAAATAAGTTCTGGGGGTTTTTGGGTCCCCCATCCCTTACATACCACCTTGGAATCACTTCCTCCAAAAACCTAACCCTTCAAGTTCCAGTCACATACCTCTCCTATGCGGTCCCATGACAGTCTACACTTCCATATTCTCGCACATGTGTGTAATGTAGACATCGAATGACCTATTACTCTACTGGACTAGTCTCAGTGAGGGAAGGGATACTGACCGACACCATCTCCAACGCACTTTACATGACTCCCTGGGCATAGAGAAAACACTTGAAACCTGTGAAGTTCAACTACAATGTCTTCAAGAAGAACAAACTGTCACTGCATGCATCTTGTGGGCTCACAGTCACCCTTGCAGCTCATAAGGTTTATGATCCATGACAATTTTAAGACTGGATCTCAAGTTCTCTGACTTAGAAGAACTAGGAGAGACATTTCACCACTCTTACGGGTGTTCTAAGACAAGAGATGGAAATTTATTGCAGGCAAGATCAGAAAGAATAATGCTCAATAAATGATGGAGTAAGCACCTAAGAGAGGGTGCATAAGTAGTAAAAGAGAAAGTAAAAAAACTCACTCAGCCCTGACCCATGTGACTCAGTTGGTTGGGCATCATTCTGCAAAGCGAAGTCCCCCATTCGACCCCCAGTCAGGGTACATGCCTGGGTTGCAGGCTGGGTCCACGATTAGGGTGCCTGCGAGGGGTCTACAATAGGGACAGTTTTTCTATCTCACATCAATGTTTTTCTGCCTCTCTCCCTTGCTTTCCCCCTCTCTAAAAATAAATAAAAATCCAATCAAAGCTTACCTTTGCAATTAATATCAGCAATTACTTCATTCTTTTTCATGGTTTCTAACAGCTGTCTTACTTCCTCAGCATTGCCATTTCTGGCATGATGGAGAAGCTGTTGTTCGGTTTCTGTGTTCATTTCTACACCAAAAACATAACAAAACAAAATTGCTTTGATCTAAGAACATAATTAGCTTTTAAATACTACCTGCTAATACAAAAAGGGGAAAGAATCCCCTTATTTTGCAGCTAGACACAACAACTAATTAAATCAGTTGCAGGACCAGAATTTGACTCTGACAGGCGGCTTGCCCTTTGTATTACCGTTGAAGAAGTGGCACTAGACACTGGGGCAAGTTTCTTAATCTTTCAAAGCCTGTTTCCTCATCTGCAAAACACAACCAATTTCAGGAGCTGTCGTAAAATTATGTCTATAAAAGCATTCCATCAAATACAGGTATTTTACAAATAGTTATTATTACAATTACTAAAGTAAAAATATGGCCATTCGAATACAAATATTAAAGGCTGAAATGTCAATTAACACATTCAAAACCTGCACACAAAGAAAAACATTCTGAATAAAATGTTTATCAAAATAAATTTTGATAAGGACCTTGACATGGCCATTACAAATCATTTCCTCTTTCATATTTTCTTATAAACTCCAAAACAAATATTGAGGACTACAGAGAAATATAAAGCATATCTGTCAAAATGTTATGAATAGCAACTCCCAAAAGAAATACTGATTCATTCTGCCCCAGCTGGTGTAGCTCAGTGGATTGAGCACAGGCCTGCGAACCATAGAACCACGGTTCGATTCCCAGTCAGGGCACATGCCTGGGTTGCAGGCTGGTTCCCTGCAGGCCAACTCCCAGCAGGGGACGCACGAAAGGCAACCATACATTGATGTTTCTCTCCCTCTCCTTCCCCTCTAAAGATAAATAAATAAATAAAATTTTTAAAAAAAGAAATACTAATTCATTCTTATTAATAGTCAAATAAATCGAAATAAATCAAACAAAAATATGGGGTTTTGTCTACCAGATTAGCAAGAAGAAAAAAAAAGAATTAAACACACGCAGTGCCTCCATAGACAGGAAAAGTACACTCTGACACTCTAATAAACTGCTCATATAAATGTAAATGCATACAATTTTTCATTTGTTGCAGGGAAAGAGGCAACTATGTGACAACATTTTTCAAATGTCATCATACACAGCACTGGGGGAAAATCCCAGGAAGACAGCAGCACAGGAAACACCGGGACTCTCTCTAGCCAGACAACAAACGCCCCGGGAGCTGTCCAACGCGCGCTGAGCTACTTCCAGCTGGAGCAGAAGACTGCTGTCCTGGGCTGGACCTCAAGTGATGAGAGTTTCCAGTGTATCAGCGTATCAACGGTCGGTCAAGCTGTAGGGGCAACGATCCCTCCCTGGGAGAAGATCAGCATTTAAGGGGACAGAGGCCAATGGCTTAAAATCTGGTAGACAGGACTAAGTGTAAAAGCAAGGACAAAAGAGGGTGGCAGCACTGAAACCAAGAGAAGGGAGCGTAGAAGGGGCCAGATGGCTGTGAAATACTGAAGAAAGGGCAAGAACAAGCACAACCTGCACAGGGCTACTGATAGGGCAAGTAGAAAGCCACTGATGTGCGCCAGAAGTCTTTCAGTGGAAATGGCAGTGACAGAAAAGATTTGGGTAAACTGGGAAGTGAAAGTGGGTAATGGGGAGAGAATACACCAGACTCCTATAATGCAACTTGGTTCTGAAGAGCTGGTGATAGTTTCACTCTTGGAAATTAGCTAATTGGGCATGTTTACAGTCTGTGGAGCAAGAGCCAAAAAAGAGTAAACACTTGTAATACAGAAGAAAGGATAGATGAGGCAGGAATCAAATAAGGTCACAGAGGAGACTTAAGCAGGTAGACAAAAAGCCCAAGATGGCTACAATTTTCCTAAGACACAGATTCTTAGGTACCTTAACAGGAGAGAAACTCTTACCACAAGATAGGATGGGGAGGGGGGTTGAGTAATAGAAATAAAATAAAGATTGTTTTTATTTTAAAATTGAGAGGGGAACAAGGCCAGGGCACATACCTAGGTTGTGGGTTCGATCTTCGGTCAGGTCACTGGAGGTGGTGGTGACCTGACTGTTGCGTATTTGTCTGTCTCTCTCTCCCCCTCGTCCTTCCTCTCTCTCTAAAAAGCAATGAAAAATATGTCTTTGAGTGAGAATTTTTTTAAAAATTTCACCGAGTCAGAAACATAAAACTTCTGTTGCTCTGTGCCTAAATCCCACGTGTATCCATTTTTAACACAGACACCTGTTTGATCACAAAATCCTTTTAAAGCAGTTTGGATATTCTCTCCTTTTCAAAGCAATTTAACACCTTAGCCAACTAAGTTAGTCTATCTGCAGAGTGAGCCAATTCTAAAGGTTTTTCCAACTGTAAAACTTGGGACTTACTCCAACAAGCAGTGCCTTAAAAATACATTCCAAAATGCAAACGGGCACTGTTGATTCTTTTCCGTTACCAACTTCTACTACTTCAGCAAGGAGTGGCAGGGGTAGGAGGGGACTGACACTTTCTCCCACCTCCCCTTGCAAACAAGTGCATGACATTATGTATACATTTAAAACTTAGTTCTATGAACAATGATCTTTTTGAAGCAGAAACAGGAAAACTACATTTTTATGGCAAATTAATTTCCCAGTGGCTCAAACACCATCAAAATAACGCAACTCCAAAAATAACTGTTATTCAAAACCAAGTACACATCCTGAAATGATATCAGTAGAATAAAATAATCCTTATGTTCTTTTAGCTATGCTACAAAGAAGTTACTAAGAAAATGTTCCAAACCAAGGCATAAAAACATTCAGCATAATTTCTTTACAACTAAAGGTCCTCTGCTGTCTCTGCGGACCTGAATATTTAGAATACACACTGGTATCTAAACCCTTATTCCTTCGTGGGCATCTAGGCAGCCAGCAGGAGCTGGGAAGGTTTCCAACGTGACAGCCACAAGAAGCTATGGTACCCACATCACCGACAGGTCAATGTCATGGACCAGTTCTGGGACTTAAAATGAAATGACGTAAAGAAAACCAATTTTACCATAGAGTAACTGATAGAAACAAGAGTTAAGTTACGAGGTGTCTCACTGTTACAATGAAATGTTATTTAAGGACCTGCCGTGTTGCCTTCTCTATCTCCACTACCATGCAAGGAGGTAAATCAATAAACACTTGACTGAGAGCCTACCACATTCTAGGTATTGTCCTCAACTTTGATGACACATCAATAAATAAAACCAGGCCTCCACTAAGAGAACTTGTGATGTAAGGAAGGTAAGTGTAAAATAAATTACTATCCACATTTCTCAAAAGGTCTCACTTGCCCTCTCTTTACCACCACCCTCACCCTTTAATAAACCCTCACAACAATTTTTTGCCACGTGTCAGTCTGTAGGTATTCATGTCGTCATTTCTTCGACTCTGCCTACACTCCAGGCAAACTGGGTTTGAAATGGGTCCCATACAACATTCTTAGTACCTAGCAGGCTGCTTGAAACACAGTAAGAAATCAAATATTACTTAAATGGACAGATAAACAACTCTATGAATGAATGTGGACTTACTGGGTTGGCTAAAAAGTTTGTTTAGTTTTTTTCCACAGATGGCTCTAGTAGTGCTTAGTTATCTTTAACTTCATTTGAAACAATTATGTTAGACTGTATCGCGACAGCCGTCACATCAGCACGCATTTAAAAAACTTATCAAATTGGTGAATTTTTGTGCAGCCATTTTAATACTGTAGATGGAAGAAAATACTCAACATTTTCCACATATTATGCTTTATTATTTCAAGAAAGGTAAAAACCCAACTGAAATGCAAAAAAAAAAAAAAAAGGTTTGTGCAGTGTATGGAGAAGGTGCTGTGACTGATTGAATGTGTCAAAAATGGTTTGTGAAGTTTCTTGGTCCTACTGACATTTTAGCCAAATAATTCCTTGCTTGGGGGCTGTCTGATGCATTGGAAGATGTTTAGCAGCACCCCTGGCCTTCACCCACTAGAAGCCAATGGCAGGAGACAGCCAACATATTCAAAATATCCAAATCAATCTAGTTATCGGTGAAAATAGAAAAATGTGTCTTATTTTATGGGGAAAAAAAAACTCCATGGACTTTCTGGCCGACCCAACAGCTCCTCAAGAACGAAGCCATCGAGCTTCCCCACAGGAAGGCCTCAAGGCAACACGTTCGTTATGAGTGAAAATAAAATTAATGAAGCTTTTTATATGCCACAGGAAATAAATTAATACCAAAAAAGGAGACATTTTATAAATACACACTTTATGAGTGTTTAGCATTATCACTACTATTTAATTTGATGTATCTTAAACTATTTCGTCTCTAAACAAGTTACCTGTAGAAAAAAATACAAAATAATTCAAACATACATGTTGAACAGACGTTTTAAAACAGTCTTAAAAATCACAAGAGCTTGTTTCAGAAAAGTGTTTTTGTCTCTGATGTTTAAGCCGAAAGAAAAAGACAAACAATCCCTTAATGCCACTGATCAGCATGGATCTGAGCCAAACCCTATCAGTATTGTTCGTGATCACTTTATGTATTTTTTTCCAACTGCTCTTTTCACATTCATCTAATTCCAAGCTGTTTTCAGATTAATTAATAAGATTTTAATGTCCAAGAGAACGTTTCCAAGGAAATAAGTATACAAAAAACATTTTGAGCTTCAAAAACTGGGAGACTAGAGACCATTCTGCCTTATGTTTCCTCTCCTCCAAGGTCCACTAAGGAAGCCAGACTTCTAATCTTAAATTGTGTGCAAAGCCCTGGCTGGTGTAGCTCAGTGGATTGAGCTCGGGCTATGAACCAAAGGGTCACTGGCTCGATTCCCGGTCAGGACACATGCCTGGGTTGCAGGCCAGTTCCCAGTGGGGGCCACGTGAGAGGCAACCATACACTGATGTTTTTCTAACTCTCTTTCTCTTTCCCTTCCCCTCTCTCTAAAAATAAATAAAATCTTTAAAATAAATAAATAAATTGTGTGCAAAGCAAATTCATATTTTGTTATTTTATAAACATTGCAGGTTATCTAATTAAAGTAGTCCCATACTTCACTGCTGGGAAGAGGGGGGTTTTAGGGGACTAAATGGTAATGAAAAATATATAATATTATATATATATATATATATATAGTGGTACCCATGCCACTAAATCCTCATTCAATACAGTGGATAAATTCTGTGGCCCTAACAACTCCGAGATCTTGGCAAAGACTCTAAAATCTGTAGTTCAAAGGGCTATCATAACTTGTTGGATTTGGTCACAGGTCTATTATTTCACAATTTGAACTACTACTTTTACTATTCAAGTTTAACTTCTGTAGAATCAAATTAGAAAATCCCTACAGATATCAACAATTTCGTGTAGTTAAAGAACTAACCCTTAGAAAATTCAACAAGCAGAGCTATTCCACCCAAGTACCATAAATTCAAAATATTAAATGTATCCTTTGAGTTCTTAAAGGTACTTGAAAAGTTAAAAATTCAAGGCAATTCAGGCTAACTTTATTAAATAACACATATTACACCCAACCAGACTTCAAAATATCAGGAAAATATAGCAGTTCCTGAAAAATTAAACACAGAATTCAAATATGACCAGCAATTCCACTCCGAGCTGTACCCCCAAAGAACTGAAAGCAGGGACTGAAACAGATGCTCACACACCCGTGCTCACAGCAGCACTGTTCACAACTGGCAAGAGGTAGAAGGAACCTAAGCGCCCAGGGACAGATGAGTAGAAAACATGTTATACACATACAATGGAGTGTTACTCAAATTCTGATATATGCTACAACATAGATGAACCCTGTACATATTTTGCTATATGAAACAAGCCATAAACAAACAGACATATTATTCCACTTATATGAGGTATCTAGAGTAGAAAAATTGATATATAGAAAGATGATGGTTACTAGAACAAGCTGGAGGAGGAAGGAATGGGGAGTCGGTGTTTAAAGCAGGTAGAGTTTCTGTTTGGGATGATGAAAAGTTCCAAAGGTGGGTAGTGGTGATGGTTGCACAACAACGTGAATGTACTTAATGCCATGAATAATACATTTGAAAATGGTTGAAAAGGTAATATGATGTCATGTGTATTTTACCACAATAAAAAAAAGTTAGGACTTCCAGTCAAGACCGCAGCATAGGCAGACATGGCTCACCTCTTCGCACATCCACAACAAAATTACAACTAAAATGGAAAACAACCATTGCTCAGAACTGACAGGGTGAGTTGAATGGAAGTCTGACAACTACAGAATTAAAGAAATCACAGCCATCCAGACTGGCTGGAGGGGCACAGCATGGAGAGGGCTGGGCCCATATCCACAAGTAGTGGATAAAAATTCAGGAGGAATATCTACCAAGCAAGGAGTCCCAGTCCCACACCAGTCTCCCCAGCCCAGGATTCCAGTGCCAAGAAGGTAAGTCCCCACAATTTCTGAGTGCAAAAACCAGTGGGGATTGAGTCAGTGAAAGAAACTGATAAAGTCCCAAGCAGTTCCTCCTGAAGAACCCACACACAGACTCACCTAATCAGACTCACTCCCTCTGGGCTCCAGAGCCTAGGTGGCAGCTTGAAGGGCACTAGTGGTACCACCCAGAAAACCCCAGGGACAGCGGACCTAGTGGACAGCTGCAGACTACATCAGAGCACCACCACTCTGCCCCTACATGCCGACCCTCCATGGAGGATGGAGGCTGGTGGTAAGTGGTCATAGCCAATCCTTGCTGGGAACCACTCTGCCTGGTTTCAGGAGTTGTAACTGCCCCCCATGGCTAAGTCTGAGTGAGTGACCTCTGGAATGTGAGCCACTAAGGAGACAAAGCTTGTCTCTGGCAGCAAGGGCTGCTTCTGCTTACTCCCCTGCCCCCAACACGTGGTTAGACAGTCCATGACGGGTAAGACCCCTCAGAGGAGGGGCAACCTAAGCCAGACATGATCACTTAGGAGGCCCTCAAGGAAGGACTCAGGGGGCTGAAACAAAGAGGGAGTGATGGACCCTCACCCCCCAGCTATTCTGACATAGTCCGAGTCCCCATGTCCTCTGGGAGAAGCGCTTCCTGGCTCTAATCCACTTAAGCCTGAAAACATATGATTGGGGAGTGTTGTAGACCACTCTGCCTGGTTTTAGGAATTGTATCTCTACCCCTTGTGGCTAAGGGCAAGGGACAACCTTTGGAGTGCCAGCCACAGGAGACAAAGTTTGTCTCTGTTAGCAAATGCTGCCTCAGTTTCTTCTCCCTGCCCCCAAAACTTGGCCAGAAGTCAATGATAGGTAAGACCCCTTGCAGCGGGAGGTAACCAAAGCCAGACTCGATCACTTGGGAGGCCTTCGTAGAAGGACTTGGGGTGGGGGCGGGGGGCTGCAACAAAGAAAGAGCAATGGACTCTCGCCCCCCGGCTTTGACAGCCCAAGTCCCCATGTCCTCTGGGAGAAGCACTTCCTGGCTCTAATTCCCTTAAGCCTGACTACCAGATAGGGAGAGGTGCAGCTCCCTGCCTTGCTAGAGCGTGTCCTGGGGGAAAATCTGGCTTCCTGACAAAGACTTCCTGATAAACCTGTGAAATCTGCTCTGCTAAGACTGCTTTCATTCCTATGTGAAGGGTTCAAGCAGGAAACCCTAAAATTCTGTTCCTGACAGACTCACTCATACTAAGCCCTCAGATTTCTTTGAAATGTTATCTACTGTTTGATCCTTGCTGCCCTGTATTCCTGTGTATTACAACCCAATAAAAGGCTATGGAGGAGGGGGCTGGAGGCCTTTTTCTCCTCGGAGAAACTGAAAACTGGCACCGCTCACTTCTCCTCCCCAAGCAGATCACATCATGTCTCAGTCATATTCATTCTCATCCGTGGCACCTGGGGGGACTTGTGAGAGAAGTCACCCCCACAGGGGAGGTGGTGCAGCCCCTTGCCAGGTAGAGTGGGATCCGGGGTGATGGGGCATAAGAAAGAATTTCTAAAAGTCCCGTGAAACCTGCTTTGCTAAGAGTGCTTTCATTCATATGTTAAGGGTCTGAGCAGGAAATGAGTATGTCTCCCAAAGTTTCTGCAATCCCCTTACCTGACTGACACTGACTCAGACTAAGCCCTCAGATTTCTTTGAAATGTTATCTACTGTTTAATCCTTACCGCCTGTATTCCTGTGTATTACAACCCAATAAAAGCCATTGAGGAAGGGGCTCTTGGCTTTTCTCCTCTGAGAGATTGGCCACCTTTCTCCCACAAGCAGATCATGTCTTGGTAGTTTCACTTTCATCCATGGGGGACAGAGATGGCGGGGGGGAACTTTGCAGGCAAAATCCTTGCAGCCGACTGGCCTGGGTAAATCTCTCCCATTGACCTGCCAACAGCAACCAAGGCTCAATTACAAGAGGAGGGTGTACTCTGCCCACACAAAGGGCTCACCTCCAGTACCCAGCTGAGGTGACAGAGAAGGTTGTGCCACTGGACCCTACAGGACACCTACTATATTAGGCCACACTACCAAGGCACAGAGTCAAAGCTACTCTACCTAATACATAGAAACAAACACAGGTAGGCTGTCAAAATGAGGAGACAAAGAAACATGGCCCAAATGAAAGAACAGATCAAAACTCTAGAAAAAGAGCTGAATGAAATGGAGATAAGCAATCTATTAGATGCAGAGTGCAAAACACTTTATAAGATGCTCAAGGAACTTGGTGAGGATCTCAACAGCATAAAAAAGACCCAGTCAGAGACGAAGCATACACTAATTAAAAATTTACAGGGAGACATCAGTAGTGTGTATGAAGCTAAAAATTAAATGATTTGCAACATAAGGAAGCAAAAAACAACCAATCAGAACAAGAAAAGAAGAGAATCCAACAAAATGAGGACAGTGTAAGCAGTTTGTGGGACAACTTTAAGCAATCCAACATTTGCTTCATAGGGGTGCTAGAAAAAGACAAAAAGTAAAAAACTGGAAATCTATTTGAAAAATTAATGAGAGAAATTTCTCCTAATTTGGTGAAGGAAATACACATGCAGGTCCAGGAAGCACAGAGAGTCCAAGAAGATGGATGCAAAGAGGCCATTCCAAGATACACTAATTAAAATGCCAATAGTTAAAGATAAAGAGATGGAAGGGAGGCTGTGGGGGAATGGGTGAGAGGTGAGGGGATTAAATGTGCAAATAGGTAGCCACGAGGACGTAAAGTACAGTATAGGGAAGGGAGTAGCCCAAGAACTTACACACATGACCTGTGGGCATGAACTAAAAAGGGGGGATTGCCTGAGGGAGTGGGGGCTGCTGGGTAGAGGGGAGCAAAGGGGGAAAATCAAGAAAACTGTAATAGCATAATCAAGAAAATATAATTTGAAAAAAATGTCAGGAAGTATTGAATATATGGCTCTTACAATTGCCAAATAGCTTTGTACTATTAGTAAAGCCAAAAGGAGCCTAATTATTCAAAAACTGTTATAATTATGTTGTCATTATTTTTTAAATTCTCAGATACTGATTTTACCCTTGGTATTACATTGAAGTAAGATTTGAAACACACTGTATACTGGGAGTTTAAATCATGAGAAAAATTAAATGCATTTATAAACAAATACATATATATTTTTAAAGATTTATTTATTTTTACACAGAGGGGAAAGGAGGGGGAAAGAGAGAGAGAGAGAAACATAAATGTGTGGTTGCCTCTCCACCACCCCCCACCAAGGACCTGGCCAGCAACCCAGACATGTACCCTGACTGGGTAACAAATGGGTGAACCCTTGGTTTGCAGGCCAGCACTCAATCCACTGAGCCACACTAGCCAGTGCACAAATACATATATTTTACAAATTAAGCTTAAAAAGTTTTAAAAATCTATAGTGTGCTTGGTTGAGCACTGCATTCCAAGCAGCAACTAGCTGCTCACTGAGGTGGAGTTTTTCCAATATTATACTGTGTTAATCTGAGGAAAATATTAAAAATTAAAGTAACTATGTAAAATCATGGCAACAGCAAAAAATAAATTTTGTTCTCAATCATACCTGTTCCTAAAAAACAGTAAGTTCTCTAACAGGTGTGTGGGTGTATACACACACTACATATGTGTACACATAAAAAACTAGGCCATTTGTGACAACACAATTTAATGCATTTTATTTCAGAAATTCTACATTAGCAGGGAGATTCATATTTAACACTGATTGTAGAAATGAAGAAACTGAAAAGTACAAAGGTAAGTTTACTTACTGAGTGTTGTATGGTAGTAAAGCCACAATTAGAATCTAGAATTTTTAATCAGGAGGTGAAATAATATCAATGCTATATGTTTCATAAAACTCAAACCAGCCCCTAAAATTAATGCTGCTGATCCTAGTTTTTGTGCATGAGTGAGCACTGAGTAAGTTGACTCTGAACTACGACTTGAACCCATTTCAAGAAGCTTTATTTACTAACTAAAATGAAATATCCAAAACCTGACAGTTTAAGGAAAACAGCAGCAAATTATAAAGTCTATTTTAGGGAACACTCATTCTTTCATTTAAAAATAAAAAATTAAATTAAAAATCAGACCCTAGCTGGTGTAGCTCAGTGGATTGAGCATGGGCCTGCGAACCACACAATTGCGGTTCGATTCCCAGTCAGGGCACATGCCTGGGTTGCAGGCCAGTTCCCAGCAGGGGACACACCAGAGGCAACCATACATTGATACTTCTCTCCCTCTCTCCTTCCCCTCTAAAGATAAATAAATAAAATCTTTTAAAAATTTTTAAATCATTTCATTTTTAATTCAGTGCAACTTTTCCTCTAGCTTCCTTGAAGAGACTTTGTGCCCAGATTAAGAGCATCATCTCCAATGGATAGAACTATGTGTTTCCTACTAGTTAATAAACCACTGAAGCCAAGGTAAAAATGTTTATACCGAGTTATTATTCATTTTGCATTTGACATTTTTACCTTACCTCTCTTTCATATTCAGTACACAGCCACACTGACTCAGATGCCATGCACACAGTTAAAGAACAACCCTACTTGCTGGACATTTATCTTTTACCCTTTTTCAGTTGAAAATTCTAATATTTGTCAAAATTGGTGAATATTAAATAAGCTTCATGTCTTTGCTTTATGAAACTCTTTAACCTTAGATTGCTATACATTTTTATCTGCTTCAACAACCAAGAACTAACCCTTAGACACACCCCTGATTTGAATTTCAACCTGATTCTGACACTATTAACTACTATTTCAAAACAGGTGGTATCCATAAAAGGAAAGGGCAGAAAAGTCCACAAATTACATAAATCTAGTCTGGGGTAATAAAAATAGCAAGAAAGTTAAATGTTACATTTTAATGATAAAAGTCATTAAATTTTAGACAATATGTATTTAAATGTTTCCCATTTTTATTTCACATTTGAAAACTCTTCCAAACTAATGTATAATACTGGCCAGTTACACACCATGTATCCATAAGTTTCTCTTTAAAGGGAAACTTTAAATAAAGTAAAAACCATGTGGTTACTTTCCACTGTCATATGATAGGAAAATGCACTGGTAAAGGACTGCTTTCACTTTATAGCAATTTCCTACTTGCCGGCTAATGAATCCAAGAAGTCAGATACAGTAAGTGACCTATTATTACCTCTTACTAAAAGAATTAAAACTGTATCTTTGTTGTTATTGTTGTTAAAACTATTATATTTCCCTGCCTTATTAGTGGGCAAGGTCAGGTAAAGTAAGAAAACAACATTTCTAGGAATCGAAAACATCCTACAATTATATGGCACTACGATCATCAACATACGCCACACAATGCGTAACTACCTTTCTGACGCCTCATTAATGAATTCGGGTGGCACGCTGGTGCTCACTCCGCTAACACCTGATCTCTTTCTACAACGGGAAAGAATTTACTAGTCATCAGTAAAGTTCTGATTGCCATCAGGCTTGACCTGAAAAAACTGAAAAGGTTCACAACCACTGCAAATTTCTCACATGCACTTGCTACCGTAGTCTCTCTCCTCCATGTGTTACCAGTTAAGCTGATTTCTAATTTCTACTGAACACTTTTCTCAGTGACTACATATAATGCACAAAATTCACCTTCTATCAATATCAAGAAGAAATTGCCTTGACACAGTTCCAATTTATAAATATGATATAGATGCATCTCTACATAAAATAAAGACACAAGGAGAAATTATTTAATAGACATTGCACTATGTATGTCATGGCTCAAGAGAAACTGTATTCTTCTACTTAATTGTTGGTTGTAAACAAGTTATCATTTCCTTTGTTTTAGGGGGAAGAGTAGGGAGCAATGTTTTTACACAAGTAACATCTACTTGCTCTGAATTACAGGTGTAAATACTGCTGGAATAATACCTGCAAGACATCTGCCTCCAGAGACAAGGATTAAGGCACCACCACAAATTTCTGCTGATGAACAAGGAGACATTTAGTAAGTGTCATCTGATAAGCAGACTTTGGCAAAACCCTGTACTGAGTGAGATAGGACAACTGCTTCAGATAAATCTACTCAACTTACAACAGTTGATTCCTAATTTTAATATCAACTGCTCTGCCTGGGAGAAAAAGACATATATAATAGTTACCTTTTAAAAGTAATGTTACTAACAGTTTTCTTCCATTTCCTCTGTAAATTGTAGATACAGTCCATAGTTTAGAACTAGTAGATGCAAAGAGTGTGGATTTTTAACTATTCTATAATTGATACAGAGATCTTTAAATTTTCAGCTGGGTAATTCAGAAAATAAACCTACTAAACTGGCCAGTAAAAATTTTACTGTCTCATGGTTAGAATGCAAATACAGCTCACCCTAAAAAAAACCAACAACAAAGTATTTTCTAAATGATGGCTGAAGGGGTTAAGCTATTTCGAACTGTATATCCATCAACTATCACACAATGCTAAGGCTTAAGTTTTCAGGAAAACCCATCACTGGGTTTTAATTCATTAAATTAAAGATGATTTAATTATATTACTATCTACAAAAGCCTAATAGCTAAATCTGCAACTTCTGCTTTGATTAAGCTAAATTTGTATCAAAACACCAACAGTTTGACTTCACAATACAGTCTGCATAATGCCACAATGTTGGCAGCTGAAAACCCTGCCAATCAGTAGGGCCACCAAGTTAATGACTTTTCTATTGTGCTGCTGCAATCTTTCATATTGTTTCTCAATCCCTTTGAGTCTTTCATGCTTGTCGAATTAACCACTTTGTACACTGTGAGAACAGTCACATGAACAGCTCGTGACTTCCACTGCGAATCAGTCCTCCTCACGTTAATATGACACTAAAAGTTACGATGCACACATCAAAGTACTACAAAAAAGCACGCAGCTGATGACTTAGTAGGAGACGCATGTGGCACCAGCGCCAGGTCCTAGCACCGCGAGTGGAAGTGCACGAATGCCAACATCTTGCTACTTTAAAAGTAGCTTCCTAACTTCCTAGCAGCTCTGAAGCACCCAACTGCCGCCGGGAAGCCGAACCCTGTCTTGGAGCCC
Organism: Sturnira hondurensis; assembly: GCF_014824575.4. NCBI lineage: Eukaryota > Metazoa > Chordata > Mammalia > Chiroptera > Phyllostomidae > Sturnira > Sturnira hondurensis. Next base: position 4,160,261 of record NW_028074503.1, read on the forward strand.
AGCATCTTTACGCCAGTGCCCTGACCATCCTCGGGGACTCCCGGGAGACCAGCACGCTCCCCCTGCCAGGCGCAGGCAGACCTCCCCCCAGCACCAGGCAGGGTGGAACCCGCCCGCCCGGGAACTGGCCTCGGGAACTGACCTACGCTGTCACCCGGACTACCAGAGCTCCCGGTATGGGGGCCACGGCCGCAGGCTTCCTGTCTGCTCGCCCCACGTCGATGAAGCAGAGGTCAACTGGCTCGCACTCTCGAGGACTAAGGGCCCCGGGAAGGCACACGCTCCCGGATCCCAGCGCCAGGCACCGGGTGGAGCGAGAGGTAGGTGAACATCGTTCCGCGAGGTGGTGGCTCCGCCCCTCCCCGCGGCCAGCTCCAGGAGCGCGCTCGTCCGCGCCTGTGTAATTTGTGCCGGGCTAGTGCAGCACGTGACCGGCTCGCAGGCCACGCGGCGCGCGCGCTCCCGCGGCCCCGCCCCCGGCATAGTACGCCCCGCCCCCCGTCCGCTCCTGGACTTTGGAAGCCGTTTCCAGGCTTTGCCAACTGCTGAGAGGCGGAGCAAAGCCTCCGCGCTCCTCCTAGGATACTTCTACCCGAAAGAAGAGACCGACCCTTCTCCGAAGACACAGAGGAGTTTCGGCGGGGAGAGGCAAGCCTGCCTTCCTCCGTTCAGCCGAAGCAAATATAAATACAGGGTTAATGCTCTGGAAATTTGTTATTAAACAGATACATCACCCAGCTGCCCAGATTTGTTTTCTTTTCTGCTTGGTTGCGACTTTACCCATGGGAATTTAATTGGCAGTGTAAATTAGCTACGCCCTTTTTCTCTCACACAACAAAGGATGGACTTCACGTTCCTTCGAGCTTTTCCCGGTCCTAGATAGATACAAGTGAGGGATACTTGAGGAGATCCGTATTTACAAAATGTCCTTAGCTTCCTTCCTCTCCCCCATCAAATCTTTTGTTATAAAGAGTCCACCACCTCTTCAGTCTCGGTGCACAAGCGGTCTAGCTAAAGGAGTTAAGACAGTCTATAATGTGCAGGTTTAAAGTCTAGTATAATTTAACAACTTTTAAAAAATACGCACAACTAGAAGAGAAAGGAAATTTGAGCAAATAAACAGTTTATCAACTTGTATTTTTGAGTGTATTTAGTGAATGTGTTTTTTGTAATGAAAAATTAATAAATAGATATCGTTTTTAAGGAACTGTAGTTTTATAATCAATTTAAATCTAGAAACATATCGAGAACATATAGGCCAGTTTGTCATTGCGTTACATGGGATAGGTCATATGGCAGATCTCTTAGAATGTCTTTGGCGTCCTCAGATAGTCCTGCTCCCGTATCCCAGGCCAGCATCATCTTTATTAATACATAGCACCTGAGTGCAATACTTCAACTGCAAAAATGTGTGGTAACTAAAGCAGTCCACATTTGCCTCGCAAAGAAGAAACCTCGAGGCGGCTTATTTTCTAATGATACTGAATTGTCTTCAGAACCAAAAGAAAAAACTGACTATGGAAATAATTTTCCTTATAATACTACGAAAGCCTTCATTGTCAATGTGATGATTTAATTGACCAAGTTCACTACTCTACTTTTTCAGTTCACTTGACTCTCTTGAATCTTTAAATGAAAACAGATCCTAGCCAATAGTAGGATGAAGGTAATAGAAGGTAATCATTATGGTCACCAATCAAAGACATTTCAATGTTGATGTGGTTGCTCTGATATAACAGAGCCACGTTAAAGTGGGGCCAGAGCATCCGTGCCAGAGGAACTGCCCTGCACATCATATGCCCCAAACCTTGGAATGTTAAAAACAGCACAAAATAATACCACATTTTCCATACAATCAGCTATGGAATTTTAAAACACACACACAGGGCAAAATAACATTTGGACTGGGCCTAGGGCAGCATTCTGTCCCAAAGAACTGTCGCAAACATAACAAGAAAGCAGGTATTGACTACTGGACTGAAATTTAAAGCATTGTTTAGACGTAACACCACTGTGTTGTGTTATCTGCACCAATAGAAATGCCTTCCATTGTTGTTATTGTTCCTCTTCCCTTTCTCATAAACACCCCTTGCCTTTGTCTCCTAATCTGAACATTATTTAGGCTTCTGCCTGAAATAATGATTCCCGAATAACTATCCTTATTGATCTCAAATTCACACTTGTTGCCTTTCACTTTGAAAGGCCCTTCTGTTTTTAGGTTAACAACTAAGTATACTGAATTTTTATAGGAGTCTCATTAGTATTTACATATTTAATCCTTAGGAAAATATATCTTTGGCATTTTTATTGACAACTAGTACAGATATGGTAGGACATTGCTGTCCAATAAAACTCTCTGCAATGGTGGAAATATTCTATAATTCTATCTTGTCCAAGATGGGCACCTACTGAGCTCTTGAAATTTGACTAGTGTGACCGAAGATTTGAATTTCTCGCTTTATTTAATTTTAATTAACTTTAAATAGCCACATGTGGATCACCGCTGCAATATCGAACAATGCTGTTGTAGAACAACAGAGTAATTACTGTATTGTCCCCAATCATGTTGAACTCTCCTCTGAGCTTATGAGCAGGTAGATATCTTAACTTTGCCAATGGAGCACCTTCAAGTAACTATATCATCCCTATCTACGATTCAGGTAAGTAGTAATACAAATGGAAGTTGTGGATGAATGCAAAAGTGGTTTGGAGATAAGTAGCGCTTTGCCCTACCATTCCCATACCTGACTCACCCACCTGAAAATTTAAACGTGGTCTAATTAACTTTAGACCACAGGGCACTTCATCAGACTTGCCCATTGCCCAGTGCAGACTGGCTCCACCTAGGATTCTTTATTTGCTTGTTTCAGGACACCTGGGAGGCCACAGCTCTCTACCCTTATTCTTCTCCCCATATCACAATTATTATTTCCAGAATACGATTCCCTCCGGATCACAGTGCCTGGTGTTGTGTCCTTATTGTTTTGTCTTATGCCTGAAACACCCGGGATGCACTTCGCACATTGCATGTTTTAAAAACACTCCCCTGGTGCCTGTGTGACTTTGAAGTGCTTCAGGAGCACACTAAAGGCTTGTTAAATCTTATTAAAAGGGAGATTTTATGGACTGAGACTTTGGGGAGGGCTTTGGGTAATTAGTGCCTGGAATGCTGAAAAGTAGGTCAGATGTCACCAGACAAATCCAGATAAATTGTTGAGTTGGGGAAAAATTAACCCTCCCCTCCACCTACATATAGTTAATAATAACTTTGCAGTTATTACTAGCTCCATATCAAGGCTATGAGGTCATTGGGGCTTTTCTCTCATAAAAACTGTGTAAATTATTTTTGTCATTTGTACCATTCAGTTTGTGCCATTTCAGTTTGTTTAATAACTGAAATAAGTGAATTGATAAATTTTGAGACATTAAATTATTTTTATCCAGACTTAATGCTGTGCCAGTCCCTCTTTTCCTAGGGGTACAACACACAGGTGTCTAAGCAACTGCCTTCCACCAATGATTGGTGTCGGCGGGTTCCCCAAAATATGAAACCGGAAAAGCCAGCATTTGTGCTGCCTGTCACCTACCAGACCCAACAAGCAGAGACAGGGACTGGGTCTTCATGGGCACTTTATTCAAATGGCTGGCGATTTAAGATGCCAGCAGGTTTGTACCCAACAGACCATCCTACATTTCCTTTCAAGCCAGACTTTTTATGACAGAGAACAAAGTTTAGTGAGGAGTTTGGAATTCAGGGAAAATTAGATTTTAAGAAAACTGCAGAGGACTTCCGCCAAGATGGAGGCATAGGTGGAAACACTGTGCCTTCTCCCACAACCAAGTTTGAATACAAAAAAGGTTTGGAGAACAAAGACACAGTCAAAGAACAGAAAAATTGAATTATACGGAAGTCCGACAACCACTAACCGTTCAACCGGGACGGTAAGAGGGGCGGAGCCAGCAACGGAGCAGGGTCAGGCAGGAAAGATCCCCTGACCTAGGCGCGCAGGCAGCCCGGACCCAGTCGAGGTGTGGGACAGACTGACCTCGGTTGCACATTCGAGCACAGTGAGACGGACGGAGCAGGCCCCAGCGGCGAACCCAGTGGTGGAGGGCTGACAGCAGTGGCGCACTCTCCTGCAGTGGGATGAAACGCACGGGCCCCGGTGATGATGGCAGCTGCGGCACCTGTGGCGGTGGTGGCAGTCACGATGGCGGCGGCAGCGGCAAGAGGCAGCTGACTGGACCACCATTGCTTCTCTTTGGCCCCGCCCCCACATACAGCATCACAACCCAATGACTGAGTTGCCCTGCTCTGGTGAACACCTAGGGCTCCCATCCTGATATGTAACAGGCACGAACAGTTCAAAATATGGCTCAAGAAGAACTCAAAGCCCCAGAGCCCATAACTCTAAGTGACCGAGAAATAGCGAACCTCTCAGATGCACAGTTCAAAATACTGGTGATCAGGATGCTCACAGAACTGGTTGATTATAGTCACAAATTAGAGGAACATATGAAGGCTAAACTAATTGAAATGAAGGGAAATGCACAGGAAACCAATAGTGATGGAAAGGAAACTGAGACTCAAATCAATGGAATGGACCAGAAGGAAGAACAAAACATCCAACCAGAAAAGAATGAAGAAATGAGATTCAAAAAAATGAGGAGAGGTTTAGGAACCTCCAGACAGCTTTAAATATTCCAACATCCGGATTATAGGGGTACCAGAAGGGGGAAGGAAACAGCCACGAGTGGAAAATGTATTTGAACAAATAATAAAGGAGAACTTCCCCAGTCTGGCAAAGGAAATAGACTTCCAGGAAATCCAGGAAGCTCAGAGAGTCCCAAAGAAGTTGGACCCAAGAAGGAACACACCAAGGCACATCATAATTACATTAGCCAAGATTAAAATGAAGGAGAGAATCCTAGAAGCAGCAAGAGATAAGGGGACAGTCACCTACAAAGGAGTACCCATCAGACTGTCAGCGGATTTCTCAAAAGAGACCTTACAGGCAAGAAGGGGCTGGAAAGAAGTATTCCAAGTCATGAAATCCAAAGACCTACAGCCAAGATTGCTTTATCCAGCAAAACTTTCATTTAGAATGGAAGGACAGATAAAGTGCTTCTCAGATAAGGTCAAGTTCAAGGAGTTCATCATCACCAAGCCCTTATTATATGAAATGCTAAAGGGACTTATATAAGAAAAAGAAGATGAAAAATATGAACAGTGAAAGGACAGCAAACACACAGTTATTAACAACCACACCTAAAACAAAAGCAAACCAAGAGGACAGCTAGATCAGGAGTGGAACCATAGAAATGAAGAACACATGGAGGGTTAGCAACAGGGCAGTGGGAGGAGGAGAAGGGGGGAGAAGGCACAGAAAATAGCATAGAGGGCAGGTAGAAAATCAGTGGGGGAGGGCAAGAATAGTAGGAGAAATATAGAATCTAAAGAACTTGAGATACGTGGTCATAAACTAAAGGGGGGAATGGTGGGGGAGGGAGTGTGCAGGTGGAGGGGAATGAAGGGGAGGAATAGAACAACTGTAGTGGTATAATCAATAAAATATATATTAAAAAAAAGAAAACTGCAGCATTCTCATTCTGGGTGGTTAGCAGTGCCCCAGAGGGATCATCTCTCTCTCCCTGGAACACGATGGCTCAGATACCACCCTGATTACTTAGGGTCTCTTGTGGAACACAAAGGTCTAATTGCCTGTGGTCTCCTGGAGTCAGGGTGGGCAATACCTGCAGTTCCTGAAAAAATAGCTTTTCACACGTATTACCTACTAGGCTTATTAACTATCACCTTAAACTAAAATATTCAACTCCTGGGTCCCCCATCATTTGCCACTGTTAGTTTTAAACTATCTTATTTCTATAAGATTAGTTTCATATAGATGTACTCATTTTGGTATTAAGCATGTAACTTTCATTAGACCATATGGTAGGGGCTCAGGAATACATTTAATTGCAGAACTACATAATTGGGCACACTGTATGCAACAACAAACTATGATAAAGCACACAACAGTTTTTAGCACAGTTGACAAAAGTTGCACTCTCCGCAGCTGGGGCTACATTAGTGACTTAAGGTAAAATTTTCCTGTCCTTTAGAATTACCACAGGTCCCCAATTATAAATATCCAAGTAGGTGATTTCCTTATTGATATGCTTAAACAAAGCATAATTTCCAAGGCTCACCACAGGGATTCAAACACGTATAAGACATGTAGTGAAAGTTTGTTCAACACAAGTTCCTCCTACAAGACCAAATTCAGATGGTTAGAACGTTTTTGCTGAGTATACCCAAATATTTTTATCTCATTTGAAAGGAACAAGTTTTCTATAACATAGGGTTAAACAAAAAAATAATGAAAAGAATATAAGTTCTTGTTTTAGAAAGATGATTTTCAGGTCTTCTTGAGGTTCCGCGGTCCATTGTTCCTTCAGTGCTTTCTTTACTCTGGTGTGATGGATCCAAGGTCTTATTCCTGCCAACTTCACTGCAGTGGGGGTGGTGAGGAGTACACCCCAAGGTTCAGTCCGCTTTTCTTCTAGTTGGCTTTCTGGAGATGCTGTCATGCAAGTCTTGAGTAGCATCTTATCTGCAGGCTCGAAGGAATGTAGCAAACCTGTAGGGGAGAGGTCTCTGGTACAGGCAAAGCCATTAATTACAGCTAAGGTCTGACTTAAATGTTGTACATTTTCTTTACCCTCACTTCTTGATCCATATACATTACTCCCACCCCAATCATAACGTGGAATGGTCACCTGCACACAATTTCATAAGGACTCAACTGAATCCCACTTAGAGGAACCACCTACCTTATCCTGAGCAGGGCAATAGGTAAAGCTTGACCCCAGTGGAGATGACTTTCTTGGCAGAGCTTAGCTATATTTTTCTTCAAGGTGTGATTTATCTTCTCTACTTTCCCGGAAGCCTGAGGTCTCCATGCTGTGTGTGGTCTCCACTTGATTCCTAAAAATGTACTAATCTGTGTAATTTCTGAAATGAGCATGTCCATTATTGCTCTAGCTGCTGCTGGGTAGGCCAAGGCGAGGAATTATTTCCTTCAGTGCATCTTCCACTACCTCAAGGATTCCTCCATTCTGGTAGGATGAGCTTCTGCCCATCCTGACCAGGGGTTAACAAAGACTAGCAAATATTTCCACCCTTGGACCCTTGGCATCTGGGTGAAGTTTGTTTGCCAGTCCTCGAGTGGGCACTGTCCTTGGTATTGCTCCCCCTTTTTCCCTTAGAGGATCAGTCTTGGGGTTGTTCTTCTGGCACAGGACACGTCTAGCGATTACCTTTCGTATGGCTTTAGAAACTCCAGGACCTGTGAGCCACGGTTTGGTATAGGTGGTTAATGACTCTCTTCCCCAGTGTGTGGCCTCATGCAAATGCTTCATGACTGGCTCTACTAAATGTCCAGGAAGCAATATAACTCTTTTCTTATGCCTTTTCCATCCACTGTCAGGACCTTCTTCATCAAAACCCCAACCCTTAGCTTTTTCTAAATCTGCAGTCAAATATTCATTCAGGGTCAAACTGTGATAAGTCTAGAATAGGTGCCCAAGGCATTATAAACATTCCATTCTAATCTCCCTGATCAGCAGCCCCTTTTGCTGCCCAGTCAGCTGATTGTTTTCTCCAGCCGCTTCAGTGCCCTCCTTCTGCTGCCCCGGGCAGTGTACAACTGCCACCCGTAAAGGTGCCTGAACAGCCTCCAATAGTTTTACATTTTCGGCTGCATGCTTAATCTCCTTTTTTATTGGAAATTAACAGTTCTTGTTCTTCCCAGATGGATCTATGTGCGTGCAAAATTAGGAAAGATTACCTTGAGTCGATACACACATTCACTCTCTTTTCGTGTGACAGTTCCAGTACCCTTGCCAGTGAAATCAGTCCAGCTTGCTGAGCAGAGGTCCCAAGGGCAAGGCCTTGGCCTTCACTACTCCTTCAAGAGGCACAACTGCATACCCAGCCTTTCTGTTACTTTTTTTAAAAATATATTTTATTGATTATACCATTACAGTTGTTCTATTCCCCCCTTCATTCTCCTCTGCCCTGCACACCCCTCCACCATTCCCCCCCTTTAGTTTATGACCACCTGTCTCAAGTTCTTTAGATTCTATATTTCTCCTACTATTCTCGCCCTCCCCTGTCAATTTTCTACCTACTGTCTATGCTATTTTCTGTACCTTCTCCCCCTTCTCCTCCCACTCCCCTGTTGCTAACCCTCCATGTGTTCTTCATTTCTATGGTTCCACTCCTGATCTAGCTGTCCTCTTGGTTTGCTTTTGTTTTAGGTGTGGTTAATAACTGTGAGTTTGTTGTCCTTCCACTGTTCATATTTTTCATCTTCTTTTTCTTAGATAAGTCCCTGTAACATTTCATATAATAAGGGCTTGGTGATGATGAACTCCTTGAACTTGACCTTATCTGAGAAGCACTTTATCTGTCCTTCCATTCTAAATGAAAGCTTTGCTGGATAAAGCAATCTTGGATGTAGGTCTTTGGATTTCATGACTTGGAATACTTCTTTCCAGCTCCTTTTTGCCTGTAAGGTCTCCCTTGAGAAATCCACCAACAGTCCAATGGGAACTCCCTTGTAGGTGACTGTCCCCCCATCTCCTGCCGCCTCTAGGACTCTCTCCCTCATTTCAATCCTGGCCAATGTAATTATGATGTGCCTTGGTGTGTTCCTTCCTGGGTCCAACTTCTTTGGGACTCTCCGAGCCTCCTGGACCCCCTGGAAGTCCATCTCCTTTGCCAGACTGGGGAAGTTCTCCTTTATTATTTGTTCAAATACGTTTTCCACTTGTGGCTGTTTCTTTTCCCCCTCTGTTACCCCTATAATTTGGATGTTGGAACGTTTAAAGATGTCCTGGGGGTTCCTAAGCCTCTCCTCATTTCTCTGAATTCTTGTTTCTTCACTCTTTTCTGGTTGGATGTTTCATTCTTCCTTCTGGTCCACTCCACCGACCTGAGGCCCAGTTTCCTTTCCATCACTATTGGTTTCCTGTGCATTTCCCTTCATTTCAATTAGTTTAGCCTTCATATGTTCCTCTAATTTGTGACTATAATCAACCAGTTCTGTGAGCATCCTGATCACCAGTATTTTGAACTGTGCATCTGAGAGGTTCGCTATTTCTCGGTCACTTAGAGTTATGGGCTCTGGGGCTTTGAGTTCTTCTTGAGCCATCTTTTGAACTGTTTGTGCCTGTTACGTATGAGAAGCAGAGCCCTAGGTGTTCACCAGGGCGGGGCAACTCAGTTGCTGGGTTGTGACACTGTATGTGGGGGCGGGGTCAAGGGAAATCAATGATGATCCAGTCTGCCACCTACCGCTGCTGGGGGTCGCATGTCGGTCCCACTGCAGGCAAATGTGCGACCGAGGTCAGCCCGCCACTTTGGGCACTCACTGGGTTTGCCCGCTGGGGCCTGTGTGGTCTGTCTCACTGCTCACTCCTCTGCTGGCCTATCTGCACTCAAATGTGTGACTGCGGCCAGCCTGCCCTGCACCCTCACTGGGTCTGCACTGCCACCTGCTGCTACTCCTGCTGCCTGCACACCTGGGTCCGGGGATGTTTCCTGCCCAACCCTGCTTCACTGCTGGCTCCGCTGCTGGCTCCGCCCCTCTTACCAGTCCTGGTTAAACAGTTCAACCGATTCTTATTGGACTTCCGTATAGTTCAATTTTCTGTTCTTTGGCTGCGTCTTTGTTTATTAAACCTTTGTTGTATTCAAACTTGGTTGTGGGAGAAGGCACAGTGTTTCCACCTATGCCTCCATCTTGGCGGAAGTCTCCTTTTCTGTTTCCTTTGTCCATTGTTGCATCCACCAACCGCGAGAATAAATGTTGGAGACTTTCAGCGTTCCAAAGATGTAACTTTATTGGCCAAGTTTAACCTGCGCAGGGGTGAACTCTCAAAGTGTCCGGAGACACGGTGCCCACAGGGGCTGCAAACGAGAGTCACACGCAGCACTTACAGCTAAGTCCTTATATAGAAGCAAGCAAGCAAGCGTTGCACAGAAGCAGATGTGGCAGTTAGCTATTTGCTTATGGACCCCGCGCATGTGGGAACAGGGTGGGGTCTGACTCAACTGAGAGGAAAATTTTGAAGCTAAACAGATGGCAATCAACTTATAGGATGTTTGCTAGGGACGCAGGCTCCTTGGGGCTGAGACTATTTTTCTTGTTCCCAACATCCATATAACAGCTTCAGTATACATAGAGAGTCTAGTCCGCCTCTTCTAGAGGATGGCCCTGTCAAGCAATTCTGCTAGAATAAACTTCATCAATTATATCAGCACAGTCATATATCAGTGCAACTGAGACAGGCTCCAGGAGAAGAAAGGCAGGACTTAACTTACAGTTTTGAGGGAGAAGTTGGGATTTTTGAGAGGAATGGCTTGGCACTTGCTCATTCTTCCAGCAGTGAACACATATTTCTCTTTTGCTCCAGCAGGCTCAATACTTGCTGGGATGCATAAATGGTGATAGGTGGTCTCAAAGAAAACTTTTGAACTTGCTGTCACAGTTTGCAGGTGGCTGCCGCAGCTCTCAAGCAGGCTGGCCACTCCCAGACAGTGTGATCTAGTTTCCTTGACAAGTATGCAATGGGCCGCAAAAGTCACTAAGCATTTGGGTGGGAATCCTAGGGCAATGCCCTGCCTTTCATGAAGGTATAACTGAGAGGGCTTTATAGGTTTGGAAGCCCAAAGGCTGATGCAGAGGCAAGGTGCACCTTCAGGGACTTAAGTCTAGGCGCACTCCTTCATCTGTTCTAAAGGGATACACTTTGGTCCTTTCAGAGTTTTTCTAATTTAAATCTGATGCAGAAAACGGAGCATGTGCTAATAGTCTCCAGGGGGCTGGCCCTCTGACCCTATTTCCACTGGAATTTTTTGTACAGGGTATTGCACTGTCCTGGTAGGGGTTTTTCCTCCACCGAATTTAGTTCCCTGACGGGTCCCAGATGGTGAGACCACCAGTTCAGGCTCACTTTCCCGGTCCCCTCAGCCAAGTAAAGAGGAAGACCTCCCAGGGCTGGAGTGGCCATGGGGACCCTGACCATGCTCATGGCAGCCATAATATCCAGATCTTCCTGGCCCCTCTCCTCTGAGCTTTCAGAGGCAAGGGTTCAAGACTTGCTGTCTTTCACAGGCAAGTTCCCTTTTCTCTGGACCATTAGTCTATTTCCTCTTAATCCTGCATCCTGATTATGTGACCTCATGAAAGATTCTGGGTAAGGCGTTTTGTCCCACTTCCCTGATCTTTGACAAAACAACTCTAGTTATAATATAATACAGTAATTTAAAGGCTCATTCAGTGGCCAGCACTCTCCTAAACCTAGATTATATAGTACACAAGCTGAAAAGTATTACAATAAAAACCACTTTCTTTGTAATCATACGTTTATAAAAGCAGAGGTCGACCAGTTAGCTAAAATTCATGCCAAAGGGTTGTTTTCTGGAATGGAGGCCTTTCCCTCATTCTACAACAAAGCTCTATAAACCAGAAGGCACCTCAATCAAACCAGAAGATGTCTTTTTACTAGACAGAGCCCTGTAAACAAGATGATACTTCAAATTACTGACAATCTAAATCATGACCTGAGATTATAAGCTGCACAGAAAGTGCAATGATTTGATGAAATGTGAAAAATGGCAGAAAGTGGTGAGAGTTGGAGGAGAGTCCCCAACCCAAGTGAAATCACTTGACAGCTGCTAGGTGGTCTCCAAATCCGCACCCCAGGGTCCCCCAGTTCAGGCAGCAATTGGGACTCCTCTCCAATACTCATACTTACCAGAAAGTCCCCAAATCTGCCCTAGAATACAGTTGCCAGAATACTAAACCAGAAAAACTAGCGTTTGTGCTGCCTGTCACTCACCAGACCCAATACGCAGAGACCGGAACTGGGTCTTTATGGGCGTATTATTCAGATGACCAATGATCTGAGAAGAGAGTGGGTTTGTACCCAACAGACCATCCTACACTTCCTTTCAAGCCAGCCTTTTTATGACAGAGGACAAAGTGTGGTGAGGGGTTTGGAATTCAGGGAAAATTAGATTTTAAGAAAACTGCAGCATTCTCACCCTGGGTGGTTAGCAGTGCCTCAGGGCATCATCTGTCTCTCCCTGGAACACAATGGCTCAGACACCACCCTGATTGCTTAGGGTCTCTTGTGGAGCACAAAGGTCTAATTGCCTGTGGTCTCCTGGAGTCTGGGTGGGCAATACCTGCAGTTCCTGAAATAATAGCTTTTCACATGCATTACCTACCAGGCTTATTAACTATTACCTTAAACTAAAATATTCAACTCTTGGGTCCCCCATCACCCACACAAAAATTTAGAAAGGTCTATGTCTGTAGTTTCCTAACTGTAAGCAACAAGCACTGATGCCAGCTGACTTACGGAAATAGGGAATGCAATGCACAGGGTCAGAGAAGCAGCTGAAAATCTGACCTGGCAAGGGCAGGACTGGGGCACTTCCCGGGATCTGGGTAGGAGGAGCTAGTCTACAGTGTTTCCAGGGCGCCACAAAAGAGTAAGTTCCAGTTATTTTTGTTTTCCTATTCTTTTGTCTTTTTTCAGGAGAGGCAAAAGAGAAAGTGGGGAGGGAGAGAGAAAGGAAGGAAGAGAAAGAAAGAAAGAGAAAGAAAGAAGAAAGAGAGAGAGAAAGAGAGAAAGAGAGAAAGAAAGAAAGAAAGAGAAAGAAAGAGGGAGAGAGAGGGAGAGGAAGGAAGGAAGGGAGGGAGGGAGGAAGAATTTTGAGTTTATAGGGCAGGGTAGCTTGCCTAGTAATCCCACGAGACTACCTTCCATAGGAGAGGTATTCTCCACCTACACACACTGTCCTGGTGCAGTGATATTACCAGAAGAAGGGGCAATGAATAATGGGCAGCCACAATCACAGAAATGCCCATTACAGCCTCCTGTTTGTTTTTCAGTCAGGCTCTTCCCTTTTATAGCTTTCCCCATAAAACATGAGCAGCTTGGACAATACCTTCAGGTCCACCTTTAGCCCTTAGCTCTCTTCGTCATGAATATCCCGCTTTTCCATCCACGATGATCCGGTCAAGCAGTGTGCCTGACAATGACAGTACCCTCTCATGGAAGCCTCAGAAAGTCTGCACCGCCCATAACCCCCTTCTGAGCGCTCCCTTCTGAGAGCGGGGGAATTCCTAGACTGGCAGGTAGCTGTTCACAGCGCAGCTTGAGGGGGAGCACGGTACCCCACCCCAGAGTGGTGCCACCTGGGTGTGTAAATTATTTTGAGTTGGAGACAATCAGTGTCTAGCAGATTCAGGAAGAGCTTTTTACCTCCCACATCACTGCCTAAAAGAATTTAGACAGAGGGCCTCTACTGGGAAGAAAGCTATTATTAGAGAGAACATTTTATATCAGAAAGACTTACCTGCATGGCCTGGCAGACATTTGTTTACCATTTGTAAACATCTGCTTTTCTCATTTCCTCGTGAATTACCTTCCTCCCTTTTGAGGCCTCAGATCCCTACCTGCTTTTCCTTAGCTGAGGATGGTATATAAGACTCCATCACTCCATATTTTTATGGGGCTCTGGTATGTACAACACTTGTTTTTTCTTGTTAACTTGTCTTATGTCAATTTAATTTTTTAAGCAGACAAAAAACATAGAATGGAAGAAAGGAAAGGTTTTCTACCCCTATAAACTCCAACCACTCCCCCACACACACCAACATCATTACTGTTATAATTTCCTGAGGCAAAGGCTGGCCCCACACAGCTCTCACCTGTGAGTTCTCACTGTGAAGCTGAACTGAGCAAGTTTGATTACCCTGACACAGGCCATTCTTCTAAAAAGCTAAAGACAAGGTAAAATCAAAGGCTGCCTTGATTTTTGTTTTCTAAGCTTACGTTCCCTGATGCCCCAACCTGTCCTCGTGCTCCAGCTGGTCATGTCATTCTGACCCACAGTTTGCACTTTTCTCTCTTAAAACGTAGCACTCAGAAGTCCGCAAATCACATCTGTTCTGTGAAGCTAAAAAGTGTAATCTATATAACTCATATCAACTTTGCTAAACCTACAGCTTTTTCCCATCCTATTATCGTACCTCTCCACTGCCCTCTAGTGGTGGTTATTTTTTCAACTGAAAGAAAAGGCAAACAGCTTGGAGAAAGGAGAGAGGGAGTGCAGCAAAAAAAGTGATATATTTATATGCAAATTCTTGGCCCCATTAAGCTTATAATCTAATTGAGAGGCAGAGTATGCAATGAAAACTAACAAAAAAGGCTAGCCATAATAAATGATAAGTAAATTCTGACGGACTTGGGAATTCTGTATCAGTGAGGGCTTGAATAGAGAAAATATTTAGAAGCTGTGCTGTGTACACTGAGCCTCAGCTTTAGACAGGAAACAGCGGGAAATAGGAGATGAGTGCCTTCAACATAGTGAATCTGAGAGATGAAGCAAGAAAAGGAAAATGTGGGGATAATACTTCGGGCAAGAGCTTCGGGCCAGAGACAGATCAATGAATCACCCACAAATATCTGTGGCATCGCATAGGATTACCAAACGGAGAAAAGGTTGGACTAATGACACGTAAAGACTGTCCAAAGAAGAGAATTTTACATTTCTCATTGATCAATAGGTCTATTCTTTAGTCAGTAAACATATACTAACTTAGTAAATGACGTGATTTTGCGAGTGGATACCATGGGCGAGGCACTGTTTTAGGCTGAGAGATAAAAGACGAAACTGACAACAGTCTTGCCTTCAGGAACTTGACAACCTAGTAGCGCAGATATGACGATACAAAACTTGTAAATCTGCAGGTATATTAAGAAATGGAAAATAATAAAAACCGTAAGAAGATATCAGATAAAGAAAGAATAAAAGGAAGAAAGTTTTGCTTCATTTTCCAGCTTTACAGAAAACATGCCTTTTAAAGTTAAGGCATTAAGATGGCTAGGATATGAACATGTGGGAATGCGTGGAGAAATGACATGTCAAGCCAATGAAAATGCATGAGAACAACTGCCTGGAGGGGCGCACACATAAAAGCTGGCCCAGGCGCTTGCACAGAGACCACACTGCAAGTGCATGCAGCTGGGCACAGGCTGAACTCCCAGCGCTGCCATGTCCTTCCCTGTCAGTTCTGAGCTGCAGCTGGAGGGGTGTGCAGTCGAAGGAGCCTTTCAGACACTCAAGTGTAGGTGACAGGTAGGTGGGTGAGAGCTCAGAGGCGAGGTGGGACTCGAGCTATAAATCTGTGATTGTCCATGTAGCGGTGACTCGAAGCCTTGAGCCTTGCAGGGACAGCCCAGAGAGAAAGAATGGAGTGGGGGTAAACGGGGCTAGGACCGAGCCTCATTTTCTGCCCTCACGGCACTCCCTTCGCTCTTCTCAAACCCCTTACCCACCAGCTCCCCTGCACACTCACAACAGATGACTTCACCTCCTATGTTACCAAAAAACAAAAGCTGCAGATTTCTTATCACCAAACTAACAAGCTTACTTGCACCCATACCCTGTCCTACTTTTCCTTTTCTGTTAAAATAGAAGAGGCGCCCACCCACCCAGGGCCAGAACCTCCAACCATATTCAGGACCCCTTCTCACCTCGCTCCATCAACCCTCTCCCTCCTAGATCCATCCAGTGCTCTCCCTGGACCTGCTGCACAGTGTCTCTAATCTCTGCCAGGACTTAACCCGCCCCTGCCATGCAGTAGTTCTCTTCCTCTCATTCCTCCTTCGGAACTAAATCGTGTGAGAGAGTGGTCTACACTGCCTCTCTTTATTACCTCTTCACTTCCTCTCCACTCTCTCCTGTACTCTTTCTCTGGCTTCTGCTCCCGCTGTTCCACTAAAACTGGTCCTGCTGAGACACAAAAGTCCTGATTGCAAAATCCAATGGACCCGTTCAAGTCCTAAACTGACTGGACCTTTTAGCGGTGTTCAACACCAGTGACCTCTTCCCTCCTTCTGGGAACAGTCTTTTCCCTTAGTTCCATGAACTCCTTGTCCTTGGCCCTTCCCACAAATGCTTCAAGTTCTGCCTTAGACTCTCCTCTCTTCATACCCTTTTTTGGGTCAAGTCGTGTGCTCCCATGACTAACTACCGGTCCGTATGCTCACATCTCGCAAATCTGTAACTCAAATCCCAACATCACTCCTGGGCTTCTGACTCACACCAATACATCAAACCCAGTACAACTAAAAGGGCAATTTCTCCTCTGCCCACAACCCCCGCCCCCCCACNACCCCCCCCCCCCCCCCCCCCCCCCCCCGGCCGCCTGCAACCGGCTTCCCGTCTTTCATTCTTTCTCAGCGGCAAGCACTCGTTTCTTTTCTCCATTCTCCTATGCCACCCATTCCCCTACTCTCCTCTCATACCCAACCCTAATCGATAGTCTGTAGTCAAAGGATGTTTCCAAATTTTAAATCTGATCAAATAATTCTCTTGCTTAAAATTCTACGCTGCCCTTTAATTGCTTTGGGATGTGGCCTAAACAACTTAGCATCATAAAGCCTCACAGTGTCCTGACTCACCTCCCGTCATTACCACCGTAGTAGTTTTCACGTCAGCAGTTAAAAACAACCCTCAGTCCCCTGTGTCCATGCAGTCCTGATATTTCAGGACCTTGTTTATATTGCTCTTTTGTGTCTTGAACTTTCTTTCCCAGCTTCCCCCTCCCGCTGAGGCTTATGCTTCATGCAATCTGAGATTAGAAATCATTTCTCTCCCACGTCCATCCTTGACCCTCTATGACTGCGTCATGTGCCCCCCTTATAGACTTCCCAGTTTACCTTTTACCTACTGCTATGCTAACATTTACCACACTGTGTTACAAATGCCTCTTTATTCCCATAGGTTAGTATATTGAAGGCAGGGAATGCTCTGCTCACCAGTTTTTCCCCTGTATCATATCTAACAGTGCATGGAACCTTTTAGGTAATTGTTAGTACACATGGACCCGGGACAGGAAAAGACCAAATGAAGAATCAGGCCACTCCAGTCTGGCGATTAACAGAGTTTATTAAAGGAAACTCACATATGAAGTGCATCTTGGATGGCCACAGTGCAAAGGGGAAATCTTCTGTGCAACTTTACAGGTGTCAGAGAATTATACAGAATAAAAATGGCGGGGGCAAGCAGTCACAGGTACTAGTACGTGAATGCAAGCCGGAATTGAAATTACTTTACATTCTTGAACGGGTCAGGGCCAGGCTGTTTCAGGAGTCAGCACGTAGCTGGAGGCATGGGAGGGGTGTTGATGTCAGAAGGAACACCAACCAGTTTCTAAGAGTTATTTTCGGTAAGAAATCTCCCCCTTCTGCCTAGAACTAGCTCGTAGGGCAGACAGTGGTCATGACATGGAACAGTCTTTCCTCCACAGAAACCAATAAATATTTGTTGAATTAGTGAATAACTGGGACTTTAAACTATGTCTAAGATTTTTTAAAATCATATTTTATTGATTATGCTATTACAATTGTCCTGCTGAGGTCCTCACTAAGCTTCTTGAGCATCCTTATAAACAGTGTTTTGAACTCTGCATCTGATAGATTGCTCGTCTGCACTTAGTTTAGTTCTTTTTCTGGAGCTTTAATCTATCCTTTCATTTGGGCCATGTTTTTCGTTTCCTTGTTTTGACAGCCTCCCTGTGTTTGTTTCTGTGTTAGGTAGAGCTGCTTTGACTTTGTGCCTCAGTAGTATGGCCTAATATAGTAGGTGTCCTGTAGGGTCCGATGGCACAACCTTCTCTATCACCCAAGCTGGGTGCTGGAGGTGAGCCCTTTGTGTGGGCTGAGTACACGCCTCCTTTTGTAGTTGAGCCTTGGTTGCTATTGGCAGATCAATGGGGGGATTTACTCAGACCACTGGGCAGCAAGGACTGGCTGTGACCACTGACCACCAACCTCTGCCATCTGTGTAGGATCTGCCATGCAGGCATGGTACTCCGATATGGTCTGTAGCTGTCCACTGGGTGCATTGGCCTTGTGATATCCCAGGTGGTATAGGCCTAGATCAGCTCCAACCTGTGTTTTGCCTGGAGCACCATGCCTGAGTGTAAAGCAACCTGAGGTGGCTGCTACTTGTGCTGGGCTTGGAGATTCCCAGGTGAAGCCAAGCCATGACTCCAATCTGGCTGCCTCTAGGGCTCGCTGAAGCCAGCTGTTGCTTGTCTGACAGGATTTAGAAGCCAAGACCAGCCATTCTTATGGAAAAGCAGCATGGGTGGGCCCATAAATTGAGTCTGGGAGAGTCTCTGTGGATTTCCAAGGTGGGTCATACAGTGTTAGCCAGGCTGATGGAGGCTCAGTTATGGCACCAGCCTACTGGCTCTGTGGGGGGAGGGCTCAGCAGAGGGACAATGGCCTCTGCTTGCCCTGATGCCAGACACTTCCGTTTCTCCTTGTTTTACCACTGGTGCCTTTCAAGCTGCCACCCCACTGCTGGAGCTCAGAGGGAGGGAGTCTGAGTCGGTGAGTCCATGTGTATGTTCTTTAAGAGGAACTGCTTGGGACTCAAGAAGTTTTTCCACTGACTCAATCCCGGCTGGTTTTTGCAGCCAGAAGTTGTGTGAACTTATCTTCCTGGTACTGGAATCTTGGGGTGGGGGACCTGGTGTGGGGCTGGGACTCCATGCTCCCAAGATATCCCTCCCCAACTTTTATCCACTTGGGTGTGGGAACAGCTCATTCCATGTCTGCACCCCTTCTACCAGTCTGGATGGACGTGGTTTTTTTCAATTCCATGGCTGTCAGACCTCCATTCAACTCATTTCTGATGTTCCTGAGTAATGGTTGTTCTATATTTTAGTAGTAGTTTTGATGTGGTCATGCGAAGAGGTGAGGCCTGCCTGCCTACATCACCATCTTGAGCAGAAGCCTCTGAGATTTTTCTTACCCAAGGTGGGAGGCAGTATGGTGAAGAGGAGCATACACAAAATTTAGACTCAGAAGTCCGGATAGAATCCCAGCTCTCTTCCACTTAATCAGCTGTCTGCTCATGAGTGGTTTAAGTTAACTTCTCTGAACAGAGCGCCCACTGGACGTGAGGCACTGTGTTGAATGCTGGCAACACAAGGACAAATAAAGACAGAGGGACTGCCATCAGGGAAGCCACGTCCTAAACACGGTGTCGTAGGAGGGAGTGAGGAGGAAAGGACGTTCCAAGTAGAGGGAGTAACGAGGGAGAAGGAACACAGGTGAGTGTCACCTGCCTCCTTGCGGGAAGTGAACACAGTTCAGTAAGGCTGCAGAAGAGGCAGCTGGAGAGAGTTGGGACCAAGAGGGGAGACTGCAGACAAACATGAAGCGTCCTTTACAAGTGCTGTAGAATTTGGGATTCATCCTCAAAGCCATGGAGTTAAAACCCCAGAGTCTGAAGCAGGAGAGTCGTGATACTAGGTTTGTATCATAGAAAAAGTTGTGGCTGGGTAGATAATGGGTGGAAGGATGGTGAATGAGTCAAGAACCCAATTAGATGGCTGTCTTGGTCATCCAGTCAGGAGACAGTAGTGGCCTGAACTTTGGCAAGAACTTTGAAGATGGAGAAAAGTAGTAGTAAACTGATTCAAGAAACATTTAGGTGACAGAATAGAAAGAACTTGAGGCACTGACTGGTGTGGCTTAGTGGGTTGGGCATTGTCCTGGAAATGGGAAGGCCACCAGCTGGATTGCCAGTCAAAGCATGTGCCTGGGTTGCAGGCCAGGCCCAGGGTTGGGGGCATGAGAGAGGCAACTGATTGAGGTTTCTTGTACATCAATGTTTCCCTCTCTCTCTCCCCCCCTGTCCCCCCCCTCTCTCTGTCTCCCTCCCTCCCCCTCTCCCGAAAAAATAAATAATAAATAAAATCTTTAATTAACAAAAAGCCTGGGGACTGATTGCAAGAGAGGAGTGAAGGACTAGGAAGAGTAAAGAAGGCATCAAAATTTCTGGTGCAGGCAATTGGTATACAGAGGTGCATTTACTGAGATGAAATGGCCTTTGAACAGAGAACTGACACATTAAAATGGTGCTTTAATGACAGAGTTCTGTTGGCAGGAAGCAGGATGGATAAAAGGGAAATGTCTGGAATTAGAGAAATTAGCTGAGAAGTTCTAGTAGTCTAAGTAGTAGTTCTCATAAGTTCCAGTAAGTTCCGGCAGTCTAAGGATGAGATGAGAGGGCTGAACTGAAGTGAGCAGTGGGGACAGAAGGGGGGGGCGAAGTAACAATAGACAGGCTTGGTTAGTAGCGCTGGAGCCGTGCAGGACAGTAGTCAGTAGGTGGGTTAGAGAGCTGATCTGAAAGTCTCTGAAAAACAAGCAGAATTGAGACTTGATTCAGGAGCAAAAGTAAAACTTCAACATATAGCGAACAAAGTAGCATGTTAAGAAGATTAGTCTAACAATAGTACACAATGGTACATTAGAAATAGAATAGGGACGGGAGGGAGCTAGAACTAGAGGGAGGAAAGGATGGAGGCAGCAAGGAGACTCGTTATCATTGAAAGAAAACACTGTGAGAAAGTGGGTATTATGGAGTAAGAATTTAAGACATTTGTGATTCACATACTTAGAGGTGTAAAGGACAGGAAGCAACTGACATACACCGTGGCACACAGCACATTTTCAGTAACTGCGGTCATGCAATGCATAACAAGGTTGCGATTAACAGTGGATGGCATCGCATAGAATGGTGGTCCCATAAGATCCTAATGGAGCTGAAAAGTTCCTATCACCTGGTGACATCATAGCCATCATAGCAACGTAGTACTACTCATGGGTTTGCAGCAACGCTGGGGCAAACGAGCCTCCTGCACTACCAGTTGTATAAAAGTACAGCACATACAATTACGTACAGGGCATCCTACTCGATAGTGATAACCACTATGTTACTGTTACTATACTATATGTTTTATTGTATAAATATAGTGTAATCTTTCTACTTATTAAAGAAGTTTGCTGTAAAACGGCATGCTGCAATATGCTGGCCGCAGCCTCATACATCTCATGATTGCATCGTTTTCTCTTGTGCCTGATTTAATCTTGTGTTGCTTTGTGTGGCAACATGCTATAGAGACCTCTGGCCCAGGAGCAAGGGGGAACACTGCCTTGTCTGGGTGTGTCGTAGGCTATACCACCTCTGAACTCTATGGTGTTGGCACAATGACAAAATCACCTAACGATGCACTTCTCATCCCTGTTGGTAAGTGGTGCATGACTGCATTTGTTTACATGTTACCTATACCAATCCATGGGCTTCTTGAAATCAGAAGCCCTATGTATTTTTATATCTATGCCTTGATTATGGCATAGACCAGGTCTCACTAAATATTCTGAAATGACCAATTTAAGGAAATAAATAAGTCGGAAAGGCAGAGTATGTATGGAAAACAAGATCATTTGGGGAAGATTTTTGAGATTGGCTGTGAAACGTTGAGTTCAAGATGACATCTAAAATATTCACTTGTAAATGTCTTGTAGATACTTAGAGAAAGAGTACGTGCTCAGAAGCTCAGGTGAGAGAAGCACCCTGAGGAGAGACATGAGGGAGTCCTCAGTGTTAATCACTGCCCCTACCCCCTACCGCATCTGACATCTGAAAAAAACAACACAGAAGACTCAATGGTTTCGCACTGTGGGGCACTGTGGTCAGAGTGGAAGTTCTGCCCTGAGCAGTCATTCAGGGCTCCAGTTCCTTCCACCCTGAACGTCACCGCAGTCAATGCACCGTGCCCAGAGGCATGCAGGAAGACAGCACACGCAGAGGGTTGTACCCAAGGTTTTATGGGTGCGCCTGGAAATGGCTTCTACCACTTGCGTGTTTCTGTTCTTTCATTGGCTTAAAACCCCAGGTTGATGGTTTCTCTGGACTATCCGTTTGCCTTCCCAATCTATTCTCTGTCCTCCTCTATAACATAGATAATAGTATCATCATCATTCACATCTGCAGACAAGGAACTGAGGCACAGAGCTATTAATCACATGATAGTCAATATTTGTGTGTGAGTGTCCTGGTTCTGGAGCTCTTCTGAAATACACAAGGAGACTATATGTTTATTGCAGCTTAAATGTCAAACTCATCAACCTCACAAGGTGATGTGAAACAGCACTTGGCTAAGTAAGGCTAACCATTTTGAATCTGTTCAGCACAAATGAGTTGGGGTAACTCAGTGTGCTACACAGTTGAAAATAGGTCTCACTGAACAAGGCACAGTCATGGCTTTTTCTTTATACGTGTTAGCCTTCTTCAAAATGAACTGCATAATGCCTTGCACATAACACAAAATAGGGATTGAATAGATATTTATTGGATTCAACCAAACTAGCGACCTTTTAGTAGCTTTGTAAGAAAAGTATCAGAATGCATTAAAAACAAACAGTTGTAGTGAAATACACAAATAGTAAATATAAACAGAAATCATTATTATTGCCTCCTAGATACAAATTTTTGCAAGCTTTGGGAGAATGGTTCAATGATTATTTCAAGAATAGTGGTTAAAATGGTCACTAATAGTCTTTAAGTGCAGTTGAAAGCATTTTTACCTGGAATGCTTTCTTTCAAAGCTTCAGAATGATTTCCAAATATACCATCATATTATGATGAGAGGAAAAGAGCGCTATTCATTGACATTTTCTTTTCATATTTAGGGGAATCTTAGGCCTGGACATTAAAACAAAAGCTCTGAGAAGACACTTTATGATGGTCGTTGTATAAAGGTGGTTGAAAGACTATGTTTTTTCATGTTCTATTTCCTGAAGGTAAGAAGAATTCAAATTGGCAAAGACTAGAATATCTTCTGCACCTATCTGAACAGAGAAAATCCGATTTAACATTTTAGAGTCTCAACGGGACTCTTTAGTTAGAATTCAGAAGGCCCTCATTCTGGGGGTAGTAACTACCTGACTTCCCAGACCAGATATCCCGTCACAGGATGACGTGGCAACCCCAGGGATCTTTGAAATGGCCACACTGTCAGGCCCGGGCTTAGGCACTTCCTCACTTCTCTTCATGAACCTCTCTCCCACCTCCCCGGGAGCCCCTTCCCCAGGCATCTTACTGATGCATCCATTCACCTAGTTTCCACTGAGTATCTACCTTGTGCTGGGACTGCTTTGATGTTGGAGACACAGTGGGGAACAGAAGATAATACCACGCCCTCACTCAAATGTCTGTGTGCCTGTGCAGGACACACACACATGACACATACACAAGTGAGATAATTGTTGGATACTGTGTCATACTGTGATAAAAATTAAACAGGGTAATGGAGTAAAGAGGAAAAGAAAACAATTTCCTGTGTTTGCTGGGAGCCAGCCTGGCTCTCACAGCTAGGCTGTAGAATTCTCCTGTCAAATGTAACTTCATGGCACACCAACATGACATGAGGCCGCTCTGTGACCTAGACGGGAAAAGGAGAAAGACTACTCCGTAATCGCGTCTGGTCACAGACAAAACCCACTGCGATGACCAAACAGCCCCCTCTCCTGGCTAACATGAGCGAAAGCTGCTGCTTTACCCACTGCGGCCCTAGCCCTGCTCTGCTCCCTGGCCTCCCAGAAAAAATTCACTGATGCTCAGTCACAGAATCACTCCCCTTTTCTGACAGCCCCCAATCCAGAGTAAACCCTATTTCCCTGGACACAAGCACAAACCCTTAAAAAGACCTTTATTAGGCTTTCTCAGAGAGAGGCCCCATGTGTTACCCGAGTGTGCGGTTTCATTTGCTGCTGGAAGGAAGCGTCAGTAAGCCCAGGGTTGTTGGGTTATAGTGTGTTCCTCCTGCTGGTCTTTGGTTAATGGGCATTGACGAGGGGGCAAAGGGGAAGAATTTCTTTAGTCAGGAGGGTCAGGGAAGTCTTTGATGAAGGGGTGTCGTTGTGCTGAGAACTCCAAGGCAAGGAGACGGCCATTTGAAGATACGAGGACATTCCCATCAGAAGAAAAAGCAAATGCTTGTATGATTTGCCTAACATTATTTTGATTTCACATGCATCAGCTATTTTGACCACTGATTTTGGGGTAAGGGGTAGCTAATCCTATTCTAATATCTATTTTTAATCAAATGCTCTTAGAGAAAAACAAGAGCATTTAAACAAATGCTCTTTGAGGTGTCATGTAAAGAGATAAGGGAGTAGAGTGTGGAAGATACTCGCTCTGAGACCGCGTAAATGCTCGGCACATTGCTGAGAAAGGCTTATTCCTCTCCCGTTCTCGTCCAGAATCCTGTTCTCTGTTGGTGAGAACTCAGTCATTCCTAAGGTTTTAACAATAAAATGGGTAACTATACCTTATAGAAGTATGTTAAAAAGAGGCTTCCTGAAAATAGAAAGATCAAAGTTGATATTTTTGGCAAGTAAGGACCCTGGTCCTTCTTAATATTAAACCAGAAATAGACATAATAATGACCTTGAACTGCTACCATCAGGAGATCGTGAGGTATACTGATACTATATGGAGTGATGCTTATCACAAAGTGTTCTAGTAGTGCTACTGGTCCAAAGTTTTAGGGAGGTGGAGGAAAGGGGGAAAATTTCCTGGTCAAATACTCTGTGAAAAGCTACACACCATTGTCCTCTCTTAGAGATTTAGAGTGCATGTTAGAATAGTAACAACTCTGAAAATTTTCACATAAAATGATCAGATGAAGTGTGTTTAACACAGTGACCATGAACTAGAGTAATCACCTTCTTCCCTTGACTACCTTATACTCTGAGGGATTCATTTCCATGGAATACACATTTGGACACTGTTACTAGGAAATCAAGCACTGGCCCAGAGGTTCTTTTTTTATATTTAAATATATTTTATTGATTATGCTATTACAGTTGTCCCATTTCTCCCCCTTCACTTCCCTCTGCCCTGCACACCCCTTCCTACCCCCATCCCCCCCCCCCCGCTTTAATTCATGTCCATGGGTCATACATATAAGTTCTTTGGCTTCTCCATTTTTTATGCTATTCTTACCCTCTCCCTGTCTGTTTTCTACCTACCATTTATGCCACTTATTCTCTCTATCTTTTCCTCCTTTCTCCCCCTCCCCCTCCCCACTGATAACCTTCCATGTGATCTCCATTTCTGTGGTTCTGTTCCTGTTCTAGTTGTTTGCTTAGTTTGCTTTTGTTTTAGGAGTAGTTGACAATAACTGTGAGTTTGCTGTCATTTTACTATTCATTTTTTAAATCTTTTTCTTAGATAAATCCTTTAATATTTGATATAATAAGGGCTTGGTGCTGATGAACTCCTTTAACTTGACCTTATCTGAGAAGCACTTTATCTGCCCTTCCATTCTGAATGAAAGCTTTGCTGAATAGAGCAATTGTGGATGTAGGCCCTTGCCTTTCATGACTTGAAATACTTCTTTCTAGCCCCTTCTTGCCTGTAAGGTCTCTTTTGAGAAATCAGCTGACAGTCTGATGGGAAGTCCTTTGTAGGTGTCTGTCCCCTTATCTCTTGCTGCTTCTAGGATTCTCTCCTTCATTTTAATCTTGGCTAATGTAATTATGATGTGCCTTGATGTGTTCCTTCTTGGGTCCAACTTCTTTGGGACTCTCTGAGTTTCCTGGACTTCCTGAAGTCCATTTCCTTTGCCAGATTAGGGAAGTTCTCATTCACTATTTTTTCAAATAAGTTTCCAATTTCTTGCTTTCTCTTCTCCTTCTCGTACCCATATAATTCAGTTGTTGGAACATTTAGATATGTCCTGGAGGTTCCTAAGCCTCTCCTTATTTTTGTTTTTTGAATTCTTATTTCTTCATTCTTTTCTGGTTGGATGTTTCTTTCTTCCTTCTGGTCCACACCATTGATTTGAGTCCCAATTTCCTTCCCATCACTATTGGTTTCCTGTACATTTTTCTTTATTTCACTGAGCATAGCCTTCATTTTTTTTCATCTAATTTGTGACCAAGTTCAACCAATTCTGTGAGCATCCAGATTACCAGTGTATTGAACTGTGCATCATCTGATAGGTTGGCTATCTCTTCATCACTTAGTTGTATTTCTCCTGGAGCTTTGATTGTCCCAGAGGTTCTTGACATGGTTGCATACCTTGTTAGCAGATGGGGGCTCCTGGTTCTGGCTGGATCAGTGCTGTCCCAGGGTCCTTATGGCACAGTTCCTCTGTAGGTAGGCTCTGGCATTATACATTAGACATCACCCTTCCCCTCCCTTCAAACGTCCTGATGTCAGTAATGCCTGTCACCGTCATTTTTTCTGACTGTTGATTATACAACTTCCAGCTAATCTTCCTAGGCTGCATGTTATGTATGGTGACATTATAATATTCGAGGATTTCCTCCCTTCCCCAATTGCTCGTTAATCATGAATCTGTTTCCTGAGCTATAACTTTGACAGGGCTTCTCCATAAAACTTAGAGTTTAGTATCTGGAACTTTAATCTTCCTTTGTACCTCTATCACTTTTCTTGCCCATAATCGATTGAGCTATTGGCTAGATCACAATAAATGACACAATGAGAACCTACTGCCTCAGCATTCATTGGCTTTCCTTAGCTGGGAGCCTAAGACAAACACAGAGAACAGGGGAAAGACTCATCATTAACTGTGTGCTTAGATGATTTGTTTGTGTTCTGTGTGTTGAGCATTTAAAGGGCATTTTCCTAAGAAAAATATGTCAGAAACAGAGAGTAGTATGACAAGCCTACACTGTATGGACAGAATGCACCTACCTCCTAAAGCAGCTTGTGCTAGTCTGTGTCCTGCTGAGCGTGCCAAACGGAGGTCACGTGTGCAAGAAACTCACTGGTGCAAATACCTGCGACAGAATGGGAAAGGAGTCTGAAGGGGCTCAGAAAGCCATCAGACCACACGGTGACCCTGGATGACTGCAGAGAGGAGGAAGGGACTGAAAAAAGACTGTGTTTAGTTCTAAAGAAAGTTCATCAAGGCCTTTGTGAGCCCCGGAGTCCTAATTCCCCCCTCAAAGGCCTGTCTTATCTCAGGAATGGCAGTGGGGTAACTGCAGAGCTCCCGGCTGAGAGCAACCCAAGGGAAAGCACAGTCTTAGTGTAAATGGAATAACACAACTCAGGACACAGTCACTAGAGCCCTTGGCCAATTGCTCTCCCTGCTCTCTGAAACCTGAGGGGCACTTTCTCATAATCATCTAAGGGTCTCAAAATTTGCTGTACATACAAATCACCCAGGAATCTTATTAAAATGCAGTAGGTCTGGGGTGGGGCCCACGTTTCTGTACTGCTAGCAAGCTCCCAGATAACATGATGCTGTTGGCTCACAGACCCCACTTCGAGTAGCAGCGTCCTAGGAGTATTTGGAAGAGCCCTATTCAAGCCATCTAAGGAGGTTTACGGAGAACCCTTCACAGGCGTCCTACCTCAGCCCTAATGCAGGGCCACCTCGGCTGCAGTCAGGTGTATACACGTCTGAGATAGGCTTTCTTCCCCATTCAAATACTTCATTCCCCTTTTCTCTAACATCACAGCCGTCCACCCCCTTTTTTTCACACTACTTGCACAACTCCTTAAGAATCACCTTTCCATATATACATATGCATTCATTTTTAGCAACAGGAATGAGCTTTGGCTCTTTGTGATCTAACCAAATCTCCCTTCTCTTCTCCAATTATTTGGTTTGGAGAGTTTATGTTTCCTAATTCTAAGCAAAAACATTTAAAAGCCTTCTTCCAACCATCTAAAGTCCATTCTACACAGAAATTCTGGTATGGCCAGTTACCATAATTCTCTTTTATGTGAGAGTTCTGAGGGGTCTGGCTCCACACGTCTCCTCCAGGTTACCAGAAGGCTTCTGGAGTTATCATTCTCATACCATGTAGCTATCATCTATCATTAAACAGATCTGTTCTTCTCTTCCTTCACTCCAGTCATTGGTCTCTTTGTATATTTTTAATTCAATTCCCTCTACTGTGTCTATTGTATAATTAGCATTTTTCTTTTATTTATTTATTTATTTATTTTTACTTATTGATGACAGAGAGAAAAAGAGAGAGAGAGAAAGATACAGGGAGAGAGAGAGAGATTTGTTCCACTTATTTATGCATTCATTGGTTGCTTCTTCTTTGTGCCCTGGCTGGAGCTCAAACCTGCAAACTGGGTATACTGGGGTTATGCGCTATAACCCACTGAGCTACCCAGGCAGGGGCCCATAGCAGTTTTCATACTTTTTCCCCCGTAAAGCCATGGAATTCTTTCATCAGAAAGAAAGCTTTAGTAAAATATATTAGGCTAGTCTGGCTGAAAGAGTGGGAGATAAAACTAGAGAAGTGGCCCAGAACATCCCCTGTGTATTACTATGTTTCAGCATTGGGGAGCAAGTAAGGGTTTCCAGGAAACGACACAGAGAGACTCGCGTACTTTGAATAATTTTTCTGGCAGAGATGAGGGATGTAGGAAACAGGATTTTGCCACCTCAAATGATGTCTCTTTAATGTAAGAATTATTTTAGGCTGATTATTTTTAAGAAACAAAACTGCAGGAAAAGCTTTTACCTCTCCCCCCTAAGTGCCTAGAAGAATTTCGATAAAGGAGTTATGCCTGGTCCTGGAGGAACGCTGTCAACAGATATATCTACAAAGAATACTGGCTAAGTATGGACAGGGCTTCGAGATGTAAGTCTTCTGTGTGTCCCATTGTCTCTGCAGGGCATGGCTAATGTTGGATTTTCCATCTCCATGTGAATTGCTTCTCTTCCCTTTGATGTCCCAGACACCTAACCCTTTCTCCTTAGCTCTGGATGGCTTCTAATTGCCTGACTGCCTGTGGGCCACGCATTCTTATGGAGCTCCCACTTGTACCAAATTAAATTTGATTTTCTCCTATTAATCTGTCTCTTGTCAATTTAATTCTTAGGCCAGCCAGAAGAACCTAGAAGTGTAGAAGGGAAAATCGCCCTCCCCAACAGGAAGATAGCCTGAGAGGGCCCAGATGGAATCAGAGAGACTGAGACAGAAGATAGGAGGAATATAGGCATATTAAGTGGGATGGAAGTAAGCTGCTTTATAATGAATCTAACCAAAAGTAACCTCACACAGTGGTCTGATCATAAATTCCTAATTGGGCAGGTCACGATGGGTCGTCACAGCCCAGGCTGATAACTTTTTTAGTAAAAGGCTTTGAAGTAAGCCCTGTCCTCTGCTCTTGTGCCTCTAATACACCTTTGAAACACCAGAAATAATTCTCTTTTCCAGTCCCTTCAAAGGGAGCACATAACCACCCCTACGGGAGAACGTAATTTTATTAACGATCCTGTACCTTGCTTTCTCCCACCTTCATGTAATCTTCCTTGTGCTCTTTCCATAATCCTAAATGTATAAAAGAAACTGCAAAACTGACATCTCTGAAGCATTTGAGATATTGGTTCCCAGCAATGTCATGGGTTTGGCTCAAATAAACTCAAAACTTCTCCATAGGTTTGGGTGTTTCTTACATGACAGAAGGAATCAGAATCATCAGAACCGGCTGTATGGATACGGAGGGAGTGAAAAAGAGGAGAGCTCCTTCCGGGCTTCAAGCTGGGGCAATTATGGACGCAGGAAGTCAGGGGCTGTCAAGTGCTGAGAGGAGAAAGGCAGGGGGGTAAACAGGTTTAGGGAGAAATACAATGAGTTCAGTTTTAAAATAGTGAGTTTGAGTGAGACATCCAGGAACTGTCCAGGTAAATAAATGAGGAAATTGGCAGTTTGGCTTAGAGACCCCTCATATGTCCAAGCCTATGTTATTATTTGCAGACCATTCTCAGGCTCTGTTTAGGCAACTGCTCCAAGTTCATACTTACAGTTTGTTCCCAACTGAATTGTCTACAGTCTTACTTTCTTCCAATGTATTCTGATTGCCTGCTACACTTGTTACTTTAGTAACCAATTCTCTCCTCTTTCCAAAGTTCTCTTGCATATCTGAGTTTTGGGTCTTTCTTGGCACTCAGAGAAAAAGGGAAGATTTTGTTCAGTTCCTTTGTTCAGTCATTTCTGTTTAGAATCTGAACTCAAAAGATTTAGAGGCTCTAGCTAAAAGAAATGGGGATTAATAGAAAATCATGGGTGCAATCTGGGAGAGGAAAGAGAAACTTCATTGCTATTGTTAAAAAAACTAATAGGTTCAGCCCTTGCTGGTGTGGCTCAATGGATTTAGTGCTGGCCTGTGAACCAAAGGGTTGCCGGTTCAATTCCCAGTCAGGGCACATGGCTGGGTTGCAGGTCAGATCCCCGGTAGGGGGTGTTTGAGAGGCAGGCACACATTGATATTTCTCTCCCTCTCTTTCCCCCTCCTTTTCCCTCTCTCTAAATATAAATAAATACAATCTTTAATATAAAAATAAAAAAAATAACTAACTAACAGGCCTATCATAGAGTCATTTTTGCTAAGCCATGGCACCAAAACAGAGTTAATAACTAATCTAATTGCAGTTTTAGCCTCTCCCACAAGTGGAATTTTAAACCAATCGCCAATCAGTCTGAAATTCCCTGAGAAAACACTAATGAGAAAACCTGCCTTATAAGACCCCCTTGCTTTCCTCTAGTATCCCTACCAGAAATAATCCACTTTTTAAACTTCTTAGTCCTACCCTCTTTCTACCTATAAAAACTTCCTATTTTGTACAGTGGGTTGGAGCACCCTACTAGTTGTTAGATGGGATGCTCCTTAGTTTATGAATCACTGAATAAAGTCAATTAAATCTTAAAATTTAGTTGGCTGAACTTGTAAGAAAAGAGGAGGGACTATGTGTGATAAACTGGATATACTGTGCTTTGTCTGGAAGGTTAAGTTTCCCTCTGCATTGTTTTCTGTTCCATTTCAATGGGGTAGTTTTCAAATTTGGGTTGAAACTTTCTTTGCCCCATTACAGTTTTATTTACCTTAATGTGTATTCTAGACTAAGTATTTGATGATAGGACAGTGGAGTGAAGTGTTATGCATAGAATACAAATAAAAGTTTCTTGTACAAAACTTAAAGCCTTCAAATTTCACAGTTCACTAGAAGGCTAAAGGAAAACTATGTAAATTTTAAAAACCTACACAAAAATTTCACTTTCATTTCCTCCCATCTCCCAACTACATACTGAAGTTGCTTATAACTCTTGGAGAGAGGCCACTGGGAGGGAGGGTTGCTGAGTGGTTGGGACTTCAGGCCCATCACCAGTATTTCATCCAGATCAACCTAATCTGTTTTACGTAAGCTTTCATTGAAGAAGGGTTCATGGCTTTTTTGAAGTGTGGAAACCACTCTGTTGTGTAACAGAGGGTGTAAGACATATAAAGAAATCAGCGACAGACAAGGTCAGAGTGAAGGAAGAAAAGAAAGCTGCTTAACAGTTGATGGGCATCCAGGTGGTAGTAGGGTGATAACCGAGGAAGTTTTCAGGCAACCTGAAGATGCACGGTAGCCAAATCCCTCAGCACTTCCAGGCAAATTCCTTACCTAGAGGAAGAATTCCAGGGTTAGAAGCTTCCTTGGGAAAAAAAGGGGATGTGACTGACCTCACAGAGGGCTAAGGCCCTCCAAGCCCTCTCTTAGAACCAAAATGAATGCACACATGCATGTTTATGGAGACAGCCACAAGGAATGTTAGATCCACCGACCTCGAGAACAAATGTCGGAGACTTTCAGGGATTCAAAGATGTTAATTTATTGGCCAAGTTTAACCTGCGCAGGGGCGATCCCTCCAGAGATACTGTGCCCACTGGGGGCTCGTCCAGGATTCGCGCCTAGTGCTTACAGCTAAGTCCTTATATACAGGTTATCAAGCAGGCGTTTTTGCACAGAGGCAGATTATTGTCTTACAGGGCCCACACTCGAGAAAAAGGGTGGGGTCTGACTCAACTGAAAGGGAAATTTTGAAACTAAACAATGGCAATCAACTTACAGGGTGTCTGCTAGGGTTTCAGGCTCCTTGGGGCTGAGGCCATTGTTCTTGTTCCCAACAGGAACTATGCCATGTGACAAGAGGAAGTTGACAGCTGTAATGTCAGAGGCAATGAATTGCACAAAGTTCCTTAAATGGGCTACAATTTTTCGACCAGTATTTTTCTCTACATCTGGAACAACTTCCCTCTTTTTCCTCAATTAGCTAACCTCTATCTATTTTTCTGTAACTGAACTCAAGCATTCACTGGAACAAGAAGCCAAATAAAATTTGGATTGATGACCCTTATTTGTGCTAAAAACACAATACTTGGACATAATTCTAGTCCATTTCCATGTTAATTTGCTTTTGTTCCCCCCAAATCCTAGCTCCTTAGAGGAAATGCACAACATCTGATCCTGCATCTTCAAAGCTTAGCTCCTCAATAAGTGCTTAATAAATGTCTGTTGAATGAATTAATTAACCCACAAGGCTTATACTGGATTCCCTTATTGCAATGCAGGCGGGATTCTGTACAGGTACTTACATGCACCCTTGTCTCAGGAAAGTTTTAAAAAGAAATGAAAACATGCTAATGCTTAAAGCATACGGGGGAGATGAAAGATGTAGTATTTTGAGATTCGTTTGTGTGTGTGAAGAAAGTGAAACAAAAGGGGATGGAATGTCTATCCTGTAAGAGATTAAGTGGATTAAGGTGTCTCTAATAAGATGCCTGATATAATTCACAACTAATTTATTGCAATTAGCAATGTACCGGGAACGGGGGAGGGGGGGCGGGGAATGACACAAAATTATTCAGTTTTGGATAGTGAAACAATGACCCCTATGTTGACTGATATAAATAACTAGTGTCTTGTATGAAAGTTATTTTCCTGAACGCATTTTCAAAAGTGTCCTCTTCTGCTCTCCTGTTTTTGGCAAATCAAACCCATCCTCGTTCAAATCAGACAATACACGTTAAAATCTCTGCCTTAAAGACTTGTTCAAAGATGAGTCTGGTGCTGTGGACTGAGGTCGAGTCCCTTCCTGGGAAGTGGCGGTAAACCCGACTCCCCAACATTTCGTGGGGGTTCAATCGTGCCGAGGCTGCAGGGGGCGAGCAGAAGCCCCCAGACCCAGCGAGTTTCCAGAAGAAGGATCCCAAGCCTCTAACCACCCCTCGGGAAGAACGGTTTCCCCTGGAGGGCCGCCGGCAGGGAAGACTATGGGTGTTCGGGGGGCCAGAACAGGACTCCCAACCACCCCGAATCCCTTTCACTACCTGGCCCGCAACCCGGAAGCAGACGTGGGCTGAGTGACGCATTCGGGTTGCAGTTCCGGGTCAGCCAGTTCTAGATTATCTGCAGCAACACCCCGCCCCCGCATTTCTGACCTGAGCTAGCTATGGCCAGCAGCTCTTGGTGCCCCGGGGCTGAGGTGGACACTGGGAGCGACCAGAGGCAGGTGAGGCAGGTGAGGCCCCCCGAGCGGCACGGACCTTCACTCTAGGCTTGGCCTCACTTCTTTGTCAGGGGCGGTTTTTTCCATTGAGGGGTCCTGTGTTCGGGGCCGCCCGCGGTTCCGTTGCTAGCTGCGCTGTTTGCTCCACCGCGTTCCATTTTCACGGCTCTTATTTTTTCACTTCAGTTCATCTGCAGTCTAGGCCTGCCCAGACGATGTCATGGTCAACTATCAGCATGCAACTGAGCGGCTCAGGGTTGGAGATAGCAACCCGGGTTGTGCTCCCCGCCCCGTCGCCGCTCGGGCACCTTGGACAAGCCACTTGAGAACCTGATTTCTGCCTTTGCAAAAACGCGCAATAATAACATAATAAGGCCTGGAATTCCAGTAGACCCGAGGGTCTATTGACTCGTTTTCTCTTGGTATTGGCTTTTCTTTCATGCGTGGCTCACGTGGGAGTCCTTAAAGCTTTTCGTACCGAGCTATGAGGACAAACGGAGAGGATACGAAATTGAATGCATGCTTTGCTTCCCAGTTCACCCTCAGATTGGGTTATTTTCCTTTTTTAACCCCAAACCAAAAGAATAACTTACGAAGTCTTTGATTATCAGAAAAAAACCCCAAATCAACCACCCACTCTCGTGCTCAAATTCAAAACAACAAAGGAGATATCCAGAGGAATATAGGGCTAGAGTGGGGGGTGTGGATTACCTGTTGAAAAGATTGAGCAGAGAAGATGATGCGCTTATCTTTTCACTTGTGACTCGTGTTCCAGAGTATTGGTGTACAGATATATTTTGCCTCAGTTGCGGACGGAAACGCTGAGTGTGGTAGCAAGGTTGGTTCCAGTCTTCACAATAATGTCTGGCAACCGCTAGAACACGGCGACTCTCTGCCAAGAGCATTCTATACTGTTCATTCAGGGATCCTTCATCCAGACAAGTAATGTTAAAGGCTAATGCTTTGTAAAGGAATAAGGAAAACTCAGGTCTTTAGCAAATGTACATTTATTGACTTTTCTTCCTTATTAACTTCTTTCAGAATGAGGAAATTGAAGCAATGGCAGCTATATATGGCGAGGAATGGTGTGTCATTGATGACTGCGCCAAAATATTTTGTATTAGAATTAGCGACGATATAGATAACCCTAAGTGGACACTTTGCTTGCAGGTATTTTTCCCCCTTCATTACAGTCGTTTAACCAGTTACAACATTGACTCTATATGATTGACTGCTATGGCATTTCCCTAATAACTATTGTGTGACTTTTTAAAATTGTGTTTTTGTTGTTAGCTTTTGTTAACTATTGATTATCTAAACACACGGGTAATTAAATCTCAGGTCATTCTCAAGTCATGCTTTAATTGGTAGTCTCAATTTTTCCTCTCAATTTTAATTAAAATACTCTTTTTTAAAAAAGATTTTTATTTATTTTTAGAGAGAGGGGAAGGAAGGGAGAAAGAAAGGGGGAGGAACATAAGTGTATGATTGCCTCTCAGGTGGCCCCCACTGGGGACCTGGGTTGCAACCCAAGCATGTGTCCTGACTGGGAATTGAACCAGAGACCCTTTGGTTTACATGTGGGTACTCAATCCACTGAGCTACACCAGCCAGGGCTTAGAGTATTCTTAATGTACCATTGACAGACTTGACTTTCACTTCCTTTCATTAGCCTGTCCATTTAATAGGAGAGGATCTAAACCTGGAAGATAGCTAACATTTAAGAGGAAGAATAGGTAAGTAATTTAGATGGTTCATAGAGTAGATACTCATTTCTCTATTAATTGAGAATTAGTTGTGGTTAGGATTAAGTAAATGAAAAAATCAATATGCTTTTCTGTTTTAATGCTTATTCTTTGATCACTGCCTATTCTTTCAACGTAAGAGATGCTAAATTGAGTTTTTGTCAGTTTCTGTTTTTATAGTGCTATTTTGAAAAGAAAGCTGTACCGTTATGTGTTAGCTGATAATGTATTTAACAGTATTTAATAGAATTTTTTTTAGTATTTGTTCAGAAAAATCCCTGGAACATATTATAATGGCACTCTGTTCATTTAGAGTTAGGGTATAATGACCCTATTTCAGTTTTTCTTTTCCTTCATCTTTGTCTTCCTCACCCTTATTTTCTAGGTGATGCTACCGAATGAATATCCAGGTACAGCTCCACCTGTTTATCAACTGAAGTAAGTTCTATTTTCTAAATTTATATTTTTTATAAAAATTATGCTTTTCAAGGATTGTTTCTCTGTTATATAATTGTGTTTATAAAAAACCTTTGTTGTCAAAATGTGTATAGAAATTAAAAATACCATTTGGACTCAGTATAGAGCATTTAAATAAAAATTTAAATTCGATAAAAACAGTGAAATATGTCACTTAGTATTTGTCTGTAGAGATGGGGAGGGAATGTTAGACAAACTAGTAATCTAGACACCATGGCCCGTAGAGTTTCTCCGAACCTGGCTCTGCCACAGGCCTACCGTGGTTCTTTGGCATGCCTCTGTCTAAGACTGCCTGCCTCCTGTGGTGCTTCTGGTGCTTCTGGTGCTTCTCCCTGCCATTGTTTAGAGTCATCTTCTCTGCAGCCAAAGCTTATTCATCTTAATGAGTCATGACCTGTTTGATTGCAAGTAACCTTTGGTTAATGTTGCCATTAGTGGGATTGGTTTTAGTGTGAGTGTTTTAAAACCATAGCAATAAAATTTGCTGTTCATAATGGGCCTGTGTTGTGCATTTTTATTTATTAAAAGTGATAGATGTAATTATAGAATGCTTGTAAACATAAATACCCTTTTCAGAAAAAGTTAAATTCTTTACAGTCCCATGGCAATCAGCTTATTTGTAAGAGTTGTTTTTGTGACACCAGTTAGAATACATTGGGAATTGCTGATAGTGTGGTAAAAACTCTGGATCTGGAAATTTAGATTCTGGAACCTGTTCTGCCACTTCGGTAAACTTGGGCAGTTTTATGACACCCTGTGAACTCACTCCTGTGTTTTTAAACCATATTTTAATTGACCGATATTGATACTGGCTTCATCATGGTTTCCTGGGAGTTAATGTCAATGAAAGCATTTTTGAACTGTATTGATTTAAGATAATATTTTATAAGATAACATATAATGAAAATATATCATTTTAAAACATAAAACTATTTGTGACATAATCCATAATTTATATTTGAGATATAAACAAATCCTCAGATAATCTTCTCTATTGTCTTTTTAAATTTTAGTGCTCCTTGGCTTAAAGGACAAGAACGTGCAGATTTATCTAATAGTCTTGAGGAAATATATGTGTAAGTGACAAGAGATTAAAAACTTGTATTAGTGATTCTGTTTTAGGCTTTTGTTCGAACTGTTATATGTTGGGGCCTTTTCCCAATTTTTTTAAAGCTGTCTTTCCATTAACAAAAAGAATGCACTTGAAGAGTCCTTGAAAGATTGCTTATATAATTTTATATATACATTTGCTATTTTAGGCTATGTTGAATGAAACTGGTAAAACCAGAATCCTAAGCATAATTATTTATTAAAATACTATGTAATGTGTGAAGTCTATTACATATACTGCATTTTTTTTACTGTCTCGTTAATTCAGCAAATGGTATGTAGCAGTCACTGTAGTAGATCCTGGATACACAGAGTTGGCAATGACAGAAATGGTCCCTGTTTCCATGGCATTTAGAATTACTGGTAGGAAAGACATTTCTTATAACATTGTAGAACTGAATGTAAACCTGCAGCTGTGATAAGCTCTGTAGAAGAAGGATATTAATCTGTAGTACTAAATTTGGAAAAAGATCTGACCTATTGCAGGAGGTTAGGGATGGCTAATTTGACTTAACAGCTGAGTTACTTAGGTGAAGGTGACTCCGGTGAAAGGCCCCAGCATGTGCAGAGGTTCTGTATTAAGGAGCCTGGCACATTTCAGTGCAGGGAGTGGTTGCATGAAGTGGGGAGAGAGAGGAAGGGAGAGAAGGGAGCGTGGTGGGGAAATGACCTGGAGAGGTAGGCGGGGAAGTCATACAGAGTTCTGGCAGCCACGTTAAAGATTTTTGTCTCTATCCTAATACCCAGGGAAGCAGAGAAGGGTCTTAAGTGGTGTGATGCCGTGATAAGATTTTCACTTTAAAAACACCTCTGTTTCTGTGTGGAGGTTAATTGGAAGAGAGCAATAATAGGTATGGGACATCAATCAGGCGGATGCAGTAGTCCAGAGAAGATATGAGTGATTTTGGGTTAATTTTAATGAGATACATTAAGTTAGGGAGACATAATGCTCTGGAATATCAGTTTTACTGTAATCCATGAATTGGTCAGTGTTGTTAGGTTGTGCGAGAAATAGAGCCTGGAGGAACTGGGTGATCTGATCTAAGTGCCTTTATTTGATGCTGTGCTGAGAGGCGGGCTGGTCAGGGTCCACTTCAGCACTGGGGGAAGGCAAGAGTGGAGTTTTTAAAAGAAAAGGTTCGGGGTTTGCGAAGGGATAGGGGAAGGGTTAGTCTCTTGTTCTTCTAGGCGGGTGCCTCAGGGTTCCAGGATGTGAGCCTGGACAGCGGGTCAGTTTGGCCACTGGCTACTGTGGCTGGCGCCAGTTGTCTGTTGCGTGCAGCGGGAGAGAGTTTTGATTAGGCCGAGGGCTACCAAGGCAGTCGGGACAACTGAGTCATAGGCAGTCCGGAGGGTTGGAAACCGGCCCGACTGGGTCATTAGCAGTCTGGCAGGTTGGGGGTCTGGCCTGACCCTTACATCCCAGGCTACTTTTTATTATTTTAGTGAGGCTGAGGGTAAATGGGTGAAGGTCTGTCCTCTGGAACTGCTTCCGGCTGGGAAGGGTCGTAGAGCCGACCCTAAGCCATCTCCATGAGCCGTGCTTGGGCTTGTTCTTGCCCTGGTTGATGATGTTGCAGGACAAGTACTGCCCTGATTTGTTTTTTGTACTGCCCCAACCTGGAAGATACAAACTTTACAAGCACTTTAAAGATATATGGCCCAAGCGTAAGAAGTGGGAGAATTGAAAAGAGGAGTCCCATGGAGAGGCAGTAGCCAGGTCATGCTGGGGAGCCAGGAACGAGGATTTATGGAAGGACTCAGATTCTTGATCTTAGAAGCAGACTCCAGTATACCCTGATTGTTTTGTTGGACCTGGCCTGATTTGTTAACGTAGAAACAGCACTCTTCTCTGAGATACAGACATGTTCCTCCCTCTTATGCTCTGAGTAGGTCTAGGGCTCCCTGGTTTTGGAGGGCTACCCCTGCTGTTCCTAGAGTGTAGCTAGGATTTCCCCTGTCTTGGTAAGTGCCTCTGCTGTTTCTAGCGGTAACTGGTAGTGCATACCTAGGGAGGTGCCATCTGCCACAGCCTGGTCAGATGGGGGAGGGGGTATGCATAGGGAGGGGGAAGAGAGTCCCCAGAGGGGTCAAAAGATGTTTCTGCCAGGGCGCTGGTAGCAGATGGATGCTGCTGGGGAAGGGGAGAGTGGAGAAGGATTTGGTAGGTGGAACAGGTCTGGCATAGGGAGGGGCGCCTGCGCAGCTCACAGAAGGCCTGGATGCATGGGACCTCAGTCCACTTGCCCAGATGCTGACAGTAATTTTCAAGGTCTGTGAGGATTTGAGGGTCAAGTGTCCCATTTTCTGGCCAAATGGACCCATTATGAAGCTTATGTTGAGGCCAGGGCATGATACAGAAGAAAATAAGTCTCTTGGATTTAAGGTGCATTTCTAAGCCTAGGTCTTTCAGACTTTTGAGCAGATACCCCAAAGGAGTGTTGCAGGGAGGCAATGATTGGCCCTCACCCTTTATGGAGAATAAGATTTGAGGCGGGGGGAGGGAGCAAGCCCAATCTCCTTATGGTAGGACAAACAAGGTGGTGTCCCGCCTTCCTTCTCACTCCCAAGGGTCCAAGACCTGGCAGACAGTGACTTTGACCCAGCACTGGGATTTTCAAGACGTTGTCTAGGACAACAGCAGAACAGAGAAGGAGAGTGGCCAGATGAGAGAGACAGACATACGCCTTACCCTAGTTCATTTCAGCGGTGTGGACGCAAAGGTCAGGCAAGTGGGCTTCCCCAATCACGGTCCTCCCAGGTTTCGGCACCAAAATGTTAGAAATGTGTGAGAAATTGAGGCGGGAGGAACCGGGTGATCTGATCCAGGGGCCTTTGTTTGATGCTGCACTGAGAGGCAAACTGAGTTGGGGTTGACTTCAGCACCGGGGGAAGGCAAGAGTGGAGTTTTTAAAAGAAAAAGTGTGGGGTTTGCGAAGGGATAGGGGAAGGGTTAGTCTCTTGTTCTTCCAGGCGGGTGCCTCAGGGTTCCAGGATGTGAGCCTGGACAGCGGGTCAGTTTGGCCACCGGCTACTGTGGCTGGCGCCAGTTGTCTGTTGCGTGCAGCGGGAGAGAGTTTGGATTAGGCCGAGGGCTACCAAGGCAGTCGGGACAACTGAGTCATAGGCAGTCCGGAGGGTTGGAAACCGGCCCGACTGGGTCATTAGCGGTCTGGCCTGACCCTTACAGTAAGGGTTGGCATCTATGTTCTAGGCGGCTGCTCCACTTGGTGCTCCTTTTCTGTGCCTGAGAACTAGACCACGTTTCTTTTCCTCCTAAAATATTTGACTGAAAAGTGATGTGATACTATTTGTTTCTTCCTAGGGGAAATGTGGTCTTCCTTGAGTTCCCAGGTTTGCACTAGACTCTGGAAATAACCAAGAATTGGGCATTCCAGTAGGGGACACCACTTTTAGTGATTCCATTGCCCTCAGCATTTATGTGTTTTTTATTTCCTCAATTAAATGTTTCCTGATACCTCTTTCTAACCTTATTGACCACTCCAACTTTGGTGGCCCCAACAAACTTCTTTCTGTAATCCTTTCTGGTTATTTACCAGTTTATCTCCCCTGTTAGAGTAAGATAACTATATTACAAATTTGTTCACCAGTGATGTTGTAATTGTTTGTCATGTTTTAGTACTTAACATGGCCTCTGTAAGTTGGCAGGGTTAAACACTTCCTCTTTCTTGAAAATCTTTCCCATGCTTGGTTTCTGTCATGTTAGTTACACTCATCAAGTTATCCTGTTACCTATGCATAATCTCATGCACCCTCTTTTCTCTATCCAAAAAGTCCCTCCTTTGCTAAGAGATATGCTCCCATAGGACACAGCTTACTGTTCTCCCTATCTAGTTAAGTTGAGCTATTTAAGAATTAGG
Organism: Sturnira hondurensis; assembly: GCF_014824575.4. Taxonomy (NCBI): domain Eukaryota; kingdom Metazoa; phylum Chordata; class Mammalia; order Chiroptera; family Phyllostomidae; genus Sturnira; species Sturnira hondurensis. The sequence goes on from NW_028074503.1 coordinate 4,200,762, forward strand.
AAGCATTAGTCCTGGCTGGTGTAGCTCAGTGGATTGAGTGATGGCCTGTGAACCAAAGTGCGGACGGTTTAATTCCCAGTCAGAGCGCACGGACCCCGTCCCCAGTGCATGAACGTGTGAGAAGCAACCACACACTGATGTTTCTTTCTTTCTCTCCCTTCCCCTCTCTCTAAAAATAAAATTAAAAAAATCTTAAAAAAATAAAAAAGAATTAGGAGGCATCAGAAATTACAAAGTAGTTTGTTCTAAAGATAGAGTGTGGTTCATACTGTTTTCTTTACTAAAAGTGCTGGAATAACCAAAGTCCAGTGATACTGTTTTCACACACATGGTCTAAATAGAAATATGTGTTCTGTTTTTTTTTTTAAAGATTTTATTTATCTTTTAGAGAGGAAGGAAAGGAGAGAAGGAGAGAAATATCGATATATGGTTGCCTGTCATGAGTCCCCTGCTGGGAACTGGCCTGCAACCCAGGCATGTGCCCTGACTGGGAATCGAACCGCAATCATGTGGTTCGCAGACCTGTATTCAATCCACTGAGCTACACCAGCCAGGGCTATGCATTCTGTTTTTGAAAGTTTTGTGTGACAACTTCGAACTGTATTTTTCCATAAAATTCCAGCAGGGGGCAGCTAGTAAAAACTATTGGTCTTTGAAAATTAAACATATTAAGGTAAATGTATGAATATAGTTCTTTAATATTTATATTTTCATTATGTTCTAAAAAGTATAACTATCTAGATTTTCATATTAATTTAGCATCATTTTGACTGTTAAATTTGATTTTTGCATAGATAGGAAGATGAATTATAGTTTGTTCTTATGTAGGGAGGTAAGAAGTCGGAAAACTTGTAGTTTCTTGGTTTTTCATAAACGTTTATTGATTATCTCCTATATGTTGACACTGTTATGTGTTTGGAATTAAAAAAATAAGAAATACATGTACCAGTACAGTATTGTGACATAATTACTGAGAAGTTTGGACCAAGTGTAATAGCACTTTTTAGAGTATTTAGTAACTAATATTCTCTGGGCATTTGTAAAGGCAGGTCCATTGTGAAGGTGACTGTTGAGCATAGTGTTTGCCATGTGATTAAAAGAAGAGTTTCTGACAGACGGAAAATGCATGAGCAAAGTCACGTAAATGGGAAGCAACCTGGCATCCTCAGAGATTGGCAAGTAGTTTTAGATGCCAGGTATATAAACTGAGGTTTAGGTGTTAGAAGAAAACCAGTAAGCTGGGGTAAGGAGTTTGGGCATTATCTTGTCGGCTCTAGGAGCTTTAGGCAGGGGAATGATTCAATCAGATTTGTATTGCAGTGTGGAGAATGGGCTGTGAAGAGTTGGAAGGAACAGCGTAGGAGGAGCAGTCAGTAACTCAGGAGGTGATGGAGGCCTTTATTAAGGCAACAAGAAGGCCGATGGAGAAACATGGTCAGTTAAAGAAATACTTAAGAATGTAAACTAGGCTTCGGTGATTAGATAGATTACGTTGCTTATCATATCTTATTTTTGTTTAAATATTTTGCATGTGGATATTTTGAATATATGAACATAATTATTTTAATACAACCAAAGGTAAATAACATTTCAAAATACTTAGAACAACTGATGTTAAGAGAAAATGAAAGGTATTAGAATTTTTTTGTAGTATTTGAATTTATGGTGGTACATTTCAAAACATTTAATTTTAAATCCAAGAAAATGATCATTTAAAATTCTTACCTGCTCTTCACATTTTGATGTATCATGGAGTTTTAGAGTTAAAAATTGAAGAGTGAGGCTTGTCAAAGCAAAAATTGCGCCAAAGTTGAACTGGCAAACAAGACTCTTCAAGACTAATATTGTATTAGGGGCCAAGGGAGAGTGGCCAAAACTCAGTCTGAACTCAGCCTCCTGAGACCAAAGGGAGGAAGATTTTTAAGGGCTGGGATGAGCTAGTAGGAAGGTCCTGAGGGGAGCGTGGTCAGTGAGATGTGTCTAGCAAATGAATTTTCTTGTTATTAGGCCATCTGTGTTTGCTAATTATTGCTCAGCAGAAGTTAGGCTCCTGTCTTCTCAGAGGTGGGGAGCTAGGGGCTCCGTCTTCCTTGATGATGACATCTCAAAAGGATGGCTCCCAGGTCCTCGAGAAAGACACGCCTGGGTTGTAAAACTGACAAGAGTCTTCTAAAAAGATACACATGTATCCTAAAGGAGCAAAGGGTTCATAACAACTTGCCTGAAGAAAGGTTCTAAGAAAGGGGAGATCACTGCCTAGAGTCAGGTGCTGCCTGTCTGAAGTCTGTCACACTGAAGTTTTTGTCCTTGAGATCGTGTGACATCCTTGATTGCTTTCTCATCTTTAAAACGAAGGTAATAGAATAATGTGAGGATTAAGTGACATAGTTCATGTAATGTGCTTCAGCACTATATAGTAACAGCTCTCATTAAAAGAGTTGTCTCATCTAATTTGGTCATTTTAAAAATGAGATGATGGAAATTCCAGAGACATCAAGTGATTGGTCTAAGGTCCCTACCACTTAGTGCGTGTTCACGATTGCTTTTACCCTTATGTCAACAAATATAAACATTGGAAAAATAAAGATATAAAAACCAAAGCCACATGTAAAAGTAGAGTCACAAATAACTTTGTTTTGATCATTGTGAATTGGGTAGTGGTTATTTAAATATAGTTATTCACAAAATAGCTCAACCAAATATCAGTTTCTAATTCAGCTTGGTGTTTTATTCAATTTGAAACAATTTTTGTTTCAGGCTTTTTATATTTAGATACTTTACTGTAACTGAACTTCATAAATAAAAGCTTGACGTCTCACCATGTAACAAGTAGTTCTCAGATGTTGCACCCTGAGAGTCCTTGGGATTTAGCTGACTTCCTCTGGACCTGTTGGGGCGGTGCCGGAGGGGTATGGGAGGAAGGGCTCCCAGCTTTTGTGTGTTTTAATGTTTCTCATTCTGCTGGGGGTTTCATTAAAGCAGTGGCAAAAGTTGGAAAACCAAGTCCTGGTGCATAGATAAAAGATAAGAACAAACTACTGTCACAAGAGAAAACACAAATCTAGCAGTAATAACACCAGATATAAAAGTAAAACACCATACCTGGTAGAATTTTGGGGTCCAAGGGAAAGAATAATTTTCATTTTTTTTAGAAAACCTTTCACACACATTACAAATTCCCTACACTGGATGTCGGTCAGTCTCGTTAAGCACTGGGGAAGAAGGAAGGTCAGCCAGTGCCGCTGGGCGGAAGTGCCCTTGTGTGTTGTTCTTCGGGAGGTGGGAGGCGTGGTGGGGGGTGGATTTGAGGTTAAGGTTTAACTTCTTTAGTGTCTGGAAATGCTACTTAGTGTTACAGTTCTTTCAGGGTGTATCTCCTCCCCCCAGCCCCAAATCTGAATGTGAATGTACATTCACAGAAAGATGATTTTTTTTTCTCCCACTGGATGGTTCTAAGGATTAAGTGAATTAAGAAAGCATTGTTTACATGTCTTCTATATAGTAGGTGTTCAGTGAACACTAGATATTAGTATTACAATTTTTAGTGATAATGATGTGAAGAATTCAATAGAATGAGATTAAGACATGGAGAGAATTATATGCAAAAGCATAAATTTGTAAGAGTAATGATTACAAACACAAATAAGGACCCAGTTTTCTCCTTTATGGTGCTACCCCTAGGGCTGCCTTTGTTGCTCATTTATAGTACTGCTTGGTAGGCCCTTAAAGATTGTTAAGTGAATTATGACAGGTTCATTTAAAAACAAACTACTGTTGTAAAGTAAGAAAAGATGCTCTAAACCTCTCTTTCATAGATCTCACAGTGCATGTGGCTTTTACTGCCCTAAAGGCACTGCTGCTTGATGGGAATGCTACCTGGAGAGGGCAACCTGGGCTTTGGGGCACGTCTGCATTCACGTTCTAGCTGTGAGCTTCTTACTGCTTCTAAGACTGTCTTAGCCGAGTTAACTGATCCCTCTAGGTCTGTCTTCTCGTTTGTACAATGGGGAAATAATACCTACTTTATTAGACAATTATGAGTGTTGAATGTGTTGATACATACAATGTGCTTTGGGCTTAGTACACACCCAATTCATTTTCCCTTTCCCTGTCTCTGCCCCGCTAAGTCTTACTGAGAAGAGAGGATAGGAGTGGGAATTGTTTAAAAAAAAAAAACAAAAACAAAACTCAGCCAATGCTCTCAAGTTTTTAAAGACGTTTGCAATTGACTTTTGCTTCCTCTAAGAAGACAAGTTACCAAAGAACACAGGAGTATTTTAGTGGTAAGGAGTTATGGGTGAGATAGGGAGGGTTTCAGTGATTTGAAAAGTATTGTTTTCCTTCTGTATGTGTGTTTTCAAAGTTCCCTTTGGACGGTGCTGATGAGTGGTAATAAAGAGAAGTAATGATTTCAAGTGAAGGTTTTAGAGGAAGTTGGTGAGATGTTATGAAGTGGCAGGGTGATTTCTTTACATCTTACCTAAAATTAGTGTCATTCCCTAAGGAGTAGACACTTGGGCCTTTATTTCATTGCGGTTACAGTATTTAACACATCCACTCTGTGGACATGAACCAAGGCACCTTCTTTTTCTCAATGATGCTTTGAGATGGATTCAATTATCGGAGGTAGTCAGACATTTTTTGGAACAGACATTTTATTGCCCAAAATGAATCAATTTGGGCAATAATGTTTTGTCAAAAAAATGAATATAAACTTGTTGCATTGATTGATTGGTTTGTAAATTAACTCTCTGAGGGAGTTCCTCAAATGTTTGAATTCTTTGTTGCAATAAGTACACCAAATAATAAATGTACCAAATAAGTAGTTTGAATTGTCCAAAAATTTAGGGAAGCAAGCAGTGACTGGATACTAACATTGAGAAACTAAATTGTATTTACACTTACATAATTCATCCAGGTCAAGTTCACAAATTTTCTTTCTCTTCTTTGGTTGTAACACTTTTGCTTATTTTAAGCAATCAGTGTTAATTTCGGAGCCAGTTAGAATTGTTAATGTTGATATAAACTATACTAAACACTCATCCACAAATGTTAGTAAATTTCATGATTTTATAAATTTTTTAAAAGGCATGGCTAGATGCATATAATTCATTAGATTGTGAATATGTCTGTATTTTTTCGAATTTGAGAAGGAAATTTTAAAAAATAACCTTTTCTTCCTTGAATCTTGTTTAGACAGAATATTGGCGAAAGTATTCTTTACCTATGGGTGGAGAAAATAAGAGATGTTCTGATACAAAAATCTCAGATGACGGAACCAGGTAGGATTGCACATATATCAGTGCCATTTTAACTTACAGTGATTAAATGTTCACATGGATATTCTAATTGAAATCTTTAATGAAAATCTGTGTTCTGTTTTATGATTTACGTATGATAAAATGTAAATTTTTTTAAAAAGTTCATTTACTCGTGTACCCATGGTTCTTTATATAAGGTTTAGCTTTTTTGGTTTAATATTATAGTCTTATAGAAATAGAATTTTATGATTAAAGAATTCAGATCAAAAAATTTCTGCTTTGACTATTGTTAAGCTAATATGTACCATATAACATTCTTCATGCATTATTAGACTGTATAAGATAGGCATTAGCTTCAAATCAGTATAATGTTTTTAGAAAAAGAACTTTGAAAAACATACTGACTGATATTTAGGATATAAAAATTGACTTTGAAAATTGATTTTTAAAATTGAGGTGTAATAAATATGCTATAATTATTCACCCTATGAAAGTGTATAATTGAGTGTTTTTAGTATATTTCAAACTTGTGCAACCATCACCACCATCTAATTTCAGGACATTTGAAAGTTGATATTGCTCTATGATTATTATTTTATTGACTCATCAAGTGTATGACAACATGGAAATTTCTGTTGTTTCCTATTTATTTTGCTAGTCTTTTGTTTTATTTATTACAAAGACCTTTTAGAGGAAAGTAACTCTATTTAATCTAATTTTATTTCCCCAAAGCTTCATTGTTATCATTGATAGAATGGTTTTCAATTTGAAAAAAATACGGAAAAAAACCCATTTGTTTATTTACAAATGTTTTAGAAGTTTATTTTAGAGAATCGGTTATTAGGACTTCCTTAGCCAGTTCAGTATACATTTAAAATTGATATATAATTTTTCAGAGAATTTTAGTATTTTTTTATAGAAGCAAATGTTTTTACTGTTCCCATTAAAATGAAAAAGTAAATGGTAATGAACACATTTTGTCCATGTGACAATCTTTTTTGAAGGGTTTTTCTTAACTTTTTGTGATCCATCAGTGATTTTATAGCATTTCAGAGCATCTGTGAGGAGTGTAGTCTCAAACAAAATTGATTTTTGTCAATCCACCATTGTAGTGCGTGGAATAATGACAAAAATGGAATGTATACCAGTAAAAATTTAGGACTCTTAAAAAAAAACTTTGGGGTCACTCAACTCTTAGGAAATTTAAAAAAATTATTGATCTTGAAAATATTTTCCCTTTCCCACCTATATCCATAATTTCGTTTAGTCACTCTTCAAATTTTTGAGTTATTGATTTGTTTTATACAATTTATACTGTATAAAAATTTTGTTTGAAATGTTTGATCAAAAATTGGCTTTGTAGACTTTATATTAAAAGGGGAGGATTAGTGATCCTGAAGAACTGGTACAAGCTAGTGATCGATCAGGCTCTCTCCCGAGAATTCTCCTCCCTGGGGGACACACTTGACAAGTAATTTATCTTGATTATAATGTTAATCTTCAGTAGAAGTTTATTGTTTATTATTTCATATTGTTTTTCTATTTTAGAAATATTAAATTTAGAAATAATTGTATACAACTACTAACAATTTATAACAATTTGGAACTGATTTTAGAATTAAAGGAAAGTTGCAGAAATAGTACAAAGAGTTTATGTCTCTCACTCTGCTTCCCCTAATAACATCTTACATCACCACAGTATAATTGTCAAGAACAGGACTATAATAATAATGACAGAGCTTATTCAAATGTGGGGGCGACTTTCCTTGAAAGTGCCATGGATGAGAGTAAACATGACAGAGATATGATGTGATCTGCTTGGGGAAGAGAGGTGGCCAGTTTCCAGAGGAAAAAGGCCGTCGGCAGGGGCAGTTTCTCAGGGGAAAAAGGCCCGAGCTCCCTCCTCCATAGCCTTTTATTGGGCTGTAATACACAGGAATACAGGGCAGCAAGGATCAAGTAGATAACATTTCAAAGAAATCTGAGGGCTTAGAATGAGTCAGAGTCTATCAGGAACAGAGTTTTAGGGTTTCCTGCTCGAACCCTTAACATATGAATGAAAGCACTCTTAGCAGAGCAGATTTCACAGGTTTATCAGCAAGTCTTTGTGATGCCAGATTTTCCCCCAGGACATGCTCTAGCAAGGCAAGGAGATGCACCTCTCCCCAACAGGTATTCAGGCTTAAGGAGATTAGAGCCAGGAAGCGCTTCTCCCAGAGGTCATGGGGACTCGGGCTTTGTCAAAGCTAGGGGGCGAGAGTCCATTGCTCCTTGTTGCAGCCCCCGCCCCCCAGTCCTTCCATGAAGACCTCTCAAGTGATCGAGTCTGGCTTAGGTTGCCCTCCGCTGTGAGGGGTCTTACCTGTCATTGACTTCCGACCAAGCTTTGGGGGCAGGGAGAGGAAACTGAGGCAGCATTTGCTACCAGGGACAAGCTTTGTCTCCTGCGGCTCGCATTCCAGAGGTAGTCCCTCACCCTTAGCCACAAGGAGTCAAGATATAATTCCTAGAACCTGGCAGAGTGGTCTACAACATTCAAATTTCACTAATTTTTATACTTAAGTTCTTTCGACTTTTGTTGGATCTGGTCCAGGATTCTATGGCACATTTAGTTGTTTTTTTTTTTTTTTTTTACTTTCTTCTAGTCTTTAAACAGTCTCTCAGTCTTTTTTTGCCTTTTGTGACCTTTTATGACTTGACACTTTTGAATGCAGTGATCCACTATTTTGTAGAATGGTCTTCAATTTGGGTTTGTCTGTTATTTTCTTGTGTTGGAGTAGGATTAGGCATTTTGGCAAGAATATCACAAAAATGATACTATGTTCCTCACAGTACATATCAAGGAGCTCGTGATATCGGTATGGTTTGTTTTTGGTGATGTTCACCTTGATCCCTTGATTAAAGTTGTATGTGCCTGATGTCAGCCCTGCAAAGTCATTGTATTAGTCAAGGTTTTCCAGAGAAACCGAACCAATAGTGTGTGTGTGTGTGTGTGTGTGTGTGTGTGTGTGTGTGTGTGTTTAAAGAGAGAAAGAGAAGGAAGAAGAGGGAGACTTGATTTATTTTAAGGAATTGGCTCACCAGATTGAAGGGTCTGACAAGTTCAAAATCTGCAAGGCAGGCTAAAGACCTTGGTAAGAATTGATGTTGCAGCTCAAGTCTGAAGATTCCCTTTTCCTATGGGTAGGTCAGCTTTTTTCTGTTAAGACCTTAACTGGATGAAGCTTATTCACGTTATGGAGGGCAGTCTACTTTACTCAAAGTCAACTGATTTGAACTTGAATTCCATGTTAAGAAGTATCTTACAAAAACATCTAGAATAGTACTTGATCAAATATCTGGGTACTGTGACCTAGCCAATTGATATATGAATTCTGTTACAAAATTACTGTCTTCTACAAAAAAAAATGGCATAAAGGAAAGAACAGATCAAAGCTCCAGAAAAAATACAACTAAGTGATGAAAAGATAGCCAACCTATCTTTAAAAGAAAAAGATGCACAGTTCAAAACACTGATAATTAGTGTGCTCACAGAAATGGTTGAGTATGGTCACAAAATACAGGAAGAGGTGAAGGCTATGAAAAGTGAAATAAAGGAAAATGTACAGAGAACCAACAGTGAAGGGAAGGAAACTGGGACTCAAATCAATGATTTGGAACAGAAGGAAGAAATAAACATCCAACCAGAACAGAATGAAGTAACAAGGATTCAAAAAAATGAGAAGAGGCTTAGGAACCTCTGAGCCAACTTTAAATGTTCCAATGTCTGAATCACTAGAGGTGTCAGAAGGTGGAGAGGAAGAACAAGAAATTGAAAACTTATTTGAAAGAAAAATGAAGGAGAACTTCTGTAATCTGGCAAAGGAAATAGACTTCTAGGAAGTCCCGGAAGCTCAGAGAGTCCCCAAGAAGTTGGACCCGAGGAGGAACACACCAAGGCACATCATAATTACATTAGCCAAGACTAAAATGAAGGAGAGAATCCTAGAAGCAGCAAGGGATAAGGGGACAGTCACCTACAAAGGAGTACCCATCAGACTGTCAGTGGATTTCTCAAAAGAGACCTTACAGGCAAGAAGGGGCTAGAAAGAAGTATTCCAAGTCATGAAATCCAAAGACCTACAGCCAAGATTGCTTTATCCAGCAAAACTTTCATTTAGAATGGAAGGACAGATAAAGTGCTTCTCAGATAAGGTCAAGTTCAAGGAGTTCATCATCACCAAGCCCTTATTATATGAAATGCTAAAGGGACTTATATAAGAAAAAGAAGATGAAAAATATGAACAGTGAAAGGACAGCAAACACACAGTTATTAACAACCACACCTAAAACAAAAGCAAACCAAGAGGACAGCTAGATCAGGAGTGGAACCATAGAAATGAAGAACACATGGAGGGTTAGAAACAGGGGGGTGGGAGGAAGAGAAGGGGGGAGAAGGCACAGAAAATAGCATAGATGGTAGGTAGAAAATAGATAGGGGGGAGGGTGAGAATAGAGGGGGAAATATAGAACCTAAAGAACTTGAGACACGTGGTTATAAACTAAGGGGGGGAGAAGGGTGGGGGAGGGAGTGTGCGGGTGGAGGGGAATTAAGGGGGGGAATAGAACAACTGTAATGGTATAATCAATAAAATATATTTAAAAAAAAAAGAAATGTTAAAGGGACTTACCTAAGAAAAAGATAAGGAATATGAATGGTAAAATGACAACAAATTCACAGCCATCAACGATCTAATCTAAAAAAACAAAAGCAAACTAAGCAAGCAACTAGAACAGGAATAGATACACAGAAATAGAGGTCATATGGAGGATTATCGGTGGGCAGGGGGTTGGGGGAAAAGGTATAGGGAATAAGGAGTATAAATGGCAGGTACAAAATAGACAGGGGGAGGTTAAGAATAGTATGGGAAATGGAGAAGCCAAAGAACTTAAAATGTATAATGCGTGGACCTGAACTAAGAGGTGGGAGAGTAATGGGGGAGTACAGGGTGGAGGGGAATAAAGGGGAAAAAATGGGACAACTGTAATAACATAATAAAATTTATTTAAAAAAGAAAAAACCAAAAATTTAGTATAAAGCTAAAAAAGATGACTATCTTTTCCTTTGTAGTTCGTAAGTATCTTGGGGGTGGTACTTTGAGGATATGCTAGTATCTTATTCCATCTTAAAGTTTTGCTCACTAATTTTAATATTCATTAGTGCATCTGGTCAACAATATTTATTACAGTATGTAGGTGTTTGCCTAATAGTGATTTACATTTGATTCTTCTACATTTATTAATTGTAATTATATTGTGAGGAAGAGCTTTCTTTTCCTATTTATATTAGTATAAACTCATGTATTAATTTATTACATGGAATAAAATTTCATACTGTCATTATTTTTTGCTCAAATAAAAACCCAGGTGTGGGTTTTAGGAGCTCCTTCAGGTAGGCTCCTTTGTTCTTTGGATAAGCTTCCATCTTTTTTTGGACAGTTTTTAAAAATCTCTGAAATTGCCAAATATTTCAGGATCAGTTTGTTTTATCCTTGCTCCAACCTGGAATCAGCCACTTTTTGTAGAATCCCTGGTTCCTTCTACTGAAGAATGATATTTAGAGACCAATATTAATAATTCTTAAGTATAATTTCTTACTGCCTTTATAGATCACTCTTAATGTTTCGTATTCACATAGACCCAGATGTAAAGAAGAAAACTGAAGAGGAAGGTGTTGAATGTGGAGGTGATATCCTTTCAGCATGTCCACCAGTTAAAGCATTGGGTTTTGGTAATAGTCAAAATCAAGCAGGTATAATATTACTAACTGGTGTCTTTTGAGGAAAGTGGGATGGTAGCATTATGAATTGTTTTTGGAATGGCTTAGCAATTTAGTGAACTCCCACATGTTAGGAAATAGTTATTCATTTGCAGAAAATTGAGTTAATTTTTTCCTTTCCTCGTGGCCATTTTGGTGTTTCCTGGGTATATCAGAATGGTGAGGAAAAAATAAATTTCATTTATATTTTTAGGGTTTTTTTTTGCTCCTTTCTAGATTTTTGAATTGGTGATGGGAGAAATTGAAACTAAGAAAAGCTGTGTTTTCAGTTAATCTGTTAATTCAGACAAATCTTTTAATTTCAGTTATCTATTAATTCACATATATTTATGTTTTGAAGTTCTCAGCTGTCTCCTGATTTCTCAGAGTTAAATTTTAGTCTATACTAAACAAGTAGATACCATAATTGAAAGTACAAGGCTAGTAAAATGTCTTTAAGATTTTAGTTTTTGCTTAAGCAAATTTATTTCATAATATAGTAGTGGCATTCAACTTATGAAAGGTGAATCAACTCTATGTTAATATCAAAAATACGTTGCATTTTAGTATTTTAAAATTTTGAATGATACCATCAGTTTCCTCAAGTTTTTTACAAAAATATGATAGACCAAAGGGAACATTCTCTTTGACGGTAAAGAGTTTCCCATGCCATTGTACTGTAGCTTTTAACCAGTGCTGTGGAGGTTTAAAGCTCTTGCGTGGTGTCTCAGGACTAGTGGAAGGGGGTGGAGAGGGGTGAGAGAGTGGCTAGAGGATCCAGGACTCCTACTTCAATCTAAGTAGCTTCTGTTTTATTCATTTATATCTTTGTAGATTTGGCGTAAGATTTCCTTTGGGAAACAGGAGCCACTACTAAGAGAGTGAAGATCACAGTCATAATAAGTGTCATCCACTTTAGGTTGCCCTTAGTACTGTACTAGTACAGTAGTCACAGTCTGTTCAAGAAGAGGACACTGTGGGGGGCAGGTAAAACATTCGGCATAAACCTGGATTTTTGTGCTTGCCCTGCCACAGACCAGTGCAGTGATTTGGGGCAAGTTCGTTAAAGCTCTCCAGAAATATTTTTACACATGTTAGTTGAAGTATTTCATCAATTGTAAGGCAAACCTACTTGGTAAGATTCAACAGATCAGTGAATAGAAATAGGTAAAAATTTTAATTATTTTTTTCCTGAATAACTTTTCATCCTGAATGATGTAGGTGCAGCAACCAGGGTGGTTGGTAAGTTTCTCCTTTTTTAAAAATTGAATTTATTGGGGTGACATTGGTTAATAAAATTATAGGTTGCGGGAGTACATTTCTGTGATATACATCTGTGTATTGTATTGTGTGTTCACCTTCCCAAGTCACGTCTCCTTCCATCACTGCTTATCCCCTTTTACCCTCTTCTACCTCCCCTACCGCTATTAGGGTTGGTAAGTTTCTCATCAGAGTTGAGGGTAAATTAGTGCTTCTTAAACTTGTTGAAGGGGCAGAATAACTGGAAATCCCAATACCCTATGGAATACCAATTTGGTGTATTACTGATACATTTAATTGAATCCTGTGCAGTAGGAACAGTTTTATTAGCAGAATATATTTTGTTACAGTTATATAAAATAAAGTCATAGGTTTCCCAACCCTGAGCTCCATCAACAATAGAATGGGTAAATAAATTATGGTATATTAGCAGCTGTCGATCTTTTTAATCTCAGGACCTCTTTATACTCTTAAAAATTGTCATGTGAATTTATACTACTGCAACAATCCCGGATTTGAGTCCCAACCTGCCACTTTCACTGAGTGACCTTGGCAGGTGAGAATCATGTTAAGTCAAATAGGTTTATGTGCCATATATTTGGAAACTCTTTACTTAAAATTATAACATAATTTTAATAGGCAAGTATTAATTGCCATTTGGGTTGATTTGCCATGTAATTTACATTTCTTTCTCAAATGTCCCCCTCCACATGTATCATTGCCAATTGTTTTAGTATTTGAATGTATGAATTTTAAAAATGAAAGTAATATAACTCTTTAAATGTACAGAAACAGAGGAATTACCTCCAATCGATCACGGCGTTCCCATTACAGACCGGCGAAGCACTTTCCAGGCGCATTTGGCTCCGGTGGTTTGTCCCAAACAGGTAACTTGCTGTGTCCTGCTCACTCTGGGGCTGTTTTACCAAAGTTATCCAAGTAAATGGTTTTTGCAATAATATCCCTATTTTTACTGTTACTAATAGTTTAATTTTGATTTAATCTAAAAATTATTTGCTCATTTTGCTACCCCCAAATTACTGTGAATCATGGTAGATTGGTTTGTTCATCTCTCTTTCACTGCTTTTAAAATTGTATATAAACTCTGATTGGGGTTTAACCTTCTAGTCGATTTTCAAACAAGAAAATTACTGTGCCTAATAGTTTGTTGAATTATTTGTCCTATTGTATGGATGTTCTCGAAAACCAAGTATGTTCCATGGTTGCCCGGTGGAGGGATGGTGGACAGACTGGCTGAGCCCATTCTTTCCCACCTGAATTCCTTTTCCTTTCTGCTTCTTGATCTTGCGTGACTTGATTTCCACCAAAGGATATCAAATGGGAGACTTTCATTTAAAAACTGTATTCTTCGGTCCTCGTCTTTCTTATTCTCTTTTCAACAGAATCATTTTTTTCTCCCTTGCTACTGTACTCTGGCCTAGTTTAAACTTTATTGATATAAGGGACAATTTTAATACTACCTATAAAGTTAAATGAACAAAAATACAAAATCACATTAATTTAGATAGGTTTTAAGGATTGGTCTCTTCCTTTTGGTCTTACAGCTACTCTATCCAAGTTCTTCAGAAGTCCTGACCCGCAGGGGTACAGTTCTTTGTGCCAGGCTTCCCTTGCACCCTCTCTTTTAGTCTCAGGAAGAGGCAGTTCTTTTCTTCATTGACTTGTGGTCAAGATAACAGCTTTTGGTGCACGCTTCTGGGATTTTCTCTCAAGAACCCTATTTTGCTCTTGGCCATTGCCCCTAATCTTATTGTTAGGGTCCTTCGTAGACATTCTGTTCTGAGTCTCTTCAGCCTGTATCCTCTGTCTATTTTTTATTACTATCACTTAGACTTATAGGATCATAATCCATAAAAGTGGAAATAAAGCTTAGAGGTCAGTGTCAATTTTTTATCAGAAAACTGAGCACTTGAAAGGTTAAAAAATGATAAGCATAAAATTTTATAGTTTCTGATCCAAATCAGTCTTCCTGACTCCAACTCAGTCTTCATTGCTTCTAGTATTTCTTCCGTACTCCTTGCCAGTTGCTTTTCTACACAATCTGACCATGTGTCTTCCATCCCCCCTCACTTAATCCTCGCAGGTTCCTGTTGTCTGGGAGGAAAAATCTCACAGTAGTATACAAAGTCCTTTGTGATATGTCCCTGGCCTGATGGTTACATCATAAACCTTTCTCTTTTATGTCCTTGCTAGGGTTGCTAGATAAAATCCAGGATACCTAGTTAAATTGAATTTCAGATGGACATTGTTACATGGGACATACTTACAATGAAAAATTATTTGTGATTTGTCTAAAATTTCACTTAACTAAGCATTCTTTATTTTTATATGCTACATCTGGTACATCTGCATATGCTCTCTCCTCTGAATGTAGCTGCTTCTTCCCGCCCCGCCCCTCACCTTTCAATGCGGAAAAACTGCCATTTCTCATTCAAGATTCGGCTCGTGCTACTTCCTCTGTCAACCTTACGTGACTCCCTGAGAGAGTTTTAGTTTTATAACACTTGGAACGTACCTCTATTGTGTGCCTAGCAGACTGGACACGTAAATTTGGTAAATTTTCAGAGCTCATTTTTAGGAATTTTCATACTTACATTTAAAATTTCCTATGTGGGGAAAAATATTTTATGTCCAAGAACTCTAGGCATGGTTAGTGCTAAAATATTTGTTGATAATTGGTGTTCAGAAACCAGGGCTTTCATTTTTATGTCAGTTGTGAGTACCAGCTTCTGCCCCTGAAATGAGGAGAAAACTTTGGAGATGGTTTTTTCAGAGTGTAGAAGATTCTTTACATACCTTTCAATACCACAGTACTTAAATCAACATGCTTTAAGATATTTTTCTGGTATTTATTCATAGAGACAATAAAAAGTATACATTTATTTATTTGCTGTTGTTTTTAAGGTGAAAACGGTTCTTGCCAAATTGTATGAGAATAAGAAGGTAGCCAGTGCCACGCACAACATCTACGCGTACCGGTGAGTGACCGCCCCTGCTGTGGGAATGTGCGCTTTGTGAGCAACGGAGACACTGATGTGTTGGAAACCACAGGAAGGAAACAAATGAGAGGGAGAGTCAGCCATTTTGTACCATTAAATGTAACCAATAATATTTTAATATGTTTTCTGTCTTTTCTATGCAAAATTTATCTTTTCAATGCTTTACCCTAGTATAGTGTTGTTTTCTTAATTTACAAAAGCATTTCCCCATGATATTATACTTTCTTTGCAAACATTATTTTAATGGTTGTATGATATATGTTTGAGGCTCCAAGCTACAATTTATTTAACCATTTCCTTTTTGTTTTAGTTTTTCACATTTTTCACTATAATAAAGAATAGTTTGGGGAACATCTTTGCTTGTTTTTTATTTTTTTGATCACTTCCTCAGGATAGGTTTTCGTTGCTTCAGATTCTTTTTTGAACTGAAATGGAAGTATAATTATAGATGAAGAAGAAATAGATTCCTAGAAGTAAAATTATCAAAAAGTATGAACATTTTTGAAACTGATACATATTGCTAAATTTCTTCCAGTTTTTCTTTGAAACCAGTTTCTGCTTTTATTAGCAATGAATTAAGGGTGCTGTTTTACTACCTGCCTTTTATTTTTGAGTACTACTGTTTTATACAAATTTTTGGTGATTTGATAGTAAAGAGGTTAAGGGTCTATTTTTAGATATCCAAATTAATAGACTTAAAAGAACATCGTTTAGGACTGAAATAAGTCAGAATATAGACAGGGATTTTGTGTAAATTTAAAATGAGATTGAGATTATTTATAAAATCTGTTACCTAAAACTCAAAAAAAAATCCATCATTTTGGATAAGTGAGTTTTTAGTGTTACTAAGTCACATCTCTCTTTAAGTGCTACAACTTAAAAAACACTCTTTATTGTATAGTTCCATAGTATCACTGGTCAGAATTTTGATGTTTTCTCAAGATTTTGGGTCATCAGTATAAAAATGAGGAAGTAGATTGTGCTGGCTGTCAGGGGTTAGAAAGTGCTGTATTGATAGTTGCCATTCATTCGTCCCACGTGTTTACTGAGTGCCTGCTCTGTGCCAGGCACTTTACTGAAGTTAATGCTGATTATTTCAGCAACTCCGCCACTGTAGAAAGGTTGCCTTTTTCATGATCACATAGTTATTAAGTGGTAGAGCTGAATTTGATGATCTAATTTCACTTATCTCTATTTTATTCCTACATGGCTGTGAGTCTGCACCTTCAACAATCGCTGTACATAATACTGATTTTAAATTATCAAAAAATTAAATAATATGCCGGACATTCTCTTTCAAGCCCCAGATTTTGGGGTCTTTAAGTTCTTGTGAGTCTTTTTGTCCTTTTGCATATTAATAGATGATCACCTGTCACTGCTCACACATGTCAGCGTGACTACGTGCAGCAGTCCCTCTGCCTCACCACCTTACGTAATTGGCACTTGGGAATGAAGATGGCCTTGTCAGAGTTGTGTCAGATAGGGCTAAAAAGGCACAAAGTGGAGGTGTGAAAGACCCCATTGGGAGTGAAATAAATGGCCTTCATTTGGTATGTGGACTTTGTGTTCTGTGTATATAGGGTCCGGCACAAATAATGCCCCTCTTTTATTGCAAAGTATTTATTTATTAAAAAGTCATAAGCATGTAATTCTATACCATAACCATATCATTCTCAAGCACACCATGTGACATTTTAGATGAGGCGTTTAAATTAAAACTGTAAATTATTACACCCACATTATTACCCTACCACACTCAAGCAGGTGTTACTTTTGCCAGACCCTGTATTTTGAATGCTTAGGGTCCTTTTAAGGTTACTTCTGGGCGTTGGGGCAGTGTTCCTGCCTTACAGCTGGGGGACCCCCTTCAGGCTCCTGCTGCACATGGCTGTCAGTGCCTCGTCATTCTTTCTGGCATGTCTGAAAACGTCTGTGGTGGTTCATTTTTTTTAAACCTAACAGTACTAATTTATATAGTCAAATTTTCTTTACTTGTTCCATAAAATTACGCTGTTAAATTATGATCGTATATATAAATATATAATAATGCAAGTAATACAGATTATTTATATGTAAATTATATATAAATCTATAATTTATATATAAAGCCTAATATAAACCAGCCACTGACTCCTTTTTACCTTAAATTTGCCATATAAAATTATGTTTAATAATACTAATCTTTCTTCAAACGAGGTCAACTTTAAACAATAATAGAGTCTGATCATAGTAAGTGGGTGGTAAATATTTATTGAGTGAGTGAATGATAGACGGATTGGTGGATAGAAAGATGAATGAATGAATGAATGAATATGATTCCTATAATAAAACTATTGTAATTGATGTAGGTGTATCAATAAAGTAGTATCTGGCTTTTTATGGCCATAGCCATAAAGGTATCTTTACTGCATCTGTCTAGTCCTAGGAGACGGCGCTGTCTGCAGGGCCCACGGAATCTGCTGCACGGCACACCGCCACTGGCTCTGTGTTCTTTTCACACTGGCATTTACCTCTCAAGCTCGTTGTCCTATAATGTAGCCCTACATTATTATTTCTAATGCTGACTTTCTAGATAATTTAAATGGGTAAAAGTACCAGGACTTGCCTTTATTGATAACTATTCAGGGAAAATTACAGAGAAAAAGAAATCTTAAAATTCTTACTCAAAATGGGAAAGATAGAAAAATACTTGATGGCTAGTATAAGATATAAGGAAGGTGTAAGATACTAACTTCCATCCTTTTAATATACTTTTTGCCTGTTTCACTAGATTTTAGGGTCTTTGAAGACAGGAGTATGCCACTTATTTCTTTTTTATCATTTCATAGTGCCTGTTATGCATAATGCATCTATACGATTTACTCTCAGATGTTTTTCATTGACTTCTCTCTGTAACCTCAAAGCTTCAGGTTAAATGTGTAAACTCACCTTCCCATAATTGTGCCATTTCTTGTTTTAGGGCAACATTCTCAATTCCTAGCTTTCCCAAATATAGACAGTGAGACATCTAGATAGTACATTATCAGTGAAAATATATATAATAAATATATAGTTCAAGAACGATTTTTTAAAAAGGAGATAATGCTGATTTGGGGAGTAAATTGTTTGCAACTAGTATGAAAGAGTAACTTTTATTACCAATTTTGAGGTTTCAAACTATAACACTATTGTATGTATTTCTAGAATATATTGTGAGGATAAACAGACCTTCTTACAGGACTGCGAAGATGACGGGGAAACAGCGGCTGGTGGACGTCTTCTCCATCTCATGGAGGTAAGTGTAACTGAAATCCTGGTAATCTTGTTCTAATGCCGTAACATTTCTCAACAAAACAGCTCCATTGGGAAATAAGTAAATCAGTTAGACTATGTAACATGGGGTATATTTGGTTTAATTAGTAGTTAATTTTTAAACACTGACGGAAAATTTTAACCACTGGGTATGGGGTGGAAAGCAAATGTGCTTTCAAGCTTTCATTGATAGACTATAAAAGATTGTCTCTAGCTTTGGAAAACTTTTTCCTTTTTTTATTTTTAGTTTTTTACAATTTCTTCCCCTTTATTTTCTCTAATCTGTCTGTGAAATTCCCGTTAGGTGGCTATTGGGCAGTCTGGATAGATCGAGTGTTACTTTTTTTTATTAAGTTGTCCATCTCATTGCCTTATGTTCTGAGACATTTTCTTGATTGTCTCCTAAAATTTCTATTGAATTAAAAAAAATTTTAGCAACCATGTATCTGATTGTCAAGAATTCTTTTGTGTTTTCTACTTTTCTTTTTCCTAGAGGGCCATTCTGGTTTATGGATGCAGTATCTCTTACAATTTCCTGATTATACTAATTAGTGCTTTGTTTTTTTAAAGATGTTCTTTCAGATTTTTTCTGGTCCATTTTAGTTTGTTTACCTTGTCCTTTCTCTTTCATGCTGCTGGATTTTCTTCATCTGTCTGGTGATCATTGTCCATTAATTTTAAGAATGGATTGTTATTTTTTCTAAGGTAGTTGCTACAGTTTCTTCTGCTATTGTACTCGGAGGTTTGTTTGCTAACTTGATAGGAGCTCTGTGTGGGGGTCAGGCCTGTAGGCTGGTGGGCTTCACATTAAGGGCAGCATCTGACAGATGTCAAACTGAGGAAGACCTTACTGCTAGGCAGCAGCGATTACTCACGCAGCCCCTGGTCTCTGGAGTAGCTTGTTTAGACACAGGGTTCGCGTTGTTTGGCTTAGGGTTAAAGGCTACCGAAACAGCTTTTCTGGTTGAAGTCACCAAGAATTGGAACCCTACCTGCATGATCTCCCCCTTCACTCTGCCCTGTTGCCCCAAAGTTTGGAACTTGAGGAACTGAATTGTTAGTAGTCTCACTGCACTCACTCGTGCGGTGCTGCCAATGAGATTGCAAGGAAATTTTCTGTGTGATTTTATAGTTACTTCATTTGCCTTTAAAACTCATGCTTGTACATGCCTGTATGTATATCTAATTATGCTTCTGAAAATAACAGATTCTGAATGTGAGAAATGTCCTGGTGGTAGTTTCGCGCTGGTATGGAGGGATTCTGCTCGGACCAGATCGCTTTAAACACATCAACAACTGCGCCAGAAACATACTGGTGGAGAAGAACTACACACACCCACCGGTAAGTGGTCCTTGATGGTATACCTATAGTCTCTCCCCACTGTCTGTGAAATTAAAAAAGGAAAAATTAAGAATGAGTCTGAATTTATGTGGCGCATTAGGAAAAACCTTTGGACTAGGAAACTAGAAACTTGGGTTTTAGTCAAAACCATGCGATTGGCCAGTTGTGTGACCCTGGATAGATGGCTTCATCTCCTCAGACCTTCATTTAATTTCACAGATTCTAAGAGTTTCATAAGAACCTTAAAGACCAGTTAGTTTCCATTCCCTAAAATTTAGGCCCAGAGAAGTTACAGCTAATGCTACAGTGAACTAGATATTCTTTAAACAGCCATTAAGTTCTGACATTTTCTGTTACTCTTAAAGCATCTCTTTCCCTGACACACCTTTAGCTGCCTTCTTCCTTTATATCTGCAGGAGTATTTTTTGGTTTGTATTTTATAACTGTGTTCATTTCTATTGTATTTAAACCCTAACGCTTTGCTTTAGAAAGTAGACAATAGATTAAATAGTATTAAAGTTATTTAGACATAAATCTGTGAGACAAATGAGTCTTTTCCTTGATTATCCTTGAGTGTTTTGTAAATATAAAATAGACCATAAATGAAAGTGTCCTATAAAATAGAAGGATGTTACTTATGGAAGTAATTATACTGTCACTATTAATACATCTTCTATATGATTAGACTTAATGTTCCTGACCCAGTCTCTCCATGTAAGTGGGGAGATGCTACACTGGTTTTTATCTTTTTTCAGGAGGAATCATCTAAGGCTTTGGGAAAGAACAAAAAAGTAAGAAAGGACAAGAAGAGGAGTGAACATTAGTGCATGAAAGATTAATTTGCCTATAATTGTATACGAATTCCACACTCATCGAAGAACATACTGGGCAGAGAGGGCATCACGGACTGCTCAGGTTAGCCGGTTCATCACGGGCACCACCGTTCCCGTCTCCTCTTTGGTTCTATCATCTGCCAAGAAATAGAGAACTCGTGATATATTCATGTGCTTCAGGCTGGCTCGGAAGACGTAATTTGAACTAATCACCACTTTACCTAATTCTAGGAAGGTAACAGTTGCCCAGGGCAGTACCTGAATTAACTGTCTGTTTCAGTACATGTCAAGTAAGTGCCTTTGTTAGGGGGGAAGAAATGTCTCTGGAGGAATATACATATCTGATTTCTTGTCATCGGGGTTCTCATTTTGTTAAATGGATATGGCCTTTTACTGCTCTTTATGGCTTATTGGAATAGGAGCTCACTGAAGATTGATCTTGGAGAGTTTCTTCTTGTGATTTTAGTTCAAAAGTGTGTCACCTTCCGTGTTACAGTGTTCCATCATCGAGCAGTGCATCGAGTGGAGTTTCAGGAGTTTCCGTCTGCAGCTGTGTGCTGAAGTCATTCATCCACCGTATTTGCTGGATTAATGTAGCATAAGTGGTATACCTCAGTTTTTGTCGCAGATTAGTGATTGTGAAATTTTGAAAAGTGGTCTTTCTAGCCTCTAGTTTTTTTGTTTAATTCTTGTAATGTAGAGCAGTGAATGTGGAGTGTCAGTAGTCCGTTCCCTCCCCTGAGATGTGTTGGTGTAGTATTCTGGTTTCCTTTGTCAGCCTGGAGTACCTTTCCTGTGCTCTTCACCAAGGAATTCGAATGGTGCTGCAGCTGTGCCGTGATTAATGGGACGTGAATGGGGTGGAGGCGGTTGGACGGTGCTGGTGCGGGCCAGGGTGTCCTGTGCCCTATGGAAATGTGGTGCGCGTTTCCAGCCGCCTTCCAGCCGTCTTTCTCAATGCCGTGACTTTGTGCAGAGAATGAACAAACCTTTGCTTGGAAAAACAAAGAAAATTCCTTTTCCCCACTATTATCAAATGTACCTTCCCACCAGTGTTTCATGTTCTTTCTTGCATCTGAAAGTTGTGTGCTTTGCTTCTAGGCACCCAGACAGTAGCTTTGCCTTTGCAGTATAACAAGTCATTACCTGTTCTCCCTCAGATGTGATCACAAACAATTGCTAAAAGTTAATCTCTCACAGACTCCTGGGGTTCCCTTCCAAAGACAGGGGGTAGAAGTTCGGAGGCGGCTTGCAGGGTGCTGGACTTGGACAGCATCGGGGAGAAGTGGGCACAGACTCGCCTTTTGTTTCTGTTCTCTTATGTTTTACCTTAAAAAAAAACCTCAACACCCTTACATAGTGTTTTTAATAAGAGTTTCGTAAATACTTGCACACTAGGATGGATCCTGAGAAATCTGTATCTGTTGTGTGTTCAATGTTGCCAGTTGTGAAGTGCCCTCAGAAGATGTGTTTAGGACACTTAATGTCAGATTCCATGAAAATTATGTCCTATATTAACTTCAAATAATTGAATTTAAAAACCATTAATTGAAATAATTTCACAACTTTGGTGTAGCAAGCCTGTGATAGAAGATATAAAACAGTAAGAATTTGGTGCTGCAGAAACATAAATGAGTTCATTTTTCTGCATCACCAAATTTGCATTTCTTTCTGACTGTTTTTATCTAATATTTAAGTCTTTATAGAAAATCTTTTATAACTGGGATCTCATTTTTCTTTATTTAAAAACAAACCTTATTTTTGCTTCTTTCTACAAAGTTATTAACTACGTTCTCCTGAGAAACCTAATCATACCTAATCTTTGCCCAAAGTCAGTTAGTTAATAAGTAAAGTCTAGAAGTGTCTAATTCTGGAACCCGAGTGATTTCACACTCTCATTTATAGACACTAATAATAGTTATCATTTTTTTCTTATTTAAAATTTATCTCAAGAGGATTTTCAAATTCTCCAAATAGTTTTCTGTAGTCAAGTACCATATTTTGTCATGTATAATGTCCACTTTTTTGCGCAAAGTTTCAAGGGAAAAATAAGGATGCGCATTACACATGGGTAGTGCCTGAAATACCTTGTATCTGTTCTTGTATTTTCTTATTATTTGTTACATAAAACTTCTTGTACCATAAAATGTTCAACAATAAATGCTAAAATTCCTTTACAATACAAAAAACAAGTTATCTAAATATAAATAAATAATTGAATTAAAAAATTAAAATGAAAGATTTTTTTCCTGGAAATTTGGGCCAAAAATGTTGGTGCGCCCTATACGTGGGAGCACATTATACATAGCAAAATACGGTAAATCTGTGTGGTGGCACGTTTTACAGTATGTTGTATCAGTTAAACATACTCTCTGTATACCAGGATATAAGAGCAGGTAGTATGTACTTTTTTAGAAGGGACTAGCAGTGTGATTTGGAGGTATATATCATGAAACAGAGCCTACTTGAAGAGAACTGTATCACATTAATCACAACTGAGAAAGAATGGCATGAAACAGATAGTGTTTGTAGGGAAGGTGACATTTATTGGGAAAATTGCAGAATTGCCTCTAATTCCACCATCTAAATAGAGATAACCACTAGTAACATTTGGTACAAACATTCTCCTATTTTTCTCCTGTGCTTGATTTTGTACGTATGCTATTTTTCTTTCCATAAAATTGTATTAAGCTGTATATACTGTTTTGTATCTTGATATTTCATATAGAAGTATATTGTTAACATTTTCCCATGTCAATAAATATTATCCTGTGGTTTAATTTCTTATGGCTACATCATATTCTATCTTCTGGGTATATCATAATGTACTAATTGGTACTGGTCTCCAATTCTTATGTTTTTTTTCAATTTTTCACTATTATTAACAACTGAAAAATTATTATATGCAGATTTTGATATATTATCTCTAGGAAAAATTCCTAGAGGTGGGATTTCTTGCTTTAGCCAAATTATTCTGTAGAAAAGTTTATCAGCTATACTCTTATCAGCATTGTGTTAGAATATACTTAGAATACTAATCAAAGATGTGGAAAATAGGAAGTCTGGTAAGTAAGAGTAGCAGTTTTTTTAATTGATGGTTTTTGTTTTTAACTAACTCTAGACTCGCAAAACATTACAGAAATACTCAGCTTTTCCTATGCATAACATCGTACATAACTGCAGTATATTTAGCAAAACCCTGAACTGCATTCTAGATGCAGATTCTTTGGCCCATGTGTGCTTTTCATCTATTTTCTCCCAGTGTGTAGCTTGTCTTTTCAAATTCTCTTAACTGGTTTTTGCACAGTAAAAGTATTTAATTTTGTTGAAATGTAATTTGGGGGGGAGTTTAGGGATCATACTTTTAGTGTAATGTCTAAGGACTCTGCCTAAACTCATGGAGATTTTTGCCTGTTTCTCTTTTTAAAATTTTAGAGTTTTAAGTTTTTTATTTTGGATCCATTATCTATTTGCAATTAATTTTTGTATGTATGAGATTTCAGTTGAACTTCATTTTTTTTCATATGGATGTTTTAAATCAAACTTTTTATTATACATTTTCATGAAATAAACAGTTGTAAAACCAGCGCCTAGTTTGAAAAAAACCAAAAACCACAAAACACGGTACCAGCACCCATAGTCAGTCCTTCTTGCACCTCATCCAGTCAATTAGCTGTTCTCTCTCCCCAGTTTCTGACACCAGCATTCATTTGGTCTGGTCTGCCTTTTATGTAAGTTCGAACACACAGTATGTACCCTGGTTGGGGCTTGTTTTGTTCCAACATTTTGTGGGCTCCATTTGATTTGTTGCATGTAGTGGTTCGTTCTTACCACCGCAAAGAGAATTCCATTGAATGGACATGACGATTTATCAATTCTGATTATGGATATTTGGATTCCCAGTTTGAGGCTATCACAATTAGTACTGCTATGAATATTCTTGTACGTAGCTTTTGGTCGACATAAACACATTTCTAACACGTACAGACCTAGAGATGGATTTGTTGAGTCATAGGATAGATGTATGTGGAGTTTTAGAGTGTACTGCCCGGTGGTGTGCTCATAAATTCTAAACGACTGGCTCTGGGGGGTGTGTTAACTGATACATGATGTTTGAGAGTTCTTGTGGTCTAAGCACTCCTGTCCAATTTCAAGCTACCAATGCGAAATCAGCTGGCTCACAAAATTCCTCAAGATTTCACAGGTACTTGTGAGCGAGCTCTAGTACCTATCAATCACACTGCCAAGCAGATTTCCTGACTAGTTACAGCTACTTACAATCCCACCTAGTGAGGGAGCGTTCCAGTGGCTGCATGTCCACGTTTGGTATTATTGCCTGGCTCGTTTTGATTGTGCCATGTGGTTTGTAGTGGCTTCCCTTTGAGGTTTCAAGGTGTGTTTTTCCCTGATGACCTAATGAAATCGAACACCTCCGGTCACTATATTTTGTACCCTAAGTGTCTAAATGATCTTGTAGTGACACACCCCTTCCTCCCACCACCCCTGCTTCCAGGAATGGACATGTGAAGGTTTCTTACCGGGATTGATTTTGATTCACACACAGGAATAATTTTGCATATCTGAGCACCTAGTCTGTGCATTTCAGCACTTCATCACCACTCCACTGGATAGTAATATGTGAATTTCTAGGAAACTTCATCTGTTTTGCTATTAGTTTCCTAACTTCTAAAAATGTGAATGAAATATCCCCCCTCTCTGAGATACCATGGGGGTTAACGTGAGGTGGCTTCCATGTGAGAAGGGCTCAGTAAACCATGAAATAGATATCTTTTCTTCGCTTGTACAGGAGAACTTTCCTACCTTCTATTGAAGATAGGCCATTTCTGTGGATTTTAATAAGACCTAGAATTTTAAGTTGACCTTGAGGTTACCAGGTTCTTAGGCTCTAGGTTTGGAGCTGGGTCTCAAGTCTATCAGATATGATATGCCTGCATTTTGCAAGCTGGGGCAAGTGATTTTGTTTCTCTGTTTTTGGCTTTGAAAAGTTTATGAAGAGCTAAGCAGGCCATGGGTCGATATGGAGACTGCTTAGTTACGGAGATGCAATGGAGAACTCTGAATCTAGTCAAGAAGTATGGAGCAAGGGTTGGCAGACTTTTTTCTGTGAACAGCCAAATAATATATATTTTATATTTGTGAGCCACCTCTGTCACAACCACTCAACTTACTGTGTGAAAGTTGTCATAGACAACACATACATTTACAATAGCATAGGTGGGTTCCAATGAAACTTGATACTGAAATTTGAATTTCATGTATTTTTATGTGTCATGAAATATTTTTTTAACTGTAAATATGTATAAAGAGCCCTGGTTGGTGTAGCTCAGTGGATTGAGCTTGGGCCTGTGAGCCAGACAATCGCGGTTTGATTCCCAGTCAGGGCACATGCCTTGGTTGCAGGCCAGTTCCCAGCAGGGGACTCACGAGAGGCAACCATACATTGATATTTCTCTCCTTCTCTCCTTCCCTTTCCCTCTGAAGATAAATAAATAAACTTAAAAAATATTTTTAAAAATAGGTATAAAGAAAAACTCTTTCCATGTATCTCCTCTACTTTCAAAAACTCATAGAATATGTCAATTCTAACACTAGATATGCAGGCTTCCCACACATCAAGTACTTTTTTTGAAACCAGCTCAGCGTGTTGCAGTCCAATTCAGTTCCAACACTATGTACTTGGAGATAGCATCTGATCCCCTAGGTAAGGTCCCAGCATCTGATCCCCTAGGTAAGGTCCCAGTCCTGCAGCTGTGCCCCTTGCCCCTATTTCAGGCACCAGGGGCAGGTCCAGGTTGTTAGCTCTGCTCCGACCAACTGGCTCTAGATTGGAGGTTCCTAAGACTGCCTCCTCCAGTTGATTGATTTGCTATAGTGGCTCAAAGAACTCAGGGAAACATACTTCTAGGTCACTGGTTTATTATAAAAGGAAACAGCCTGATGGAAGAGATGCATGGGGCGAGGTACGTGGGAAGGGGCATGGAGCTCTCATGCTCTCTCTGGGCTTGCCACCCTCCTGCATCTCGATGCGTTCACCTCCATGGAAGCTCTTCAAACCCCATTCTTTTGGAGTTTTATGGAGGCTTTATTACAATATGTAGGCACAATAGTTTAAATCGTTGGCCACTGGTGACTGAGTCAACCCCCAGGCCCTCCCCTCTCTCCCACTCCACAGTGGGACTGAAGGTTTCAATCAAATAATCACATGTTTGGTTTCCCAGGCAACTAACCGCCATCCCTAGGGCATGTCCAAAAGTCAGTGCATTAACTTAAATTCAGGTGTGCTTGAAAGGGGCTTATGAATAACAAGATAGGCCTTTTACATTTATGGCTGTGGAACTGTTTCAGGAACTAGTGACAAAAGACTGAATATTATAACAAAAGATGCTCCCAGTGCTCTTACCACTTAGGACATTGCTAGGGTTCTAGGGGTTCTGTTGTAGAAATGGGGACAAAGACCAAATATATATTTCCAGTTATAAATCACAGTATCACAATGTATAAAAACCATTCTTAGCTCAGGGACTGAACTGTGGTCTGTGAACCATAGTTGGCCAACCCCCAGTGGAAACCAGGTAGAAAGAGAGAGACAAATTAAAAAGCATAATGCTAGTTCACAGGACTTTGGTTTCTGAGCCTAGGGAAGACTCCCCCCACCCCCATCATTTAGCCCAGGTTTAAAGTTGTATACTGTTAGAGGAATAATAAAGTTAATTTTTATACTTGGATCCCCAAACAGAGGCTGCCCCAGTGGTATGGCCCACATCACAGACCTAAACCTGAGTCAGCCTGCACTCAGTGGGAAATACCTGTCAAGGGAATCTAATGTGCACCAATCACAATCCTCCAACTCAGCTTTAGCTAGCTTACCTTACCTTAGAAGATAAGACCTGTTAGCTGGCCGCAGAAATCCCTGACCTCCTAGCCAATCATGCCCCATTTCCACCTTGCCTCTTCTAACATTCTGTGCAACTCACTCTCACCCTATATCCCTTGGCATATCCCTTGGCTAAAGCGCTCCCCTGCTTGTGAAGCACTGTACGAAACCCAGGGGTTTTCCCTTGAATAGAGGACATTAAACTCATTACCAGGACTTTGGCCAAGATGGAGGCGTAGGTGGAAACACTGTGCCTTCTCCCACAACCAAGTTTGAATACAACAAAGGTTTGGAGAACAAAGATGCAGCCAAAGGACAGAAAATTGAACTATACAAAAGTCTGACAACAACCAACCATTCAACCGGACCGGTAAGAGGGGCAGAGCCAGCAGTGGAGCAGGGACAGGCAAGAAAGATCCCCCAACCTCAGGCACCCAGGCAGCCCCCCATCGGGTGAACCCAGTGAGGGCTCGGGGCGGTGGGCTGGCTGCGGTCACACATTCATGTGCAGATAAACAGCACAGTGAGCAGTGGGACAGAGCACGCAGGCCCCAGCAGCGAACTCAGCAGCAGCGGGCTGATCATGGTCACACATTCATGAGCAGAGGGACACACCCACCGTGTGGGCCCCGGGGCCCACCATTGCTGTCCTCTGACCCCACCCCCACATACAGCGTCATGACCCAGCAACTGAGTGGCCCAGCCCTGGTGAATACCTAGGGCTCTGCTCCTCATACATAACAGGCACGAACAGTCCAAAATATGGCTCAAGAAGAACTCAAAGCCCCAGAGCCCATAACTCTAAGCGACCAGGAAATAGCGAACCTCTCAGATGCACAGTTCAGAACACTGGTGATCAGGATGCTGTTGATTTTAGCCACAAATTAGAGGAACATATGAAGGCTAAACTAATTGAAATGAAGGGAGATGTCCAGGAAACCAATAATGATGGAAAGGAAACTGGGACTCAAATCAAGGGAGTGGACCAGAAGGAAGGAAGAAATGACCAAACAGAAAAAAGTGAAGTTACAAGAATTCAAAAAAACGAGGAGAGGCTTAGGAGCCTCCAGGACATCTTTAAACGTTCCAACACCTGAATTATAGGGGTACCAGAAGAGGAAAAGAAATAGCCATAAGTGGAAAACTTATTTGAACAAATAATAAAAGAGAACTTCCCCAGTCTGGCAAAGGAAATAGACTTCCAGGAAATCCAGGCAGCTCAGAGAGTCCCAAAGAAGTTGGACCCAAGAAGGAACACACCAAGGCACATCATAATTACATTAGCCAAGACTAAAATGAAGGAAAGAATCCTAGAAGTAGCAAGAGATAAGGGGACAGTTACCTACAAAGGAGTTCTCATCAGACTGTCAGCGGATTTCTCAAAAGAGACCTTACAGGCAAGAAGGAGCTGGAAGGAAGTATTCCAAAGACCTATATCCAAGACTGCTCTATCCAGCAAAGCTTTCATTTAGAATGGAAGGACAGATAAAGTGCTTCTCAGATAAGATCAGATTCAAGGAATTCATCATCACCAAGCCCTTATTATATGAAATGTTAAAGGGACTTATCTAAGAAAAAGGAGATGAAAAATATGAATAGTGAAAGGACAGCAAACTCACAGCTATTAACAACCACACCTAAAACAAAAGCAAACCAAGAGGACAGCTAGATCAGGAGTAGAACCATAGAAATGAAGAACACATGGAGGGTTAGCAACAGGGGAGTGGGAGGAGGAGAAGGGAGGAGAAGATACAGAAAATAAGTAGAATAGATGATAGGTAAAAAATAGATGGGGGGAGGGCAAGAATAGTGGGGGAAATATAGAATATAAAGAACTTAGGACACATGGTCATAAACTAAAGGGGGGAATGGTGGGGGAGGGGTGTACAGGGTGGAGGGGAATGAAGGGGGGAATAGAACAAATGTAATAGTATAATCAATAAAATATATTAAAAAAAATAAACTCATTACCAAAGTTTATTTTTTTCTCTTTGTCATTTGACACACAAGAGATAAATCACAAGTATGTGTAATTAAGGAAAAGTAGATTTGGAAGTCAGAGTTGGATTTAAATTTTGATTCCATGTGTTGGACATGGAAATCATTTTGGACAAGTTACTTAACTTCCTGAGCCTTGTTTTCCTCATTGTAATATGGGGCTAATAATCCTTCCTCACAGGATTTTTGGAGGGTTGAATAAAAGGGATCATGTGTGAAATGTCGCTAGTCTAAAGCTTCACACACAATGGGAACTCAATAGGTGATGGTTAGTATGCTTCTCATTGTAAAAGAAGTGAAATCAGATTGGTCTGTAATCAATAAGACCTTGGTGTTGAAGAGTAGCTGAATATGCCACATAAAATATGCCTCTTGGCATAAGGATTATTTTGAGCTGATTATAAGAAGCTCTGGACACAGAGGGAGTTCTGAGAACAGAGTAGAAGTCGCCCTTTAGAAAGGGAAATCTACATTCATAAATGAAATTGACATTGCAAAGGGGACCTATACTAGGGAGACAGCTATTATCACACTGAACTTCACCCAGTGCAAGGCTGGGCAACCTTTGCTTACCGCATAGTTCCTCCTTTGTTTTCCTGTGAATTGTCTCTCCTCCCACTCTCTCCGCAGTGTCTCTCTTTTGTCTGTAGCTGAAGACAGTGTTTGAGGGAGTGGCTTGGAGCTTTACTCATTTTTCCTGGGTATCTCCCATGTGTGCATGAGGTACATATGTTAATAAGCTTCTGTTTCCCCCTTGTGAATGGTTTTTTAAAAGATATTTTTTAAATCTGTTTTTTTATTCATTTATTTTTAGAGGGGAAGGGAGGGAGGGAGAGAAACATCAATGTGTAGTTGCCTCTTGCACATTCCCTACTAGGGACCTGGCCCGCAACCCAGCATATGCCCTGACTGGGAATTGAACCACTGACCCCTTGGTTTGCAGGCTGGAGCTCAGTCCACTGAGCCATATCAGCAGGGCTTATTAATCTGTTTTTGTAATTACCAGGAGTCTTAGCCAAGAATTCACAAAGGTAGAGAGAAAATTATTTCTCCTCTCTTACAGTGCCAAAGGGTTCCAGAGGAAAAGCCAAGTGAGAGATAATGGTGGCCTGAATTGAGTTATGGTGGTGGGGATGGATGGAAGTGGGTGGGTTTAAGGGGTATTTAGGTGGTAAGATTGAGAAAACTCAGTGATCGAATGTGAGCAGGTTGAGGGAAAGAGAGGAGTGTAGATACTGGGCTGGTAGGTGAAATTTGGTAGGTAAAATCAACAGAGTTAAGAGGCAACCTATGTAACGTGAGAAAATACGTAGACACTATAATTCTAATATGGGGTTAATCTCCTTTGGCCTTATTGCTGTAACTCATGCCTCCTGACCTCCCACCTGCCAGCATCTGCCATTATTCATTTAGAACATTAATCAGTGTTCTTCAGATTCAACTGGATATATATTCCCATAGTTTTCTTTCTCACACAGGTCTTCAAAATAGCTCTCTCCGGTGAAATTGAAATCAAAAGACATAGCCACATTAGTGTTATTCCATAGAGTTATAGTGAGAGCCTCTATCTGTTCACCCGTTTTGAGAAATCAGGGCACTCTTAGGAGTATATGTACATTCATTGGGCTGCCTATTATCCTGCCTACTTTTTGTCTATTCAAAAAAGATGATTTTGGGTGACCAGAGGGCTTCACTCAATGGGCATCTGAGTCAAAGCTAAGAGAGAGTAACATTCTCCTGCTCTATGCTTCTTGTGAGGCACCAAAATTATATTAGATTTTCCATTTTGTAACACCCATTTATTAGCTACCCTCCCCTCAGCAATAATTTCACCTTTGTTCCATTCATCATTAATTTAAATTCAAACCTTTCTCCCTAATGTACATTCTTCTGGTTAAGTCACTGTGCTGGTCTATATTGATGGTAGCAAGCTGAGATGGTCCAGGGTTCTAGTTTGATCTAGTCACACTCAACAGGATTATCTCTTCAACAAGGAATAAACATTCGTAACAGTCAGCTCCAATTTAGCCAGATACAGGGAATAGATAATAAATTTCATCATCTCTTTGGCATTTTTGCATTTAGATTCAAATTAATATACATATTACCTTGTTTCAGGATAATATTAGACTTTGGAACCCTAATGATAGCTCTGGTTTGGGGGGTCTATGAATCTACCATTGAAGAAGAAAATTATGGTGAAGGAAGACTTGTGTGTATATTACATCCCTTATCACTTTCCCTCTAATTCTGCCACGGAAGTGTAATTGTCTCTCTAATGGAAACCCACTTTCAGACTCCCGCTGCAGCACTGAGTCCTGGCCCGCATTCCTGGACCCTCAGCCCCACCTCCCATATCAGGGAACCTGCTGGGCCCTCCTGGACACCTGCCCCCGCAGCTCTGTGTGCTGGAAACTCAACACAGGGAGGGACCTGGGGCCATGCAGGTCTCACTGGATTTTCTTCCCGTCCCTCTCTGGACAATGGCTAATGTGCAATTCCTTGAAAGCCATCATTTCATATATGTCGTCCAGTTTCTCAATTGTGTCAGATGGAATGGTTAATTTC
The DNA here is from genome assembly GCF_014824575.4 of Sturnira hondurensis. Lineage (NCBI taxonomy): Eukaryota > Metazoa > Chordata > Mammalia > Chiroptera > Phyllostomidae > Sturnira > Sturnira hondurensis. The sequence goes on from NW_028074503.1 coordinate 4,233,027, forward strand.
GTCATGGTCAGAAGAGAATGTTTAATTGGGTCTACATTACTTTAAAAAATGCATCTCATTTGAGCTCAATTTTTACCCATATAATGTATTAAATATCTATTACTCGTTATTAATGGGAGATGGATGAATCACATTAAAATGTTTAAGATAAAAATATGACTGTGTTTTGGAAGTAAACTTATTTCAGTATCAGGGGGAAACTGTTACCACAGTTTCCTTTTCAAGAATCAGGAAATAAGTGCAGCTATCAGTACTTAAATCTTGAAAAACATACCATGAGCAGAAGGCTATGTATATTGGTTCATATTTGGATCCATACTTGCCGGAACTGCCTTCCTGTACTGAGCTTTGTCATTTGGGGCGATGAACAGCACGGTTCCCAGTACTTTACCACTGAGCTCTCGCATTGCCTTAGCATTTTTAATGGGCTTACTAGCTTTTGCTATAATGCTAGGAAATGCCATTGTCATTTTAGCTTTTGTGGTGGACAAAAACCTTAGACATCGAAGTAATTACTTTTTCCTTAACTTGGCCATTTGTGACTTCTTTGTTGGTAAGTTACATATCTTTGCTTAAGATAATCTTTTCTCATTACATCTTATTTTTAAAACCTTAAAATAAACTTCTGTTATTTCAAGGGACTGTATGACATTGAGAATGATTGAAGACACAAGGTTTAAGGATTAAATTTCGGGGGAGGCTGTATGGCACTTTAGGAGAATATTACATATATGAAAATTGGGTTTGTAGGGAAATTTTCATCTGAAAACAGTTTATTTTCTTTTTGTAGAGTGAAATAAGTTGTAGAGTAGAAATAAGCTCAGAATATTTCAAAAATTGTTTAAGAGTTATTTTTTTCTGAATCTGTTTTCCTTGTGTGTTTAAGTTTAAAAATATTCCTCTTTAAGTAAGCATAATTTCCTTAGTATCATGGTTTGGGAGTGATAGGAAATAATGTATATGCTAGTAGCCAGCACAATCAGAAAATGGGATATTCAGGTCAATTAAATAGTATGGCTAATATTATTTTATGATAAGGCATAGAATATTACAAATTATTGCCCACACTAAGCGACCTTGCATATCATATAGTATTATAAGGGCTCACAGTAATTAAATTAATCTTTCTTTGAAAACTTGCCTTTTGCAGTTTTTGACTTCCTGATGGTCACTGATCTTTAACGAAGCTTATAAGTAAATGTGCAGCAGTGTCAGCTGACGATATTGCTTTACAGGAGCTTCTAGCATAATTTAATGTGTTATTGTCGACAGCAACACAAATGCTTGCATTTATATCGAAATACAACAAAACTCATAGCATAGTTTATGGCCTGGAACACAGTGTCGATCTTCGTGAGTGGGAGCTCCAGGCTGGCTGCTGTGCGCTGGCTGTGTGGAAACCGCAGGGGGTGAAGTTGGGGTGGTCAGAATCTACAGAGGCCCTTGACCACTAGTGTGATTCAGGATTGGAGTTTATTCAGCAGGCCATGTGAAGGTCAAAAACTTTTCAAACAGGCGAGTGATTGGACGGATCGAAGCTTTGCCGGAGAGACATCAGAAGAGATGAAGTATAGTTGGGAGAAGCTGGAGCAGGGGGCAGCTTTGTTTCAGAGACGACCCTGCAGCAGTCTAGATGGAAGTCATGGGGTGGGTGAGGCTCTGAGCTAGGCGGAGGGTGGAACAGAGGTTTGGGCTGCAGCGCTCTAAGGGCGGGCTCAGGCAGGAGGAAGAGAAGGATGAGTGCGGGACTGAGCTCTGGGGACTAAGTATAAAACTCTTAACAGAAAGGGGGAGCAATTTTAAGAGGGAAGCTTATGGTTGTGGTGTTGCATGGATAAAACTCCTGGAAAAAATTTCTGGCTTGGGGAGATTGATTTAGGAGGCATGATATAAAAATGACAGCATCACAGAGAAAGGTGGCTAAACAATATAGAAGAATTAAAAGAAACAACAATTTCACCATTTCTGTCCTCAATTCTGCCTCTCCAGGTAACTAGTGTTAAGAACTTGGTGCAAATCCTTTCTTATCATTCCTTCTCCATGCTTGCACAAACATGTACAAATTGGTGTATTTATGTAAAACATGTGTTTATATAAACATAAAGAATATTCTGCTATAAATTTACAAAGCCCTCTCATCTTTCTTCTTAGAACTGTGGGACTTTTAGATGACATCGAGCCCTTCAACTTGGTTATATATTTTGACCAAGTCAAAAGGAATGAGGTCCTGAGTACCTGGTAGTAGGGAGGAATGGGAGAAAACTATATTCACTGAGAGAGACCAAGGTTTTGCACAGAGATGGTTCTAGATAACAATGGAACGTCTCTCTGTATGGTGCAATGTTAGCGTTGTGGGCTTGGACACTGCGATATAAAGATGTGGTTCACCTTTGATTGGGAAATGTCCCCGCTGATGTAATTATACACCAGTCTTGGTGGTTCCTCTCTACTCAGCAGGTGGGTGGGAAAACAGGTGGCTTTTCTCTAGGCGAGAACAGTTCAACACAGCTTAGAGTCTTGATCAAACTACCGGTCTCCTCCTTCACATATTCCCTGACCCTGCCAGCTTCCTCCAGAGGTCTACTTGTTTAGCATAACACCTCAGAAGTACTGCAGGTTCAGTTCCAGATCATCACAATAAAGTGGATATCGCAATGAGGTGAGTCACATGAACTTTTGGGTTTCATGGTGCCTACGAAAGATGTATTTCTGATACATGGTAGTTTACTGAGCGTGCAATAGTATTATGTCTGAAAAACAATGTACATACCTTAATTAAACATTACTTTATTGCCCTGGCCTGCATGGCTCTGTTGGTTGGAACATCATCCTGTAACTGAAAGGTTGCTGGTTCGATTCCCAGTCAGGGTACATGCCAGCGTTGCGAGCTCAATCCCTGGTTGGGGTGCGTGCAGGAGGCAGCTAATGGATGTTTCTTTCTTGCATCAATGTCTCTGCCTCTGTATCTCGTTCCCTCTCTCGAATGAGAATAAAATAAACCTTTAAAAATTTATTGCTAAAAAGGGCTACCCATTATCTGAGCCTTCTTCAGTGAGTCATAATCTTTTTTGCTGGCAGAGGGTTTTGCCTCAGTGCGGATGAAAGTGCAGTATCTGCAAAGCGCCATAAAGCTAGGGATGCCTGTATTCACACAACACAAGAATCAGAAAAGTCTCTGAGAGCTTTTGGTAACCACACTTGGGTTTCATGTCCACACTGTTCTTTCTCCTTTGCCATGCTCAGCATGAGTGTCTTTCAGCTCGGAGCCTCCTAGTAGTGGTGGTGGATCAGAGCAGAGCCTGTGAGAAGTTTACAGATTTGCTCATTTGTAAGCCAGCAAATCTTACTATGTGGGGCCATGGGACCTAGACTTCTGGAACCTTGTGGTGACGGAAGGGCAGATGAGAGCATTGCATGTGTTCAGTATTGTAGGCTTTCTGGCCGAATGCCCTCTTCTCACCTGTTTCAGAACTGGTATCTCGTAGAGAAGCTGAATTTGTGGCACCTGAGTAGCTTCCTAGGCTGAATTCAGTGTTGGAAAGCAAAGACTTATTGAAGAAAACTTTCAGGAGCAGCTACATCGATATAAATATATCTCATCTGTACACTATTCTGGGAAATAATATACTATCTACATCTATATTAATATCTGTAGAGTTGGTATCTTGTGACTGATGTTTCCATTTAGTGGTAACTTCTTGACACCTACAGTTGTGTGGCCGACATGCCCAGGTGCTAGATGACCCAGACAGGATCTTCAAGGGTGAAAGGTTTTTGCTGCAGACAGAGTGTAAGCCACGTTTTCATAGTAGCAAGGTTTAGCTTTAGTACCTTCGTGCCTTAGGTCACAATCTTCCCTTCTCTAACCCCCTGAGTTAGTCAGCTTTGTGCTGCTGCAACCACAGAATACCACAGACTGACTTACGCAAGAGTGATTTACGTTGTCATGGTTCTGGAGGCTGGGAAGTCCCAGATCCAGGGGCCAGCTGATTTGGTTCCTGGTCGGAGCACTCATTCTGGTTTGTAGATGCCTTCTCGATGCATCATCACATAGTTCCTCTGCATATACAAAGAGAGGGAGAGTGAGCAAGCAAGCTCTCTTGTGTTTCTTCTTGGTCGGACACTGATCCTGTGGGGTTGGGGCTTCCCCCTTACAACCTCATTTAATGTTAGTTACTTCTGTATAGGGCCCCCGTCTCAAGTACAGGTGCCCTGGGGTGGTGTATGAATGAATTGGGGGCCAACACAAATATTCTGTCCGTAACACCCTGTACGCACTTACTGTTATCCAGAGTCTTCCATTGGCCCAGAGAATCCACTGGGCCTTTTAGCTCCCACCACCTTTCGACTGTCATTTTTCTCATGGCAGATATGGCTTCTTAGCAGGCTTCAGAAAGAAGGGGAGATGCCAGAGTGCACGGGTGGCAATTTTCAAGCAAACTCGGCTTCCTTATTCTCATCTCTTCATTCATCTAATACCCATTTATTGTGAACCAAGAACTCTTTGAGGTGTTGAAGATACAGCAACAAAAAGACAGACAAAAATTGCTTCCCTCAGGGTGCTTCTATTCTACTGTGGGCAAAGGTGGGGAGACAGACAATAAACAATATAAATAAGTAAAAAAAAATTATGTAGCATTTTAGAGGATGACCATTGCCATTGTGAAAAACATAGCAGGGACCAGAGAGAGAGAAAGAGTGTTTGAGGTGGAGGCTGCAGTTTAAATTCCAGAGCAGGCTTCACTGACCAAGACTCATTTGAGCAATCAGAAGATGCATTCTGGGGGAAGAGCATTTCATGCCCAGGAAAATGCGAGGATCTGAGGCGGCGTCTGTGTGGTGTATTTGAGGCCAGAAGGGCTGGAGTGGAGTGGGGAGGGGGTGTCGGTGGGTGAAGGGACTAGCAAGAGGTGAGACCAGAGAGGTGGGACCGCTGGGGTGGGCAAGTCATCTAGGGTTTTATAGGGCTTCTTTTCTTTCTTCTCCTTCCATCTCTCCTCCTCCTGTTTCTTCAACTCCTTCCTCCCCATCCCCCACCCCCACCTAGGTTAGACCTTGTTTCTTGAGTTCAGCAAAGAGAGAATTCAGAGTGAAGGACTCTAGTGGAAGAAGTATATTTAGCCTTTTAGAAAGATAATCATAGAGGCAGAAGAAGTGAAGGAGACCCAGGGCTGTGTGGACCCAAGAAGTAAGTTGCAGAAGCAAAAGGAAGGAACTTGGTGCCTAGGAGAAAGCAAGCAAGAGGGACATGTTGCATTCACCAACCGCGAGAACAAATGTCGGAGACTTTCGGGGTTCCAAAGATGTTACTTTATTGGCCAAGTTTAACCTGCGCAGGGGCGAACTCTCCAAAGTGTCCAGAGACACGGTGCCCACAAGGGCTGCAAATGAGAGTCGCGCCAAACGCTTACAGGCTTAGGGTTTTATGGAGGTGCACAAGCAAGCTGGATACAGAAGCAGATGTGGCGGTTAGCGGTTGGCTCAGGGGCACAATAGGGTTACTGATTATTGGTGAGTTAACTCGTGCACTGGCTCGTGCTCCTTTACCTGATTGGTCAGTTGAGCTCCTGCACAGGGGCAAAATTTCCCTCCCTAGTGACTGTCCAGATGGCTATCTGCCTGACTAACCTTTGCTCTTAACCCACATCCTGGAACACACCCTGCTCTTCGGGCGTGTCCCGGAGCCTCTTTGCGTTAGTTAGTAAAACACCTTTTGCTTCCTTACAGCTATGTTCTGGCTAGTTCCCCTTGCCCTCAACAGACACACCTAAGGAAAGACGTGGAGGAAGGTGTGGGGACGCTCTAGAAAGAGAGCATGTGCCGAGTCCTTTGTCTTAAAGTTTTTATCTGTTTTCTACAGGCAGGAAAATTCAGGGAGGTCTCAGGGAGGGTCTCAAAGGAATATTCATCAGCTTTCCAGGTGTGTCCTTTTAGGGTCTTGGTCTTTACTGATTTATAGGCACCAGGGCAAGGTTCACTAGTCATTGCAACTGGACTTGAGGCAGCCATGGTGTCCCTTGTCTTTTGTCCCTTGTCCCTTGTCCCTTGTCTTTTGCTGCTTTCCTGGGCCTGAAGCAGAAATATAACTGAGACCTAGATGTTATCTCTGGATTGACCAGAACTCTGTCTCTGTGCTCAGTAGGCCTGAGGCTTTGTTCCTAAGATTATTTGATGCCTCATTGTCCTGAGGTCTTAATGCTTAAGGGAGTGGTCATGCAAGGGCTTGTTTGGGATCCTGTGAGACTATTTTCCGGCCCCACCTTGTTCTTCCACTAATGAGGTCTAAACCACTAGACTAGTAATTCGAAAGTCAGGGGGGTCTAAACTACCTGCTGGAGGGTGAAAGGTCACCCTGGGACAAGGCCCTGACCTATGATAGCTGTTTTCTCTAGTTTTGCCTGTTGCTTGGGGCTTTCTGTGCTGGTGACATTCCATACCTGGCCCGTCGTTCCCATTCTGCTTGTGCCTGTGCCTGACTGCCTACTCTATCGCTTTCACCAGCTTCTTTTCATATAGTTTGTTTTCTCTTGCTCCCTCCCACTCCCTTTATTTGTCGTGCCAAAGGCTTATTGTTCTTTTAAAGGAAGTGGCTCTTAGTATTACTCATCATGTCCATGGACCAAGAAGCAGGATTGCAATGTGGCAGTTGTAGGCACAATGTATCATAGAAGTATTTCCGATTCACAGTTTTGGAAATTGTTTTGGAATTGGCCACAGATAGCTCCACCATTCAATAAGATTCAGGTGCTGAGCATGACACTTGTGCCCAAACATTACATAGGACAAGAGGTGATGTTGCATTCACCAACCGCGAGAACAAATGTCGGAGACTTTCGGGGTTCCAAAGATGTTACTTTATTGGCCAAGTTTAACCTGCGCAGGGGCGAACTCTCCAAAGTGTCCGGAGACAGGGTGCCCGCAAGGGCTGCAAATGAGAGTCGCGCCAAACGCTTACAGGCTTAGGGTTTTATGGAGGTGCCGCAAGCAAGCTGGATACAGAAGCAGATGTGGCGGTTAGCGGTTGGCTCAGGGGCACAATAGGGTTACTGATCATTGGTGAGTTAACTCGGGCACTGGCTCGTGCTCCTTTACTTGATTGGTCAGTCGAGCTTGTGCACAGGGGCAAAGTTTCCCTCCCTAGTGACTGTCCAGATGGCTATCTGCCTGACTAACCTTTGCTCTTAACCCACATCCTGGAACACACCCTGTTCTTCGGGCGTGTCCCGGAGCCTCTTAGCCTTAGTTAGTAAAACACCTTTTGCTTCCTTACAGCTATGTTCTGGCTAGTTCCCCTTGCCCTCAACAGTGACAGCAGGGTGTCATTAAAACCAAAAGGGTAAACTAGAGGCTAGTTTAAGCTGGTATTTCAAACAGCTCCTGAGGTTGTGCACACAATCCTCCTCTTTCATGCAAATCTCAGTGTGAAAAAGATTCTTTAAGTCCCACCCTTCCTTTAACAGACACCCATTTAGTAAGATAATGGGTGTCTGTGATGCAAATACCCATTATCTGGAATTGTACTCTTCTTTCTCTCTCTGTGTGGACAGTGAGTGTGTGCATGAAAAATACTCATTTGTGGAAGATTAGAAGCTACGACTCTGGGCTGAAATATAATAGATGTCTCTGTTTTGAAGATACTTTGATTTATCTCAGGTGAACCTGGTGACCTATTTTATACCATAGGTGAGCACACACATTCACACACATTTGAGATGGAAGGCAGCATAAGGAAGTTTAGTTATCATAAAAAATATAATTGAAACACAAACAAGCAGGCAATGTGAACTACACATAAGAACTGAAAACACAACTCTTCATCTCTATAGTGTCTGGTTTCACACATTTGTATATAAATCTAGGTACAGAATATACGTTCTGCATTTCCTTTCTCTGGTTCTGAAATCACACTGTTACATCCTCATAGCATTACTGGTCCAAAGTCTGTGTGCCCAGTGCTTTAAAAGGCCAAAACTCAAAGGATGAGAGTTTAAAGTGGAGACAGGCTTATTGACTGAGAAGGTGCCAGCTGAGAAGATGGGAGCCCTAGTAGTTCTTCAAATCCATTTTTAGAAAGTAAAGAGTCCAGGTTTCTTTTATGTCAAGGGAAAGAAAAGTGGGAGGAACTATTTTAGTAAAAACTCAAGCCCTAAGCAGAATTCCTTTAATGATTAAAGCAGGAACTACGGTATTAGCTTAAAGGCCATGGAGACAACACGGGCTTGAGCAAAGTGGAGTCAGGGAGACAATACTCAACAACATAAGATTTCAACTGAGCTTCTACCTAACAGTTGTGTTTTTAGCGAGTAGTGCCACCTGTCTGAAGTGTCAATGCAGTTAAAAAACTCCTGCAAAGCTCAAGGAAAAGGAGCCCAGTTTAGTCATTGTTTCACAGTTAATGTGCTCATTCAGTGAAGGGTAGCGCTCACATCAGAGGTTCTGAAGTCACGTTGCCTGGTGGCAAATCCATCTTTCACTTACTGGCTAAGTAGACCTTGGGTTAATTATGTCCCCTTTTTTGAGCTTCAGGTTCTTTATTTGTTAACTTAGCATGTCCCAACCTCACAAAAGTTCCTACGAAGGTTACATGAGATGATATATGTAATGCACATAGCACAGTGTCTGGCATATGGTAATGGCCCAGTGGATGTTAGCTGTCATTAATTTATTTAAGTCATTGTGGTCAGTTCTATGAGTTGTGAAACATACAGAGATTGACTTACACCATGGTCCCAAACGTCAGAAGAAGCAAGTTAAAAAATGACGACAATATAAAGTAGAATACTTTTGTACATGAAGGAGGGAGAGACAAGTGTAGTGCTAGGAAAGTGCAGGTGACAGAAGTCACTTATGCCAAGGAAGTTTCAAGAAAAATGATAAGGAGAAAGGCATTTCAGAAAGTAAACAGACTTCTCAGTAGAAGAGAGGGTGATGTTCTGGGAAGAAAGCATGCTGTTGGCAATGGCAATGAGATTCGAATGTGTGAGATGTGCCTGAGGGATGAGTGGCCCATCCTGTTTGGGTTGCATCATGAGCATGGAGATGACTCATGCTGTATGTGGGTGAAAATACAGGTTGGAACCTAAACTTAACTTGGAAAGTAATAAGGAGCCGTTGAAGGTATGAGGCTTATGACAGCTATTATAAAAATGGTATTTATTTTATTTTTTAAAAAATTTTAATTATTTATTTTTAGAGAGGGGAAGGGAGGGAGAAAGAGAGGGAGAGAAACATCAATGTGTGGTTGCCTCTTGAGCACCCCCTGCTGGAGTCCTGGCCTGCAACCCGGGCATGTGCCCCGACTGGAAATTGAACTAGCAACACTTTGGTTCTCAGGTTGGCGCTCTGTCCACTGAGCCACAGAGCCAGGGCTAAAAATGGTATTTAAAGAATGTGTAGGAAATCAGTCCTGAGTTTTTTGATGAAATACCACGAATTTCTAAACTATAATCAACCCATTTTTGGTCAATTCAGATACATCAATGTGTGGTGTACTATACCTCTTTGTTTTAATTAATATGTACTGTTTTTTACCCTATTCTTTCCCTGGATAGGTGTGATCTCTATTCCTTTGTACATCCCTCAGAAGTTATTCGATGAGATCCTTGAAAATCAAACCTGTACATTTTGGCTCATTGTTGACTATCTTTTGTGTACAGCATCTGTATATAACATCGTACTCATCAGCTATGATCGATACCAGTCAGTCTCCAATGCTGTAAGTCAGACCATTAATTTATCATCCTTAGAAGAGTATGTACTTGTTAATTTTTGTTCTCTGAGCAAAACAATTTAAAAAGATGTATGTATGTATTTAAAGATTTTATTTATTTATTTTTAGAGAGGGGAAAAAAGGGAGAAGGAGAGGGAGAGAAACACTGATTAGTTGCCTCTCGCACTTCCCCAGTCCAGGATTGCGCTGGCACAACCTAGGCACATGCCTTGACTGGGAATTAAACAGTGACCTTTTGGTTTGCAGGACAAAGCCCAACCCACTGAGCAAAAAAATTTTAACTCTGATTTTTTGTTTTACTGACAAACTTTAAAGAAGCCTGATTGTCCTTTTGTTATCTGGCCCCCACCCTGGTGACAGACAATTCAGTTTCTTCCTACATGTCCAAGGTGACTTTCAAGCTGCTGCCCCAGCGCTGGAGCTCAGAGAGAGTGAGTTTGAGTGTGTCCAAGTGGGCCTTTAAGAGGAACGCCTGGGGCTCCAGTAATCAGCTGTCTTACTCAGTCACAGTCCCGCTGGTTTTCACAGTTAGAACTTATGGGGACTTCTCTTACTAGCCCTGGAACCCTGGGCTGGGGAACCTGGTACAGGCCTGAGATGCAACACAGCTGTGTGAAACTAGAAGGAGTCCTTCAAAGCTGACTGGAGCTTATAGGAAGTGGTCATGGGGAAGCTGGCCTCTTGCAGTGGACAAAAATAGAGGAGACAACGTGATAAGGCAGGGCTCTGTGCTGAGCCTGGAAAGTGAAAATCTGGCCGTAATTTGAAGAAGAAAGGCTCCAGGCAGGTGGCAAGTTCGTGAAGACGGAGCTCAGACAAGTTTTCTGGAGGGGCGGTTTCCAGAGCTGAAGCAGCAGTGGGTGGGGAAATGCAGACGGTGTAGCTGGAGGGAACGGAAATTAAAATGCACGCAGAATTAGGACAGGAAGAGGAGAGTATTTCTTTACCTGTGGATGAAATAAATGCTTGATGGTAAAATCAAGCACATGGAAAGTATTGTTGCAGGATAAGAGGCAGTATTCTGAATAATGGACACATTCAGTAGTGAGTGAGAGGCGGGCTCCTGAGTGATTTCGGGGAGGCCACTCCAACAGTCCTGAGTCTGGGTGCACGCAATGCTTGAGCTGTCTATCTCTCAAAAGTGCCATGCAGAGACTCAGAGATTGGCATCGTCTCCTCAGTTCTCCTGGATGTCCATTATCCCATTCGACCTTATGCATAATAGAAAGGGGATCGCTTTCTACCATACTGCATTATATTATTACAAAGGCTGAACAGAGCGATTAAAAAACTAAATGCAGTTTTATCAACACCTGGGTATTGTTACCATCTTCATAATCATTAGATTTAGTGCAAGAGACATATTGATTAGTGGCATGAGAACCAGAGGCAAAAAAGCCCATCGTACATGCGAGCTTGTTTTCAGCACCATGTGCATTTTAGTTCAGTCTCAGACATACCTATAATCTGGTTTAAAAAAAAAGCGCAACCAAAAGCCACTTCCCTGCAGTTTTTAAAAAATATTTCAGTTTAAAAAAGAAACAAAACCAGTTTTATTGTATTTCCAGCCATCACCCAGCCCTTTTCAGAACGAATTATCCATCAAGGAAAGACAGTGCTTGGCAGTGTTGCGCCCTTTTATATAATGAAAATGAAGGAACATGGCAGAACAAGACATAAAAACTCACAGAGGAAATAGGAGAGGAAAGCTGGTGAAAAGGGGCACATGCTGTCGTTTCAGTTCTTTCCCTTCAAGGGAGGAAATCAGAGAAGTGCAGAACATTTTAGCTACCAAAAACCTTCCTAATCTAAAACAGGTCCTCTTACAAAATTCTTGGTTCGTTCTTTCTCCCTTAGCTTGGGTGGTGGTCTGTCTGGGGTATCTTTTGATTTCTTACAGAAGATGTTCTTGAGAATTTCTGTATTTATCAAAGGTCATGGGGCCTGTGATCTGAGAGCAATCCTCACTCAGAGAACCTCATTTCCCCCTAAGAAGCCGTTGTTGTGAATAAGCGGAGGTAGAATATTCCTCACCCTTAAAAAAGACAGTGGCAGTGGCCACATCCGTGTCTCTTCAAGTGATTAGCCCTAGCTTTGGCACCGCTTTTGTCTGGTGGAATCCTTTATAGAAAGAAATGATTTGCTAATGCTCACTAACACTCTAGTAGCTCACCACAGCTGATATAAACAACTTTCTTTTTGTTTGTCGTCTTCCTGGGAGTGATGTTTTTCTCTCTTTTTATTTATTTATTTATGTTTAGACAGATAAGAAGGGAAGGGAAGGACAGAGACATCAGTGTGCTGTTGCCTCACTCATACTCCTTCTTGGGACCTGACCTGGCCAGTGACCTAGGCACGTGCCCTGACTGCGAATCAAACTGGCGACCCTTTGGTTCACAGACCAGCAATCAGTCCATTGATCCACACCAGCCAGGACTCTTTCTCTCTTTAAAAAAAAATTTTTTTTGGTCACAAAGACAAAAAAAAAATTTTTTTAAAGAGGGGAAGGGAGGGAGAAAGAGAAGGAGAGAAACATCAGTGTGTGGTTGCCCCTCGAGAGGCGCCAGAGGGGGATGAGGTCTGCAACCCAGGCATGATTGTGACCGGGAATCGAACTGCCAGTTCTTTGGTTCACAGTCTGATGGTCAATTCACTGAACCACACCAGCCAGGGCAGTTCTTTGTCTTTTTGATGCCACCTTAAAGAATCAGCATGAACTACACAGTAGATTCTTCCTTTACTAGAATCAGGAAAGCCAGATGCTTTCACATTTTTTGACTGTGACTACAGTGAGAAATGCATTTTATACTGTGATTCAGTATGCGCATTTCTTTCTATACACATATACCTATATTCGCAAAGCAAAAGTTTCATCAAACAATATATATATACATACCCTTACAATATGTGATACATTTTGAAATGGAAAATTCTATTTCATTAAAAACAAAGAAACAAAACAAAACAAAAAAAACAACTGGTCATGACCTAGCTGGCAGGTCAGGAAACACTATGAAAAGAAGCACCCAGTTTGCACCCCAAACAAAACACCTGGCTGTGTAATAGCTCAGATTTTGACGTGTTCTACAGTGTCAAGAGGTTCAACCTTGAGGGTTACACCCTTCTTCCTTAAAAATCACTAAGAAAGTCTGCATCGTGGTTCAGGCTCCACTGAAATTGAACCCTCTGTCCTGGCCCACATCATGTTACCCAGGTCCAGTTAATGTCCTCCCCTCTTGCACATCCCTAAAACTCCTGAGGGCCTGAGGTATGCTTTATGCAATCAACATAGCTTGATAATACTGAAAATAATTTATTTGGCCTCTCTTAGTTCTCTTACAGAGCTCAACACACTGGGATGTGGAAGATCGTGGCTCTGATGGTGGCCGTCTGGGTGCTGGCCTTCTTAGTGAATGGGCCGCTAATTTTAATTTCATATTCTTGGAAGTCAAAAGAAAGGCATTGTAGTCCTGGATTTTTTTCAAAATGGTATGTCCTTGCCATTACGTCATTCCTGGAATTCCTAGCCCCAGTCTTCTTGATAGCTTATTTCAATTTCTATATCTACTGGAGCCTAGGGAAGCGCAGTCGTCTCAACAGGGGGCAACGCCCTCCTGAAGTCAGTCCTGCCTCTTCAGGTAACTCGGAACGCTTGTTCAAGTGTCGACTGTCTTCAAAGGCATCTCTTGCTGAACCGAAGGAAGCCGCAGCATCCCTTCATTTCGAGAGACGACAAAGAAAGGGCAGTCTCTTTTTTTCTGTAAGAACCCAGACGAAGAGAGAAACAATTGCTTCCAAAACGGATTCCCTTTCTCGCTCAGATAACCCAATTCTTCACCAAAAAGAATATCTTGAACTGCTTAAAGCCAAGAAATTAGCCAAATCACTGGCCATTCTCTTAGGTGTTTTCCTCATTTGCTGGGCTCCTTATTCTCTGTTCACATTTGTTCATTCAATTTATAAGTCAGGTGAGCACTTTCACAAGTTCGGAGCGGCTGAAGAAATTGTGTACGAGATCACATTTTGGCTTCAGTGGTGCAATTCCCTCATCAACCCTTTTTTGTATCCGTTGTGTCACAAACGTTTTCAGAAGGCTTTCTTGAAAATACTATGTATAAAAAAGCAACTCACACTACCATTTATTCAGACAGTGTCTTCTTAAAGGCAATTTTATTTTTTTCTTCTTAATCATTTTTTATTCATGTTCGAATACAGTTTTCTCACCCCCACATTCCCCTGCCCCACCCACCGCCACCTCCCACCCTCAATCCTACCCCCCTTTGGCTTTGTCCATTCGTCCTTTATACATGGTCCTTGATGACCCTTCCCCTTCTTTCCCCATTATCCCCACTGCCCTCCCCTCTGGTTACTGTCCGTGTTTTCTTTATTTCAATGTTTCTGGTTATATTTTGCTTGCTTGTTCATTTTCTTGATTAGGTTCCACTTATAGGTGAGATCATATGGTGTATATCCTTCACCTCCTGGCTTATTTCACTCAGGATAGTGCATTCCAGTTCCATTTATGCTGTTGCGAAAGATAGGAGCTCCTTCTTTCTCTCTGCTGCATATTATTCCATTGTGTAAATGTGCCACAGTTTTTTGATCCACTCATTTACTGATGGGTGCTTAGGCTGTTGCCAGCACTTGGCTATTGTAAATTGTGCTGCTATGAACATCAGGATGCATAGGTGCTTTTGGATTAGTGTTTCAGGGTTCTTAGGGTATAACCCCAGCAGTGGAATTGCTGGGACAAAAGGCAATTTTATTCCATTTTTTGTTTTTTGAGGAAATTCCACAGTGGCTGCACCAGTCTGCATTCCCACCAACAATGTACTAGGGTTCCCTTTTCTCCACAACCTCATCAGCACTTGTTTGTTGATTTGTTAATGATGGCTATTCTGACCTGTGTGAAGTGATATCTCATTGTGGTTTTAATTTGCATCTCTCTGATGGCTAGTGATGCTGAGCATCCTTTCATATGTCTCCCGGTCCTCTGTATGTCCTCCTTGGAGAAGTGTCTGTTCAAGTCCTTTTCCCATTTTTTAATTGGATTGTTTGTCTTCCTGGTGTGGAGTTGTATGAGTTTTTTGTATATTTTGGAGATTACACCCTTGTCTGAGATATCATTGGCAAATATGTTTTCCCATATGGTTGGTTTCCTTTTCATTTTGCCAATGTTTTCTTTAGTCATGCAGAAGCTTTTTATTTTGACGAGGTCCCATTTGTTTACTCTTTCCTTTATGTCCCTTGCTCTAGGGGACATATTGGTGAAAATATTGCTGTGTCTAATATCCGAGATTTTCCTGCCTATGTTGTGACTAACGTTTAAGTCTTTTGTGCATCTTGAGTTTATTTTTGTATATGGTGCAAGTTGGTGGTTAAAGACAACTTTATTGCTTATGTACATTTTAGACTTAATTTCACTGAAATGAATTTTATCTGTTATCTGTGTTTTATCTTGCCCTTTCCACTCTACCAAAAATGTCCATATAATTATATACTTGAAAACAGAAAAAAATTGGAACCTGGAAATCAAGGGAAAATTATTCAGTAATAACAATATAATTAGAAACTCATAGTAATATTTTTTGTAAACTCATAGCCACAAAAGCACTGCATTTTTTATTAGTTATCACCTCTTTCTTGTCTTTTAGATTTTGATGTAACGTTAATGGTAAAAATCAAGAGTTTTTTTCTATGTTCAGTGTTTGTTACCATTTTCCCATTTTTGTTCAGTGTTTAGTAAATTTCCCATTTTATTTTATAGTGATGAAAATTTGTCAAGTTTAAAACTATTTGCTAAAATATACAATAGAAAAAGGAGCTGTATTGCCCTCTTTTGAGGGTGGGCTACTCTGTTATGCTCAGTGGACAGGCCAGTTGTGCGTTGAGTTGGCAGGAGCAGGAAGTGAGAGCCCAGAGGAAGGAGCAAAGGGCCCATGTGCTTCCAAACTCAATATTCCTAATCCAGGACAAGAAGGCAGTGTGGGATGGTGGAGGAAAGAGCAGGTAACTGCAGTTCTATCAGGTCCTCAGTGAAGATATCTTAGAAGAGCTGGCAATCATAGGATGAGAGGGTGAGGGACAGGTAACAGTCACCAGATTGAAAGGATGGATTTCCTTATTTTTTTCCTGCCCTCTACTCTAAACAGCCGCATCAGCTAAAACTTGCCTATGAGAAAATATGAAAGAAAAAAGAAAGGCTCAGAAATGAAGAAAGGATTATGATTGTATCCTGATGTATCTGGTATAACATTCACAGAATTTGTCAGTGTCAATTATTATTAATAAAATAGCTTTCTATATCTATATGCTGTTTTTATGTCATTTGCCTACTGTCTTACATCACAGCACTCAAAGTGGTTCATTTGTTGTGTAGTTAAGTAAAGTTATACCTTACTGATGAGTTACATTTTATTCTGGTAAAGAAAACAACTCTGATGATGTTTTCTTCTTTTTGTCATTATTAATTTTTTTCAGCATTCTTTGTCTGTCTTTGCCATGGCATTTCATTTTGATTTTAAATTTCATCTCTCCTGGAAGGTATTATTAGTGTTGTTCCTGTAACTTCTCAGAGTTCTCATATCATTTAATCATTTTAATATTTCTCAGATCTTTTAAATCTTTGATTAATTTCAAACACTAAAATATGAAAATCTTTTAAGTACATAGTGCTTACAAATGCACATAATTTTTAAGTACATTCTTCCTTGAATAGGTTCAAAATTGGAGAGATATGTTTAAAATTCAATAGTAATTTTAAAAATTTGAGAAATAAACACACAACTTTTTACCACATTGTTACCTGTCAGCTGTTTAACATTTATAATTGAGTAGGTACGAGTTTCATATAATCATTGTAGACTTGGATGTTCATCGAATTGAATGGCCCTATGAAAACCTTTACAGTTAATCCTTAGGAAAACATGCCTAATATTCATATGTATTTTCTAATATAATATATATATATAATATATATATCTAAGAGAATATAATATATATTGTACTTTGCTCAACCTAAGATGTCATCAATGTAAAACATACTGGTATTTTATTTACCACTATAAAAGAGAAGATATGAAAATTATCTCTAAAATAATAGTGTAAAACATCACATTGATAATAAGTCCCATTCTGATTTCAGATTAGTTTAAAAGTGAGTGATGTGTATCTTAGAAGCAGTGAAATATGATTATGTACAATAAATATGCAGAATAGGGCTAATCCTCTATGAAATGAGAGTTTAAATAAAGAAATACCTTTGATGATACATTCATGTAGTTATTACACAAATGTTTGTGAAAAATCTATCACATGTTAGCTACTTATTGCAAAGATGCCTATGAACCTTGCCAATATGATTGAGATTCCCTGAGGTAGGAATTTGACTTTGGGGTTCTCTTAATACAATGCTAGGCACATCATAGGTATTCAGTAGATAGCTGTTGAAAAGGCACTTTCCTTAAAAATGAAATGTAAATCCTAGTTTTCAAGTGCAAAAAATTTTAATTTGTACTGGAAGAATTTCCAAATGTTTTCATTCCAACAAAAGTAATATGCACTGTTGCGGATCCTGGCTCCTGGGGTCTGAGGTGTGGTGGATGAGATGTGAGAGAAATTCACATGGACTACCAAGTCCTTCGTAGGAAAAGGGATGGCACGGCCACTCTCTCAAGGGGAGAGCTCCCTGACCCTTGCCTTGACAGGCTTTTATTGGGTCCAATTTGCACAGGAATACAGGTTGTATATGTAAAGCTCATCAATTATTGCCAGGCAGAAATGATTAAACAATAGATAACATTCAAAGAACTCTGAGGGCTTATTCTGAGTCAGGGTCAGATAGTTAAAGGGCCATAAAACTTTGGGGAACAAACTCATTTCCTGCTTGGACCCTTATAATTTAAATTAAGGGTATTAGCAAAGTAGGTTTCATAGGATTTTATGCATTATTTCTTAGGCCTGATCACCCTGGGGAACCCACCCTTTCCAGCACAGGGTGGCACCTACCTCCAGCATTGTTTCAGGCTTAAAGCATTGTTTCAGGCTTAAGTCAGGCAGAAGTAAGGCAGCCAAGAGATTAGGAGATTTCTTGCAGACAGAATGAGGACTTAAACTATGTCAAAGCCAAGGGGTGAGGATTCCACCACCCTCTTTTTCTATGGCCCCTTAAGTCCTTCCCTGAGGGCCCCTTCGTGGCCATGCCTGTCTTAGGTCATCCCTCTTTTGAGGAATCTTACCCATCTTTGGCTAACCAGTCATCTGTCCAGGACCAAGCAGGGTGAAAAGAAAGGGGTCAGAGGTGGTACCCCTACAAGGAAGATGAGCTTTGTCTCCTAAGTGGCTTATGGTCCCAAAGTCCTCTATTCAGCCTTAGCGACAGGATGGTGGTGGTGGGGGGGAGGGTTACATCTTCTGAAACCAAGCAGGGAAGTTCTCAACAATGTGCATATCACAAAAAGAAAAGACAATAATAAAACAATTCCTGCCCTGGCTGGTGTAGGTTGGTGGATTGAGCGTGAGCCTGCAAACCAGAGGATCGAGTTTCAATTCCCAGTCAGGGCACATGCCTGGGTTGCAGGCCAGTTCCCAGCAGGGGACACATGGGAGGCGACCATACATTGATATTTCTTTCCCTCTCCCCTTCCCTTTCCCTGTAAAGATAAATAAATAAAATCTTAAAAAACAATTCCTATACCCAAGAAGCAACCATAGTTATCAGTTTGGGATAGGTGTTTCTAAAGGAAAGAAAATGTAATTCCATATTTTAGGAACATATGTTTGCATATCTAAATTTCTACCTAAATTTTTCATGATACCTTTGAGTGAATTTTTTCATAAAATGAAGGCTGCTATTTCAGTGTAAGAAATTACCATCCCCATCCTCAAGTAGAACTGCTTTTTATACTTGCTCAATTTTAAATTAAAAATACTTGAATTTAAGTTGATTTAAAAGAATTTAATACATAATATTTAATTTTCAATAAGTATTTTTAAAAAAATATTATTTATTTGCTTTTTAGAGAGAGGGAGAGGGACAGAGAAAGAGAGGGAGAGAAACATTCCTGTGTGAGAGATACATCAATCTGTTGCCTCTCACATTCCCCCCAGCTAGGAAACCTGGCCCACAACCCAGGCATGTGCATTGACTGGGAATTGAACCAGCGATCTTTTGGTTCACAGGCCAGCACTCAATCCACTGATCCATGCCACCCCAGGCTCAATAATTTAAAAAAAAAAATCTATTAACTCATTTAAAATCCAGACCAAACTCCCTGGCATAATTGACAGTAAATTCCTTAGAATGTTGGTTCTGAAGTATTTATTAACTTTAGTTGGCAGGTACAGAAACAGATTCAAGAAGAATCGAAACAGATTCAAGACGTATCAAAACAGATTTAGGCAAACAAATGCCAACTATGACAGACTCTTTAAGATTAGGCTTTTTACGAGTCCCAGGGCTTTAGGATCAGTGACAGAACAATCACAACAATTTTTCAGAGGTGCCTTTTGTGGATTTTTGGTAACTATTCAATACTTCCTTGCAACGAGGATCTTGGCATTTGAAGAGACTCCTTTTTTCATATAATTATTTCAGAAAAAGATAAATTCTATCCTACAAAGTAAACTTTTTGCTCTAATAATAGTTATCAATCAGGGTTGAGTCAAGGAAACCATGTTAATCATTTCAGATGGGAGGGATTTAACACCGGGAATGGGATAATACAGGATATGGGGAAGCTCAAAGAGCAAGAAGTGGATGTTGACATAACCCAAACATTAATAACATAAGAAAGCAACTACTATCTGGAGAGATAGAGTAAAATAAAAGAAAATCTGGAATCTTGAAGCAGTCCTTGGAGAACTGATGCTTGGAGCTCTGATTGGTGTGTGATGCCCTAGTTAGTGTTTGGACAACCGAAGGGGTGAGACCAACTGGTGCTCAGACTACTGTGAAGGTGAGGCTGGGCAGGCTGCTAGGGGCAGCACGGCAGGAGCATTACCAGGAAATGATGCTGGAAGGCTGCCTAGCCAAGCTAGATGCTGCTAAGTGAGTTTTCTTCTCAGGACCTCCTGCCTTCCAAGCTCTTGCCAGTGCCTCCCATTAATGGAACCTAATGGAAAACCAGTTGTCAAAGGAGTTTGGGAAATATATGACTCCTAGCCCCAGTTTAAAGTCATGTATAAAAAGGTAAGCTTGAAGCTAATAGGCAACAGGTAACTGGCAAATCCTATCCTCTATTTAAGCACAATAAAGTAGAGCTTTGTCTTTAGGGACTTAATACCCACAGTTTTAACTGTATACAAGCAGCCTGCCGGTCCCTAACATTGTAATTTGTGATTTTAAGGCACACATTTCAATCACGGACTCTTACGCTGGTATGCTGAGTGATTTGGCTGCTAAGCCCAGCAATCTCATTGTCGACCTCTATTCTTATCACACAGAGTGCAATACTTGTGGAGTGTTGAACGTTTTTGTGTTGGTGATGGAAGTGAAAGAGGAATGAGGAGGTCCGAGGAAGAGGGAACTCATCCGTGGTCAGCTCTGCAGGCGGTGTTTTCACCAGAATCTCAAAGCAGAGATTCTGAGCTGGTGTTCCCGGATGTATCTGGTCTATGAGTTGATTTCGTTGTTATTATTTAAACACTGTGGAATTTAATGTTAGATTAAACATTTTTTTAAAACATTGACATTTTTTTCAGGCTTCTTTGAGAAGATCCAGCAACAGTGGGACCACATTCCCTTGAGAAAATAATTTGCTGACTCTGAGGAGTGGTTGCCTCTTGTAGAGAGGAAGATGGGCATGTGGTCCTTGTCGGCTGCACTCTCCTTCATTTGGTCACTTTCATTTCCGTCTAAATTGGCAGCCAGTTCAGCATCTGAATGGCAACCCCTCTTCTATATGTAAAAACAAAAAAGTGGTTTATAAAACTATTTAAGTGAGTACATTCTATATTTTGGGCTCTTTGGTTTAGAAAGATTTGGTTAAAAGTGACAGAAACACAACTGGAACCGCCTGGGCAAACGTGAGTAGGTTGGCTCCCTCCCCAAAGTGCATGAAGATGATGGTGGGGGCCCCTCCACGGGTGACTACAGCTCTGTGACAGCTGTAGTTTATCCTGTGGTTTCTCCACAATGAGTGCTCTTGTTCTTCTAGATCAGATGGAAGAAAGAGCTTCTCCAAGTAACAGTGGGAAAAAATTATAAAAAAGATTAATTCAGTGTCCAGTGGGTATCTGGTGGATATCTCAGGATCAATCTCTACAGGGGAGAGTGGATACATGTATTGCAAACTAGTGTCTGTGTTGGGCAGGTGGGGTCAGCTCCATTCAAACTATGTCACCAGATGGGAGAGGAATGGCTTCTTCCAATCAAAGAGGATACGGTAACCAGAAGAAGGGGGTAGAGGTAGTAAATGTCTACTTCAAGGTGTATTAAAAAATTGGGGTCATCATGAACATCTGATTGTCTTCCACATATACTGAATAAGACTACCTGAATGGCCACAATCCTCTACCTCACCCTTTGCAATGTTCCTTTATAATTCTTCTCATCAGGAGGGACGTGCTCGGCCGAATAAACTGCTACCAATAGGCAGTGAAGGTAACATCATATCAGCGTAAGCAGAGGCCTCGGGAGGATGGTGCACATCTGTCTCATCTCTTACAACCTTGCTTAGCTGCCAGGGGAACCCATTCATGCTAGCGTACTGGAGGATGAGAGACCACATGGAGAAGAATCAAGCCATGGGAACTGAGCTCACCTTAGAGTGGCCAACCCCTAGCTGACTCAGCAGATGATTGAAGGTGCATGGCAAACACAGGCTAACAAGGCCAGGTGAGAGAAGCCTGGCGTGGTCCAGGCCAGAAGGACCATTCAGCCTGCCCAGAGACTCCTGCAAAATGATAAGACACTGCACCTGGGGAGTGTTTTGTTATTCAGCAGTCACTGACTGATATGTCAAGCACTTACCCTACTGTGTATTAAACATAACGTCTGAAAGTTGAGTACTAGAGTGATGTAGATATTTACATTATTTGTTCTTTCGTGGGAGCCAAGACAAAAGAGACAAGCATTATCATGAATTAGGACAGGCTCTTTTTAAAAGGTCAAGGCTACTGCTCCATGGGAACCAAATGATTTCACAGCAAAGATAACTGATTCTGAATTATTATAAGCTATGTGACAAAGATTGTAGGAGCGCTGCACCCAGAGTAGAAAGCTGCCACGTGCGGCGAGCAGAGAAACGGG
Organism: Sturnira hondurensis; assembly: GCF_014824575.4. Lineage (NCBI taxonomy): Eukaryota > Metazoa > Chordata > Mammalia > Chiroptera > Phyllostomidae > Sturnira > Sturnira hondurensis. The sequence goes on from NW_028074503.1 coordinate 4,255,007, forward strand.
GTCAGAGGTTACGGCAAGCTGTTCTTAGCCACGTGCGTGGTCCCTTGACCGCCTCTTTCGGTCTCTTCAGGTTTCCATCTCAATTCAGACACTGCATCCTAAGACTGGTTGTGCACTTTGTATTAAGTAGTCTTTCTCTTTTTTCTTAATGCTCTCCTTGTCTGTAGACATTCCTTTACGTGCTTAAACTTCTGCTATCGGATAAGAGGAGAGGAGAGAGGACCTTGAATAGAACCAGCCAGGTTGATTAGTAAGTATCTCTGCAGTAAGATACTGCAGGAAATGTTGGATTGGTCTGTTAACCAGACCTGGGGTTTTATCAGATCTTGATTAACCAGGGGAAAGGAAACACCCACCCCTTCCCCCATACCTCACCATCACTTCCCTGAAGGCTTATTTACAGCAGTTCCTTCTATACTACTGTTTACATCATATCTGCCGTGCAAGAAAAAAAAAAAACAAAAAAAAACGCCAGGCATACCAAAAGGCCAAACAAACAAAACACAATTTGAAGAGACAGACCCAGCATCATAACCAGCCATGGCAGAGATGTTGGAATTATCGAAACTGGAATTTAAAACAACTTTGGTAACTATGCCGAGGGCTCTAACAGGTATAGTAGAAAGCATGCAAGAACAGATGGACCATGGAAGAGGAAAGATGGAAATTCTAAGAAAAATTTAGGTACCTGTAGAATATTTTTCTGATTTTCACCGTTACCTAAAATCTCTAATAGTCAAGATAAAAATGTTGCTTATTTTCTCTCCTGTTGACTAAAAAATAATGTTGATTAAATGTCCTGTCACCAAAAAACAGATCTATTTGAGAAAAAGAAAGGACTGCCGCCCAGCGCATGCAGACGCGGCGAGCCGTGCGCACACCCTGGGTGCTGCACCAAGAGGAAGGCATTTATGGAGGGAAAAGAAGGCTAGAACCCGAGAGTTTTGCTGTGAACACAGAGTCCTTCCTGTAGGGTTCTGGGAAATATGTAGAGTGTGCAGTCTTCCCATGAACCCTAGCTCCTCCATAGACCTTCCCCACTGCTTATGAATGCTTAAAATTTCAGTTAGTCTTGATCATTCTGTAGAAATACACTTATCTGTTCCTTTTGAGAAACTAGAAGACCAATGGTTTTTACATTTTTGCACCACGCTTCCTGTGCCCTTGCCCTGATCTAGGGCATCTGGATCATGACCAAGGTGGCAACCGTTTCGATGTTCTTCCTTTTCTGGCTTCCCATTTCTGGAATCCAACTGTTTTGAGTTCATTACTTGTTTGAGGTTTGGTTCCACTGGCTGCATGGGGTATGCATGGTGTCCAGCCCTCTGGTATGTGGCTGGACACCATGATCCATGCAGGGTTCTACACTCTCTAGACAGTCGTTCCTGAGACCCAAGCAAAGGAGGGCCTGGAGTCTGAGGGCCGTCCTTCTCCACACTGCTCTCTGGACAGAGGGAAAGGCATGCTGATTGGAGATAATAGCCCTAACGGGGTTCATACCACGCAGTGGGTTCTGGGGGACACATTAGGCAGAGTCCTGGCCTGTATAAAGTTATCTATTCGCTGGCCGGGAATCAACAGGGACACATGCCCAGATGCATGCTGCAGTGAAGGGACATAACCTAATGAATTGTTTCTTTCATAGTTATGTCTGTAGGATGCAGGAGAGGGCAGTGTCCCTCCAGCTGTACGGCTGCAGAACTACCCTGTCTGGCCCTGTGTCTTTCCGACCACTGTGGTCCTGTGGCAAGGCCGTGTAGCTGTCCTCCCACACTACCGACAGGGCTTTGACTGGAGAAGGCTGAGTAAGATTTGCCTGGATAATGGTACACAGGGATTTAAAAATGGGGCTTTCTCTGTGCCCGACAGGACTGCTTACAATATCCACAGAACATGTGTGTAAGACAGATACCTTTGTTATTCCTATTCCTATTCCTATTCCTATTGATGAGGAAACTGAAGAATATAAGAGAGGAGATGACTTGCCCCGTGTGGTACAATCAGCAGGAAATGAAGGTAGAACTTGCACTCAGGGAGTCTAAAACTAGAGTCCACATGCTTAACCCCACCCCACACCGCCTCTCAGCACTTAGGAGAGCTCTGCTCCCTTCTCCCACACGGGAAGTTAGACAGTCAGAAGGAGGTGAATGTGAGTGTACTAAACAACCCCCATCCCCAAATCAAATCCATGCAAAACAAATACGCCTCACAGAAACCCAAATCTAAGGGTCTCTTTTTCCTCTGTCTACGACAGCAGTCTCTATTTTCTCCACCAGATGGCAGTGATTCCACATAGTTTTCATCTCATTTGTTTGAGCAGCCATCGAATACATAAATTGGTAGTAGAGTTTTGTGAAAACATTCAAAGAAATCTAATAACAAACCTTTCACTTGTCAATATTTTATATTGAATTAAACTCATAAAATTGGTCTAGGCTACATCAATTTTACAAAAAATGACTTCTTTTCCCCTTCTAGAAGGTAAAGCCACATGTAGGTGCTCGCATAAGAGCAGACAAGCTCACCACCCGCCCCCAGCATCCAATATCGACCTCTTCACACACATCTTCCCACAATCCACTGCACACATCCCTATCCCTGCACCCACACCCACCCACATCTGTCCTTACCCTGCACGCATTTACTACCCCATAGCCACACAGACACAGACACGCACATTCCGAGATGTGGAATCTATCCTCCAGGAATCCTTTAAAGTCCCTTAAGACTATAAGGAAAGTATAACAGTTTTTCTGTGCCTATTTCACTAGCATCATTTGCTTATTTTTCATTGTAAAATGATTACACATTATTGACTTAAAAAGCATTGCATTTCAGAATCTCCAAACCTCATAAAAAATTTCCCTTTCCAAAAATTTACTAAAAAAGTAATTCTTTTTCTTATGTTACACAAACACAAATCTATGCCCATCTTCCCTAAACCATTCTTACACCCACTCTTTACATCTCTTGGTGATCCCCAAAGTAGCTGTCTATTTCTGATTGTAAGAGTTGTGCCCCAAAGTAGCCCAAACTGTAACAAAGTCAGATTTAAACTCATGAACTTCAAATTATCTTTATAAAACAGAATCTTCCAGTATTTCCTCCGTTTAAGAAAGCACCACCAACTGTTTAATATTGGTATTGCAGTTCAGTTCTGATTAATGCCCAAGCCCTCCAAAAACATTGTTTATTCCCACTGTGAGGAACCCGGGGACTCACCTGAGACAGCACATCATCTGGAGTCCATGGGATTCTCCTGATGGGCATGGGCAGCACTGGGCCGTCCTCACCAGGGGCTTTGTGTGTGGTGACAAGGACAAAGGTGAACTGGAAGTGGAAAAGAGGGTGACTGCCTCATGTTGCTTGTAGGTGACAGACTGGTTTGCCGGCTTGGGCAAAGGTATCTCTTTGGGGATGTCAGTGATAGGGCAAGGTACAAAAAGGCCAATGTCTGGGTAGCAGACAAATACAGGCTTAATCTATCACAATATTGTTTGTTAAAAGATATTAAATCTGGGCCAAGATGGAGGTGTAGGTGGATACACTTTACCTTCTTGCATAACCAAAAGAAGGACAACAATAAATTTAAAAACAAAAAATAAACAGAACTTCCAGGAAATCAAACAGTATCAAAGTCTGACAACCAAGGAGTTAAAGAAGAAACATTTATCCAGACCTGTAGGATGGGTAGAGATGGGCATGCAGCCAGGGTAGAGAAGACTCATGGCAAGGCAGTGGCTGGAGGACCAAGAGGTCCCACATTTGAGTGCATATAAACCAGGAGGAACAACTGGGGAGTGAGACAGACCACACAACCTAGGGCTCCAACTTGGGGGAAAAAAGCCTCAAAAACTCCAGCAGTAAAAATCTGTGGGGATTTGTGGTGGTGGGAGAAACTCCCAGCCTCACAGGAGAGTTTACTGGAGAGACCCACAGGGTCCTAGCATGTGCACAAACCCACCCACCTGGGAATAAGCACCAAAAGAGCCTGATCTGCTTGCGGGAAGTGGGGGAAACAACTGAAAGCTGGGAGAGAGCTGAGTAAGTGGCATTGGTCCCTCTCTGACCCCTCCCCCACATACAGCCTCACAACACAGAGATGTGAGTTGTCCCACCCTGCAAATACCTAAGGCTCTGACCCTTACAGTATAACAGGTGCTCTGAGACAAAAAAAAAAGGCCCAAATGGCCCAAAAATAGAACTAAGCTATGAAGAGATAGCCAACCTATCAGATGCAGAGTTCTGTATCTGTAATCAAAATGCTCACAGAAATAGTTGAGTGTGGTCAAAAGATACAGGAGGAAGTGAAGGCTGTGCAAAATGTAATAAAGGAAAATGTACAGGGAACCAACAATGAAGGGAAGGAAACTGGGACCCAAATCAATGATTTGGAGCAGAGAGAAGAAATAAACATGCAACCAAAACATTCCACCAGAACAGAATGAAGAAAAAAGAATTCAAAGAAAGTGAGGAGAGGCTTAGGGACCTCTGAGACAACTTTAAACGTTCCAACATTGGAATCATTGGGGTGCCAGAAGGAGAAGAGGAAGAACAAGAAATTGAAAACATTTGAACAAATAATGAAGGAGAACTTCCCCAATCTGGCAAAGGAAATAGACTTCCAGGAAATCCAGGAAGCTCAGAGAGTCCCAAACAAGTTGGACCCAAGGAAGCACACACCAAGGCACATTATAATTACATTACCCAAGATTAAAGACAAGGAGAGAACGTTAAAAGCAGCAAGAGAAAAGGAGACAGTTATCTACAAAGGAGTTCCCACAAGACTGTCAGCTGATTTCTCAAAAGAAAACTTGCAGGCAAGAAGGGGCTGGAAAGAAGTATTCGAAGTCATGAAAATCAAGGACCTCCATTGAAGATTACTCCATCCAGCAAAGCTATCATTTAGAAAGGAAGGGCAGATAGAGTGCTTCTCAGATAAGGTCAAGTTAAAGAAGTTCATCATCACCAAGCCTTTATTATATGAAATATTAAAGAGACTTATCTAAGAAAAACAAGATCAAAACTAGGAACAGTAAAATGGCAACAAACACAACTATCAACAAGTGAACCTAAAAACAAAAACAAAAACAAAAACAAACTCAGCAAACTAGAATAGGAACAGAATCACAGAAATGGACATCATGTGGAAGATTATCAGTGGGAAGGGGTGGTGGGTAGAATGGGGGCAAAAGGTACAGGGAATAAGAAGCATAACTGGTAGGTATAAAATAGACAGGGGGAGATTAAGAATGGTATAGGAAATGGAGAAGCCAAAGACCTTACATGTACGACCCATGGACATGAACTAAGGAAGGGGGAATGTTGCAGGGAGGGGGGTACAGTGTGGAAGGGGATAAATGGGAGAGAAAAATGGGACAGATGTAATAGCATAATCAATAAAAAAACTTAAAAAATAGAAAAAAAATAAATTTCTCTGGGTATATGGGTTGGGGCAAAAGTAGGTTTATAACTGTGAGTACTCGAAGCAGAGTTTGTTCTTATATTATTATTTATTAATTATTGTATTATTTTCCATGCAAACTACTTCTTTTAGCACACTCTGTATTATGATAAAATTGTGATATAATGTGTATACATACAACTGTGTTTATTGATGTACCCATACATGTGTTTAAAACAGTCACATGCTAATGAGGTCTGGGATATGAGGGTGACATCCTCTAGTGCAAGGAGCAGCTTCAGTAGTGGCCTTTGTTGCCCGGGGAACAGAGGGAATGGGTGTAATCTGGATAATTCCCCCTCAGCAGGAGAGGGAGAGGGCACGGAACCCACTCCAGTTCTGTGTTCCAACTGCACCCAAGACTGGGCGGGATGGAGATGGGGTGTAAAAACATGGGGAGAGAGGCCCAGGAGAATGCTTTCAAACTTAGGCCTGTGGCTTAACCGTTTACTTCCAGAAATTACTTGGGCACTGATCAGGGTTAACGGGGGATGAGGCTCATTCTTTCTGGAAAGCACACATTACTTTTCACAATAGCATGTCAAACGTCTAAATCCACTGAAGAACAGAGTGGAAATAAGAGGTGATAAAACCCCAGGCCCTGGCTCGTTCTTCTCTGCACACAGGCCTACTTCAAGGGAAGCTCTAGGCCTGCGGAACTGTCCGGGGACCCGGTCTCCTCACCCCTCGTCACATTTTGAGGTGAGCAACACCGGCTTTTGAATCAGGAAGCAATTTCAAAATTAGTCATGTTTTGATCCCGTGGGGCCTGGTTTCGTCTGATTAATAAGCTATGCTTTCAGGGCTCTACCCGTTTCCTCCCCCTGGAAGCCCCCCTCCTCTACAACCCCCTCCAAGTGCCTGCAAACAGGACCTCTTTCCCCTTGGGACCAAACCCAGCAATAGGATTCCGGGCAGCACTGCGCAGAAGGACTCGCCCGGTGCCGGGCCTGACCTTGCCAGGAGAAATTTCTCTTTCCAGCTTGAATTTCCTTCCTGTCTACCTTCAGGCCTTTATTGCTGGCCAGGCTCCCCTTTGACCACCCTGAATAAATCTTCCCTGCATCCCATCCCTGACAGCTGCTGATTTGGCTTCTTTCTTTCTTTTTTTTTTTAATTGAAAGTAAACCTTCAAAGCAGTGTAGCCACCTGAGAAGCTCCGCTGAGCACTGCAGCTGGGCTGGTGAGCCTCAAACAGGAGCACTGCTTTTACTGTGTTCCCTCCTGCCCCAGGGCTGGGGAGGGGGATTGTAGGGCCTGGTGGGCGGCCAGGGCCACTCAGCTTTCAACTTAGCTTTTGCATTAGAGGAAGGGAATGTGGACGTGGAAAAAGTGGTTGTGGAGAGATTTTGAAAAGTGCCTGTGTAACCTCTGAGGGATAGATTGAGAGGAGATAGCAAAGGGGTTGGGGGGTGGGGAGAGGAGGAAGGAAAGGGGGGAAAGGAGGGGAAGAGAGAGGGAGGTGTAAGTTTATAGGCAGAATGCAAGTTTAATTTATTTATGAGGAAATCTGGGGGTGTCTTTGTGCTGACTGGTTAGACTACTGGGGGTACTTTGTAGAAGGAAATTAATTTTAAAACCATATGCAAATTTAACAATCATATTGTCCCACGTAAAGCAACAACTCAGAGGATGACACTGAGGTAGGAGCCCAGATTCTTAGATTCATTCCCAGGGTCTTCTCCTTGGTTACTTTGTCATTACAAGCTGGTCCCTTCCCCCACCTCACAGACTTTTTACTATAGAAATTTCTAAATATTTAGAAAAGTTTACAAAATAATATGAGAAACACCTTTATATTCATTATCTAGATTCAACAGTGGTTAACATTTTTCCACATTTGTTTTACCATTAGTTCTATCTCTATGTGTATACACTCACACGCACACATCTTTGCTGAACTACGTGAAGGTAAGTTACAGACGTCATTGTACTTCACCCCTATGTGGTCCGGCATGCATTTCTAGTGAGGATAGTCTTTGACATAATCACAATACAATTATTACATGTAAGAACATTGACAATAATTCCCTAGTAACATTTAACATTCAGTCCATGTGAAAACTTCTCCAATTGACTTCAAACTGTCTTTTTGTTGTTGTTGTTAAAGATTTTATTTATTTATCTTTAGAGGGGAAGGGAAGGAGAGAAGGAGAGAAATATCAATGTATGGTTGCTTCTTGTGAGTCCCCTGCTGGGAACTGGCCTGCAACCCAGGCATGTGCCCTGACTGGGAATTGAACCGTTATCGTGTGGTTCGCAGGCTCGTGCTCAATCCACTGAGCTACGCCAGCCAGGGCTCAAACTGTCTTTTATAACTGGTTTTTGTTCTGAACCAGGAACCAATCAAGACTCACCCATCAATTTGGTTAAGTCTTTTTAGCCTCTTGCTCTCTCTTCTCTCATTGAGATAGAACCTACATTCAAAGTGTACAAATCTTAGATGTATACTTGATGAATTTTTTTAAAAGATGATTTAAATTTTTTAAAGTTTATATTCTTTATTTTTAATCAGTTTATTGGGTGCCACTGGTGAATAACCTTATAGAAGTTTCAAGTGCACAGTTCTCTAATACATCGTTGCATTTTGCATTGTCTGCTCGTCACTTAAAGTCTAGTCTCCCTCAGTCACTAGATATCTTCCTCCCTGTGCCCTCTTTATCCTTCCCCTGCCCTCATTCCCTTCAGGTACCCACCTTTGTGTTACTGTGTTTACGAGTTCGTTTGTTTGTTCATTTGTTGTTTTTTGTTTTATATCCCACATATAAGTGAAATCACATGGTTCTTGTCCCTTTTCATCTGATTTATTTTGCTTAGCATGATATTCTCAAGCTCCATCCATGTTGTTGTAAATGGCAGTATTTCATCTTTTCTCGTGGCTGAGTATTATTTCATTGTGTGTATGTGCCACATGTTCTTTTTTTATAAATATTTTATTTATTTATTTTTAGAGAGAGGGGAAGAGAAGGAGAAAGAGAGGAAGAGAGACATCAATCTGTGGTTGCCTCTCACACACCTCCACCAGGGAACTGGCCTGCAACCCAGGCATGTGCCCTGACTGGGAATCGAACCAGTGACCCTTCAGTTCACGGCCCATGCTCAATCCACTGAGCTATACCAGCCAGGGCATGTGCCACATGTTCTTTATCCAGTCATCTATCAAAGGACACTTAGATTGTTTTCACATTTTGGCTACTGTGTATGATGCTGTGATGAACATAGTAGTTCATATATCCTCATGAATAAACGTTTTCAAAATTCTCAGGCATATGCCCAGGAGAAATAACTTGGTCATAGGGTAGCTGTACTCTTAATTTTTTCAGGGACCTCCACACTGTTTTCCAAAGTAGCTGTACCAATCAAATGCCCCTTAGCAGTGTGAGAGTTCCTTTTTCTCCACACCCTCTTTAACACTTGTTGTTTCTTGTCTTGTTGATAATAGCCATTTTCACAGGTGTGAGGAGGTATCTCATTATGGTTATGATTTGCATTCCCTTTATACCTATAGATGCCATTTTTATAAGTTTTAGACTTTGTTGACTTTTTAATATAGCTACACTACGAAATAACCACTCACTAAATTGATAAGTAGAATATTTGCATCACCCAGCAGGTTTCCTCATGACTGTTCCCTGCCAATATCTCCTCGTCCCCACCCCCAGAAGGGGTAAGGATGAGAAACAACTGGAAGTCTTAGATCTTTTGGTTGGAAATAAAAATTGGTTTAACTACTTAGGAAAACTTGTGGGGGCAACTTTTCTCACAAGTCCCCCCATTTGCCACGGATGAAAGTAAACAAGACTGAGACATGATCTGCTTGGGGAGGAGAGGTGGCCAGTCCTTCAAAAGGGAAGGGCCATGAGCAGTGGCCAGTGTCTCAGGGGAAAAAGGTGTTGAGTCCCTTCCTCCAAGGGCTTTTATTGGGTTGTAATATGTAGGAATACAGGGCAGCAAGGATCAAACAGTAGATAACATTTCAAAGGTATCTGAGGGCTTCAAAGTCTGAGTCAGTGTCTGTCAGGAAGAGAGTTGCAGAAACTTTGGGAGACATACTCATTTCCTCTCGGATCCTTATCATATGAATAAAAGCGTACTTAGCAGAGAAGATTTCACAGGTTTATCAGGAATTCTCTGTGATGCCATATTTCTAACTGGACACCCTCTGACAAGGCAAGAAGCTGCACCTCTCCCCATCAGGTATTCAGGCTTAGGAGGATTAGAGCCAGGAAGCACTTCTCCCAGAGGACATGGGGACTCGGGCTATGTCACATAGCCTGCAGGCACGGGTCTATTGCTTGCTCTTTGTTGCAGCCCCCTGAGTCTTTCCATGATGGCCTCCCAAGTAGTCGAGTCTGGCTTAGGTTTCTCCCCACTGTGAGGAGACTTACCCGTCATAGACTTCCGACCAATCTTTGGGGGCAGCGAGGAAACTGAGGCAGTGTTTTCTACCAGAGACAAGCTTTGTCTCCTGTGGCTTACATTCTGGAGGTTGCTTGCTCATCCTTAGCCACAGGGGGTAGAGTTACAATTCCTGAAACCAGGCAGAGTGGTCCCCAACAAAAATTGTTTCCTAGTATCTAATAAATTTAACATATACTGACGTTATGACCCAGCAATCCCACTCTTCAGTATATAGTCAAGAGAAATAATTTTATATGCCACTAAAAGACCTGTGGAGGAATGCTTATAGCAGTTTTATTCATAATTTCTCCAAACTAAAACTATCCCAGATGTCCATCTATAATAAAATGGATGAATAAATTGTGCAATATTTATACAGAGGAATACTACACATCAATAAAAGGAGATAGATACTGAATCATGCAATAGCTTAGGTGAAACTTAGACATTATGTTGGACAAAACAAGCTGGATATAAAGAGCAAATATCCTGTTTGAGTCCTTGTAGATGAGGATCAGAAACAGGCAAAAATCAGCTATTGTTAGAGTGGTTATTAGTCTCCTTTAACTAACAATGACCCCTTTTTTTACATAACATTTTCTTTTGAAGAGATAGGATGAGCTGTTTTGTAGAATCTCTTACATTCTGGAGTTGTCTGATCATTTCCTCATTTAACTTGATCTTATACAACTGGGGATCCGTGAGAAAACTGTGCTATACTGTCCTAAGGTACCCATTTTATATAATTTTTATCTTGTGCATCTAGAATGGTAGTAGCCATGTTCCATTCTTTGGGAGAATTGAGTAAATCATCACTCGGCTAATTTTCTGTGATCTACAGTTCAGCTGAGGAACTCCAGTTAAGAAAGGATTCCTGAAAGGTAGGTCTTAAGTCTTATTACAGGCAAGTTAAACATTTTTGGCAAGAATGTTTTACAGATGGTACTGTGTGCTTCCTGCTCTATCACACAAAGAGGCATTTGACAGCAGGTGGCTCACCACTGGTGATGTGGGTGTGGAGTGTGATCACTCCGTTAGGTGCTGGCGGCCAGGGCTCTCCATTGTGACGGACGCTTTCCAAGTTCTCCATGGCTTAACAACCTCATTTGTCAACGTGAAGCACTCAAAGGTCAGTATCTCCCACTTGACGCAATAATTTCTTTCCAGCAAATTTGGCTGCAAGGTAAAATTGCTCAAAGCAAAATGGCTATTTTACTTACAGGACTTTTCCCTAAAATGAGAGCTTTGTACCATGAGAAATATTCTTAATTAGAATAGAACATTCTAATATTTGAGATTTGTAGGTAACATAAAATGAATTGCCTTCCAACTTGAGGAAATTTTATAAACATGACATTTTGGATATTAAAATTGCTTAAATTCAAGACACATCATATTGCATTCGTGTGCATTTTGGTGATGATAAATATTATAGGAGGCTATATTCAAATCATTGGCAGAAACTAACTTAAGGATTTCATGTTTATGTAGTTAACCTTTGGGCAACATGGGCTGGAAATGCATGGGTCCACTTACATGTGGATTTTTTTTGATATTCAGTCAGCCATTTGTTTCTCCACTGTGGAATCTAAGGTTATATGTGGGGTTTCAACCACACTTGGGATGGGTGCCCCTGACCCCTGTGTTATTCAAGGTTCAAGCATATTTAGATCTCAGTCAGCCCCAGAAGACATCTGTTTCAAAGCATTTAGTAGGTTTAAAAAACCACTCTTTTTTTTCACCATAGGCACCATATTAGTAGATTTTATTTTTATTTTTTTCTTCTATTTTTTAAATTTAATTCTTGTTAAAGTACAGTTTTCTGTCTAATATTCCCAGCCCTGCCCCCCCAACCCAGTGCTCCCCACCTCCCTCCCATTTCTGCCCCACACCTTAGTTATTGTCCATGTGTCCTTTATACTTGTTCATGTGAGTCCTTTCCCTTTTCCCCTGTGATTCTCTCCCCTTTCCCTTCTGGTCCCTGTCAGCCTGTTCCATATTTGAGTGTCTTTGGCCATATTTTTCTTGCTTGTTTGTTTTGTTGTTTAGATTCCTGTTAACGGTGATATCATATGGTATTTGTCTTTCACTGCCTGGCTTATTTCGCTCAGCATAATGCTTTCCAGTTCCATCCATGATGTTGCAAAGGGTAGGAGCTCCTTCTTCCTTTCTGCAGCATAGAATTCCATTGTGTAAATGTACCATAGCTTTTTGATCCAGTCATTTACCGATGAGTATCTAGGTTGCTTCCAACTCTTGGCTATTGTAAATTGTGCTGCTATGAACATCGGGTGCATAGGTTCTTTTGGATTGGTGTTTCAGGGTTCTTAGGATATACTCCTAACAGTGGAATTGCTGGGTCAAAAGACACGTTCACTTTTAGTTTTCTTAGAAAATTCCATACTATTTTCCATAGTGGTTGTACCAGTCTGCAATCCCACCAACAGTGAACTAGGGTCCCCTTTTCTCCACAACCTCTCCAGCACTTGTTTTTTGTTTCTTTGTTTATGGTAGCCATTCTGACTGGTGTAAAGTGGTATTTCATTGTGGTTTTGATTTGCATCTCTCTGATAGCTAGCAATATCGAGCATCTTTTCATGTGTCTCTGGATCCTCTGTATGTCCTCTTTGGAGAAGTGTCTGTTCAAGCCCTTTGCCTATTTTTTTAATTGGGTTGCTCGTCTTCTTTGGGTAGAGAAAAGGCAACCCTAGTTCACTGTTGGTGGGATTGCAGACTGGTACAACCACTATGGAAAA